>NW_022111369.1:26096843-26126576 GCF_000313985.2 Echinops telfairi | reverse complement strand
ATTGCTAACCTTTTGCTTAGCAGTTCAAACCAACCAGATGTTCTTTGGGAGAAAGACGAGATGATGCACTCCAGTGAAAATGTGCAGTCTCAGAAACCCTATGAGTCAGAATGAACTCATTTTCTCTTGCCTCAGAAATAAATTATCTCTCCGGCCCTCTGTGACAATCGAGTCCACAGGGACCTTGATTGCCTTTCCTCAGTAAAAGACATCACACTGACCCATTAAATTGATGACTTCCACCTCAGTGAAAAGTCCGGAGGTTGGTAGGGTAGGTTATGGAAAGCTCTTACTTAGAAGGTGAAAAATAAGTTGCTGCATCTCATTACTTCTATAGCTAAGAAAGAGGAATGACACCTCATGAGCTTTTTTGGATTTGTTGCTGTTGTTATGTGCTATTGAGGTAGTTGTGACCCATAGCAACCCTATGCACAACCCATAGCAACCCTATGAACCGTTGCCCTGTCCTTTGCCATCATCACAATTTTTCCCATGCTAGAGCCCTTGGTTGGCAGTCACGGTGTCAATCTATCTACTTGAAGGCCTTCCTGTTTTCACGATCCCACTACTTTACCAAGCTTATTGCACTTCTCCAGGGACTGATCTCTCCTGACAACATTTCCAAAGTATCTGAGAGGAAGTCTCACCATTCTATATCACCTCCTACATCTTTTGTTGATTTCAGAAGCTATACATTCCTCAGTTCAGTGAGCTACTTTTCACACTATTTGAATGACCCCAACATTTACTTTTGTTTTGTTTTCTTGGTTCACCACAGGCTATAGTAGAGACTAAATGCTTTACTATGGACCACCAAGGTATTATACAACTTCTTCTGCCTATCATGAACTATTCTTTGTTAGGCCAACAAAACGATGAATGTGGGCATTCTCAGTAATACTCTGTTATCAAATGCAAGTGGTAAATAAAAGATTGTATTTTTGTAGCCCCTGGAAGCACAAGTAAATAACATGAAGTGCCCCAAATATATATGCTCCCACTCCTGTTACTTTATCTTTTCTCTCCCAAATTTCACTTGTGGCCTCATTGGGTCAGTTGAATTAAAAGGAAAATATATGGGTGCTATAAAAAAATGTGGTGAAGATGTTCCCCATTTATATAAAAAGAATACTGTCTGGGGTTAAAGACTTCCCTTAAAAACGACCATCTAAGTGAAGTGTCAGCCAAGTCCACATGAAAGGAACATACCAGCCCATGTGATCCAAGAATCATAAACAATAAATTGCAAGCTCAGAGGAGGCAATTATATTAAAGCTTAAATTCTAAGCACCAGGTTTCCAGGATGCTATGAATGACAGCGAGACACCAAAATCCATTTGCAGCATCCCCACCCAGATTAAACCTCTGCTAAACTCCCTGAGAGCATTAACTGGGGATGTGAGTAGTCTTGTCCCCAGACAGAATGCATTGGAAAGTGCACTGCTACACATATAGTTAGGTTAAAAGTTAACATATTGTGTTAGTCCGGGTAGACTAGAGAAACAAATCCATAGATATTCATAAGTGTATAGGAAAGAGCTTTATATACAAGAGCAATTTAACGAGAAAATATACTAGTCTAGTTCAGATCAAGTCCATAAGTCCGATATTAGCCCACATGTCCTATGCCAATCTAGGAAGTCCTCTTCAGACTCATGAAACACATGCAATGGCGCCAAATGCAGGAAGATCACGGGCCAGTGGGTGGAAAGTCTTGTGGATCTAGTGGCACTGTAAACTTCTCAGGGTTGGCAGGGGTCTCCATGTGGCTTCTCCAGCTCCAGAGGTCTGACTCCATTAGCCTATGTCCATGTGTCTTCTCCACAGGGATGTCTCACAGAGAATAAGCCAAGAGAGAGTGTCTCCCACCTCCAGGGAGGAATATAGAAATTCCAGAATCCTCAGGGGAAGGCCATGCCCACACTGAGGCTTCACTGAATGACAGACTAGACTCCACCCCTTCACTCCTAATCCTCTTAAATTCACAACAGATTATATAACTATCATGTATATCATCATTTGTTTTCTCTTTTGATGCTTTTTACAAACTTGTAGTAGTTTCTATCATCAAATGCTTTCTTTCTTTTTTCTGTGTTTCGTTGTTGTTGTTGGATTGTGTTTTTTGGGAGCATAATTTTATTTATATGAAGTCTAAGATTGACAATTCATAGAGGAAGTAACTAGATTAATAATTTTTTAGGGTTATGGCAGGGGAATTGGGAGGTAACAGTATACTAGTAATAATGGGTACAAGAATACAAAAAATGGTCTAAAATTGATCCTGGTGATAATTGCCCATCTTCTCTTAGTATATTTAAGCCGTTGAATTGCATAGTATATAAATTATATGCCAATAAAACTGTTAAAAACAAGCACACCAGTCTGTGTGATCATGAGTGTTGATGGGACCAGGTATTGGGTATCAGAGTCCCAGAACAAAAAATCATACTGATGCAAACAAGGGGGGGTGAGGTGAAGCAGAGACCCAAAGCCCATCTGTAGATAATTGGACATCTGCTCACAGAAGGGTCACATGGAAGAGACGAGCCAGCCAGGGGACAGTATAGCACGGATGAAACATACAACTTTCCTCTACTTCTTTAATGATTCCTCCCTCCATCTCATGACCCCAAATCTACCTTATTAATCTGGCTAGACCAGAGCATGTACATTGGTACAGATAAGAGCTTGCAACACAGGGAATCCAGGACAGCTAAACCCCTCACGACCAGTAATGAGAGCAGCAATATGAGGAGAGAAGGGGGAAGATGGGAGGAGAAAATGGAAACCGATCACAATTATTGATATATAACCCCCTCCCAAGGGGACAAACAACAGAAAAGTGGGTGAAGGGAGCCAGTGGTTGGTGTAAGACATGAAAAAAAACAATAATTTATAAATTACCAAGGGTTCATGAGGGAGGGAGGGTGGGGGAGAGGAAGAATGGCCTGATACCAAGGGCTCAAGTAGAAAGAAAATGTTTCGAAAATGACGAAGGCAACAAATGTACAAATGTGCTTGACATAATAGATTTATATATGGATTGTGATAAGAGCTATCAGAGCCCCCAATAAAATGACTTAAAAAGAGAGCGAGTTAAAGAAAACATATCCTATATACAATTAATTTTTAAATATGAATATCATAAGGAATAACACATTTACTATTATTACCTACTATCTCACATTTTTAAGTAAATGCCTATTTCTTCTGGTCTCATTATAATTTTGCTGAAGGACTTTGTCATTTCTCCTAGTACAAGTCTGCCAGTGATGAAATATATCAGGTTTGGAATGTCCTAAAAAACATATTGTTCCAATACACCTTTTCAGCAATCCTTCCTTCATTGCTATAGCATTCAAACTCTACAGTTTTTTTGATTTCACTATATTAAATATGATGAACCAACCTATTACTGCTTATAGTTTTCAGATTAGAATCCTGCTCCTATTCTTATTTTATTCTTCTGGGTGTAAAGTGGTCCTCCTCTTCCCCACTGCCAGATGTTTCTTGAAGCTTTTTCTCTTTACTACTGATTTCAAACAATTTGATTAAGGTATTCATGGGTGCACTTTTTAATGCCTCCTGTTTTGCTTTCTTGATCTTTTTGGATCTATAAATTTATCGTCTGCATTAAATTTAGACAATAGTGCAATTATTTCTTGAAATAATTTTTTTCACTTCCCTTTTTACTCCTTCAGGAGATGAACTATATATAAAAGTATCATTTTGATTTTGTCTAAAATCAGGGAAAACCTGATGGGGAGCGGAAAAAGGGGATCAGATTTGCAGTGTGGGAAGTCAGGCAGGGGTGTCTTAAGTAAGAATAGGCATGACTTACGTTGAATCTTCAGGCCCCTCCATTAATTCCTCTGTAACACTCACTGCCATCTAGTGGATTCCAAATCATAGTGACTCTAGAGCGTGGTTCTCAACCTTCCTAATGCGGTGACCCTTTAATACAGTTCCCCATGTTGTGCTGACCCCCCAACCATAAAAATATTTTCGTTGCTACTTCATGACAGTAATTTTGCTACTCTTATGAATCAGATGACTCCTGTGAAAGGGTCGTTTGACCCCTGAAAGGGGTCACGACCCACAGGCTAAGAACTGCTGCCCTAGAGGAAAGCATAGCACTGCCGTGCTGGGTTTCTGAAACAAGTATTCCCAGGAGGAGAAACCCTAGTATTTCTACAATAGTTAGCTTTGATGTTAACTTGAGTGGGCTAAGATTCCCCAAGGGCATAGTTGTAGATGATATCGTCCCTTCTATGTGGGAATCTTTTGCGAGGCAGCCAAAGTGCTGTTGGGAGACTAGACCTCTGGTCATAGATTGATATGATTGAGGACATTTTCATTCCAGGTGTGATTTATTCAGTATAAATTGGCACTCTTTGGAAGCTTGGTCACTCCTGCTGCTGGCTTTGGGTCCTGAATCTAGTTCATTGACTTCTTTTTGTGTCACCCAGTGAGATCAGGAACCATCAGAGGAAGGTGGACCTTGGGTTCATTGGGCTGATCATTGATTCAATCAGCGTGGCATCCACCAGCCTGTGGTCTTCCAACTTTACCTTCTTGCTTTCTGTCCACCAGCCCCTGTAGCCACAGGGATCTGGGCAAGTCTTCAACTCGTATCTCACATATGGACTTGAACTGAGCTGGACACGCCCACTTCTAGGACGGTCTTAATCATTTCGTCATATGAACCTCTTTCTATATAGATACAAGCGTCACTGCTTTTGTTTCTCTAGAGGACCCAGCTTAACACAACCCCTTTAATTTTCAAGAAAACCTAACTAGTAGTACAAACTCCGTGTACTACTATTTCTGAAGAAACTTAATAAGTCTACAGATAATTCCTTTATATATTTTAGGACATCTCTCTGAAATACCTAGCTGCCTCTAAATTATTCTAAGTAAGGCTTACCAATTGTTCAACCCAAGTCCTATATAGAAAATGTCCAACAAGTTTTATATCTTCATTGTGCACATGAACACAAAATCAAAGATCCAAAAACTTTGCTAAATAGACTTCAAAGTGAATGCAAAAAGAGAAAAAGACAAAATCTTCAAAATAGAAACATAAGGAAAAATATCAATCTTAGACATTAAAGAAACAAAAAGCAATCCAAACTCACTGCAATCAAGTCTATTCCAATACAGAGATCCCATAGCAACCGTTCATTTAACTACTAATGAGCTCAAATAGATGGATATTAAAGATGTTCAATTAGATATATATACTGTGATATGACAAAAATTAAAAAATTGAGCAAGAATAGCATTAGATTCATCATCAGAAAAGAAAATTTCTGAATGTGTCCTGAAGTATAATACAGTGTGCAATAGAATAATATACATATGAGTAAAGCAGACAGAATGGAGTCACCATTAACAATAAAAAGGCTGATCAGAGGCCACCCAGAACAAAGAAGTAAACAACTGGCCTGAGTCTAAGGCTATCAGATTAAACCCTTGAGGTTGCTCCCCCTATTGGACTGAACACCCACAACCTACAGCCCCACCCCCACCCCCTGCCCTCCCAAATGTATAAATATCCAGCCAAGAGCCCAGAGGGGAGAGCTTCTGACTGCTGCAATGGAGCAGAATTCTCCCTCCCTCCCTCCTCTTGCTGGTAAATCTGCCTGTTTTTTTCTTAACCTGCTATTGATATGTGTGGATTCCCATTGGAGCAAATTGGTTAAAAGACTCTTGGCTCATAGAGTGTTATGCTCCTGAAAGAAACTGGCTTAGTCACTGTGCAAAGCTGAGAGACCGAAAGGTCGCTGCCCAGGTGCATAGGCTGAATGATTCCTAAACTATGTCTTTGGAACTGTCGTAAGCTGCTCAAGGCAACATACACTCCAAACGTACCTACCGGAGCCACAATTACCGTCCTAGGCTGCCTTCTCTAGGAAAGCAAAATCAACTAAGCTTTTAAATGAGAAGTCCTCAAAAAGTATATGAAAAATGCAAGTAAAAGATAATAAAACTTCCTCACAAACTATTTGAAGGCCCCTAAATTATTCAGAGAGAATTAGGTCAAGTAGATGGCTCCCAAGGTTGTGGGAGCTAGCAAGTCCCATGGGCTCAGGTATCAATCTAGTAGCTACAAGAGCGGACTATTCTGAGATTGGCCACTGGTTCACAGGCTGTGGAGGCTGAGGAGTCTAAGAGAAGATGGTCAAAGGCTGCAGGAGACATTGTCAGATGATGATAACCAAAATGAAAGATCTAGAGCAAGCAAAAATAAAAAGAGATTTGACAGATATTCATATCCATTAGAGTCAGGCCATACCTTCAAGAAAATCCCCTTTCGTATGTTGGGACGCTCTTAGCATCTCACCATTGAAGTAGTAGTTGTTGTAGTAGTAATAGTAGTAGTTGTTGTTGCTGTTGTTGTTAGGGGCCATTGACTCAGTCAAAATTCATAGGGACCCTCTGAACAACAGAGGAAAATACTGCTCAGTCCTTTGTTTCCTCACAATTGTTAGTATGTTTGAGTCCATTATTGCAGCTCCTGTCTTCCTCCAGGGTCTCTATGGACACCGTGTCTAAGGTATTGCGGCATTAGGAAGGTTGAGAACTACTGACCTAACATGATACAACTAACATGCCTACTGCTAAAAATACACTACCCCAGTTTACATTTTATTTTTAATAAGTGAAGATAACAAGAACATTTGATGCATACATGCAAGAAAGAAATGATCAATTTACAGTTGCTTATTATCTGATACAATTATAGTCACTGTTTCTAAAATTGGTCAAATGGTGGTGGCTGGTTGTATCTTAGAACCACGTGTTTTTCCACCAGCCATTCTGCATTCCCTTTGCCCTCAGCAATTGAGATTTGTTGCCCTCAGCAAATATGTCAGTCAAATGGGTGACCAAGATCTTCATTTCTGAAGGATCAGAAGCATTCATTGTTATTTTTGTTTTTTAATTAGTGTTAGGTGCCTCTGAGTCCACTCCGACTCACAAAAGGTCATATTGCCAGGTCCTGGACCACCTTCACAATCACTGATATTTTTGAGTTGATTATTGCAGCCACTGTGTCAATCTATTTTGTTTTCTTCTTTGTCACCGCCCTTCTTCTTTACCAAGCAGGATGTCCTTCTCCAGGACCTTGTCTTTCCTGATCACATGTCCAAACTAGGTGAGATAAGGTCTGGCCAGCTTTACCTCTCATAGCATTCTGTTGTACTTCTTCCAAGAATGATTCATTTGCTCTTATGGCAATCCACAGTACTTCCAATATTTTTCACCAGCACCATATTGATTCTTCTCTAGAGTTCTTTAGTTGTTCAATTTTCACATGCATATTAGGAAATCAGAAATACCATAAATTGTGAAGGCACGCCTTAGTCCACAAAATGACACATTCAAGAGGGAATGTGCAGTAGATGCAATATGTCCAGTCCATGCAATATGACCAATGCTATTGTTCTAATGCAAGACGTTGTTTGTTTACTAAGAGCTGATTCCCAGAGCATGCATTGTGGATCCAACCAAAATTAAATCATTGACAACTTCGATCATTCTCCAATTATCATTATGTTGGACAAAAGTCCAGTTTTAAGGATTTGGGTTTTCTTTGCTTTGAGTTGCAGTCCATATGGAAGGCTCTAGCCCTTGATCTTCATCAGCAAGTGCTTCATGTCCTCCTTGCTTTCAGCAAGTAAGGGTGTGCCATCTGCATTTAAAGACTGTTAATAAGCTTGATGCAATAATATTTTTCATGTAGTCAGATTCCTGTTTCAATACACATCTTAACAACCTATGGTGCAAGGATACCACCTGACACTCACCTTTTCTGTTTTTATACCAAGCAGTATTTCTTTGCTCTGTTTGAACAATTGCCTCATTTGTCATGTACAGGTTTCACATGAGTACAATGAAGTGTCCTGAAATTCCCATTCTACTCGATGTTATCCACAATATGCTCTGATCCATCCAGTTGAATAGTCAATAAAACACAAGTAAACCTCTTTCTGGTATTATCTGCTTTGAGCCAAGATGCAATCATCATAACAATCAGTTTTAGAACATTTTCTTCTTTCTCGTAATCATTGTTGTTAGCTTCTCATTCCTCCTCCAACCCAACCTCCCTGCCATATTCCTAGGAATTATTAATCCAGTTGCTGTCTCTAAAGATTTACCTATCCTGGATTTTATATATAGAAAATCATGTAAAACAACAAGAGGAATTCCTGAACATTTGATTTTGGTCCAGCAGAACCTGAACCTGAATCAAGAGGTAATTGTGCCAACTCAAGGAAATACTGCATGACTTAAAATCCGAAAAGGTGTGTGTTAGGGTTGTATTCTCGCACCACACTTATTTAGTCTGTATGCTAAGAAAAGTATCTGGGAAGAATTATATGAAGAGGAGTGTGGCATCAGGATGGGAGGAAGGCTTTTTTTTAACAACCTGTGTTATGCAGATGACACAACCTTGTGTGCTGAAAATAAGGAGGACTTGAAGTACTTGCTGATGAAGATCAAAGATTGCAGCCTTCAGTATGGATTGTGTCTCAATGTAAAGAAGATCAAGATCTTCACAACTAGATCAATAGGCAACATCAATATAAATGGAGAAAAGGTCCCAGTGGTCAAGGAGTTCGTCTTGCTTGGATCTACAATGAAAGCTCATGGGAGCAGCAGTGAAAAGATAAAAAAGATGAGTTGCATTAGGTTATCTGCTTCACAAGACCTCTTTAGAGTCTTGTAAAGCAAGGATGTTACTTTGAGACTAAGGTATATCTGACCCAAGCCATGACATTCGGTTACCTCATTTGCATGTGAAAGTTGAACATTGAATAAAGAAGACCGAAGAAGAATCACTGCATTTGAATAGTGGTGCTGGAAAATCATATTGGAAATACCAAAGACTGTTTAGAGGACAAACACATTTGTCTTGGAAGAAGTGCTGCTAAAGTGCTCCTGGGAGGCATACTGGACATGTTGTCAGGAGAAACCAGGGCTTGGAAAAAGACATCATACTTGGTAAAGTAGAGGGACAGCAAAAAAGAGGAAAGCCCTTGAGAAGATGGGTTGACACAGAGGCTGCAACAAGGGACCCCGACATAAGAACAATTGTGACGATGGGACGGGACTGGGCGGTGTTCCTTTTTTTGAGCATAGGGTCAGTGTGGGTTGGAACTGGCTGGATGGCACCTAACAACAAAACAATCCCAAATTCTGAATTATTATGAAGTAACTTTCTTGAGAAAAGTATGTAATGGCTTTATAAAGACACAATCATGGAGCCAGCTAGGTTCTAATACTTAGCAGCTTTGCCTTGGTATTCTCCAAGGCTGCATATGCTTTACTATAGCATCTGATATATGGTGGTCTTTCTATAAGAGCCAGGATTTGCAGGTGGAAGGAAATAGACCTGGCACCAATCATGATAACCCCAAGTAACCCAACTGAAGAATTTTGTATCCAGTTTCTAGAATCTTATGCTCTGGGTCTGGAAGTGTTGGTTCCAAAATGAAGACTACCCTTTACTGCTATGCAACATGGATTTTATTGAAATGAAAATTAAGAATGTAACCTAGTCACTTTGGATTTTTTATGCCTCTAGATCAAAGGACAAACAAAGGTGTTACTTTATTGAGTAGTGTGATTGATAATTGATTACCAAGGTAGAAATTAGATAATGCTACATAATAGGATGAGTATTGAAAATCAGAGGAATAAATCTGACTTGAACAGTAAAACTTTGTCAGTTTTACTGACAAGTGCATGCAGATATATGCAGGACTTGATTTAGTTATCAATATTTTCTGTGTTTTGGTTTCGTTTTTCCATTTTAGGGTATATCTCAAAGGTGTTATGTCATCGGAGGTCACCCTCTTAAAGTTTTGTTATGTTTTTCTGTCTTGGGTATATGAAACTCAAGACTGATGAACCTACAGGGACAGCAAGTAGAGTAAGGGTTTGCAGGGCGGGGGTGGAGGGATACAGTGTGTGTGGGGGTGGTGGTGGTGATGTCAAGGAGTCCAGGAAGAAAAAAGAATGTTCAGAAACTGATGGGAGTAGCAATTAGACCATACTGCTTGACATGATTGAATGATAAAATGATGTTATATATGCATGAACTCTCAATAACAATAGTTTTAGAAAGAATAGGTACGGAATATATAAGATTCCTTTTGACCCTTAGTACTACCATGTTCATGACTAAATTGAATGGGAAACCTCAGCTGTGCAATTTGAGCTGGATTCTAATGGTTCTGTCCAGCTTTTTCACTTCTTCCCTTTATCCCTTCCATTAGCTGAAAAGAAAAATTCAAATGACAGGTCAGGAAGCCAAAGTATAATACTATAATGTAATACAGAGTGACCTGGAGTTTTGCAAAGATAAAAACCTTTACCTTTCAAACTGAAAAAATAATTAAAGAAAACATGCTCACAATAGCTCAATATGAAAAATCTGAATAAAAATTTCAATTCTCAAGTTGTGATATTGTAGAATTCTAAGAGCAAACAGGAAGCATCAAAAGAAGATGAAAGGAATTCATCGATTTGTTGTATTAAAAAGAACTGGTTCACATTCAACCATTCAACAAGAGCAGCATATGAGCAAGAAAAGATGATAATGAAGGTAGAAAATCAAGCTTAACTGAAGGCTTTAGCTAAAAACAAGCCTCCAGGAATTGATAGAATACCAATGGAAACGCTTCCATTAGCTGATGAATTACAGGAAACATTCATCTATGCTAAGAAACTTGGAAGACAGTTATATGACCAACTGAGATGGAGATATCCATATCTGTACCCATTTCAAAGATAAGTGACCCAGCAGGATGTGGAAGTTATCCAATAATATTATTAATTCTACATAAAATTAAAATGGACAATTCAACAATGGTTGGAACTCAAGCTGAATTCAGAACGGGGTGCAAAATGAAGCATATCAGTCAATAAATGTATCTTATTATTGACTTCATTTTGCATAAAGGTATACATACCTGTAAGTAACCCATTGACATCCAGTCAATTTTAACTCATAGTAACAGTACAGGGCAAAATAGAACTATCCCACTGGGTTTTGAACCACTAACATTTTGGTTAGTGACTGAGTGTTTAACCATTGTATTATCAAGATATTTAATTTCCTCCAAGCAAAAGATACAAGAAAAATACTTAAAGGAGACCATACTAAAGCCCTAAGATTATGGAGCAAGTGTTTAAATTATTTCAAGATTTAAAACAGTTTGGAAAAATAATGAAAATACACTCATAAATATATTCCCCCAGTCAAAAGCCATCAGTCAATTTAAGAAATATGCATGAAAGCCTGGGTGATTTCTAGTGCTCTTGGCATCTGTTGATACTACAGTTTGAAACAGGCAAGCACTGTTATTTCCATAATGATGATTATTGAATGCGAGCATGACCATAAGGCAAGGCATTGGATCAATGAACAGGTACACACAAGAGACATATTTTAAAGATTATTGCTCTGCAACATACAGCTAGTTTATGGGAGTTAAATTGCAAAGGACTTGTTCAGCGGCCAGTAACACTCAGCACGTAAGACATCAAAAAACATATGGTTGTCAAAAGCAACCATTTAAGGTAGCAGGGAATGAGTGAGTGAGTGAGATGCTAGCTCTTTCTGAATCTACTAATGTTCTGTAGTTGCCCTGCTTTTCCTGGAATCGAATGCCATTCAGATCACAGTCTTTTCTGTGTGGATCATGATGGGGAGGAGGACAAAATGAAACTAGAAAAAGAACAAAAAATAAGCAAATGTGGTGAAGAAAGCTGATGGTGCCAAGCTGTCAAATTATACAGAATCTGGGGTCCCACATGCTGGAAGATAAGCAAGGGGCCATCTAACTGAGAAACAACAAAGCCCACTTGGAAGAAGCACACCAGCCTGTAAGATGACAAGGCATCGAAGGGATCAGGTATCAGGCATCAAAGACCAAAAAAAAAAATCATAACATTGTGAATCAGGGGGAGTGCAGAGTGGGGACCCAGGGCCCATCCGCGGGAAATTGGACATCCCCTTGCAGAAGGGCAGCGGGGAGGTGAAGAGCAAATTGGAGTGCAGTGTAGTAAAGATGAAATATGCAATTTTCCTCTAGTTCTTAAATGCTTCCTTCCCCCAACTACCATGAGCCCAATTCTGCCTTACATATCCGGCTGGACTGGAGGATGTACACTGGCACAGATAGGAACTGGAAATACAGTGAACCCAGGACAGATGAACCCCCCAGGACCAGTGGAGAGAGTGGCGATAGCGGGAGGGTGGAGGGAAGGTGAGGGAGAAAGGGGGAACAGATAACAAGGTCTGCATATAGCCTCCTCCCTGGGGGACGGAGAGTGGAGAAGTGGATGAGGGAGACGTTGGATGGGGTAAGATATGGTAAAATAATATAATTTGTAAAATATCAAGGGTTCATGGAAGGGGGGAGCAGGGAAAGAAGGGGAAAAATGAGCTGACACCAGGGGCTCAAGTGGAAAGCAGGTGCTGTGAGAATGATGAAGTCAACATATGTACTAATGTGCTGGACACAAATGATATATGTATGGATTGTGATGAGTTGTATGAGCCCCTAATAAAATGATTATTTAATAAAATAATTAAAAAAAGAATATGTGACTGAAAAATGTTATCGACCAAAGGAAAGACACACAATTGCAAAAACATACAAAAATTATAATTTAATTATACAGGTAATTAAATTATAAAGAATACATACTAAATAATTATTTGCGTGTTCTTTCCAAATCACAGAGATTCTTCTATTAAGGAATTTCATGCAAAAGAAATAGGATAGATCATATTAGTGCATTACAATTTATGTTTGAAAATTACATGTGCATTTTTTTAAGGCCAGCAAAGCTATTTTTACCTAGCCATTTAAAGACTGTATTTTCTAAACACAGCTTCGTGTTGTATTTCTTTATGGGGCTGATTATGTACTAAGCATTTTGCAATATGCTTGCTCTTTCTGTAAGCTCTCTAATCTTTTTTCCCAAGTTTGAAATATATATTCTTTCTTGATAATTGTGCTGATTGCCTTGTTCTCTAGTTTCTCTCCAGAGCCTTGGGCTTTTACTTTCTAATTCTGAATTCCTATTCTATGTATTATTTAAAATATTTAATGCTTAACTTTTCTTGTTGATCCCCCTCCAAATGTCATATTTGACCCTAGTCTTGCTCTAGACCAATGGACATTATGAAAAGGCAGGCTATGGAAATATTCCTCAGATGGGGTGCATAGAAATCGAGTGGACTCCGTCTGTCGGAGAGAAAATGAAGAAGCTCAGGACCAGCAGTACCTGTGGTATGCACATGACTCAACCTTGCTAAAGTGAGGACTTGAAGCGATTGCTGATGGAGACCAAGAATTTCAGCCTTCAGGATGGGTTACAACTCAATGTAAAGAAACAATATGCTCACAAATGGACCAATAGGTAACATCATGATAACACAATAAAAAATTGAAGTTGTCAAGGATTTCAACTTGCTTGGATCCACAACCAACACTCGTGAAAGCAGCGGTCAAGATACTAAAAGACACATTGCCTTGGGCAAATCTGCTGTCCGAGACCTCTTTAAAGTGTTCTGAAGCAGGGACGTTACTTTGAGGACCCATGCCATGGCATTTTCAATTACCTCATCTGCATGTGAAAGTTGGGCATTTTATAAGGAAAATCTGTACATTGGAACTATGCTGTTAGCATTGAACATGGAAAGTACCATGGACTGCCAGAGAACCAAAACATCTCTCTCAGAAGAAGGCTCCCCAGAGGCAAGGATGGCCAGGCTTTGTCTAGCGTACTTTGGACCTGTTATCAAGAGAGAACCGTCCGGGAGACTGAATGGGTAACTAAGGGCCATAATCTCAGGGAAGCCAGCAATATTTATCCGACCAGTGCGTTCAGTCGTTTTTGTTGTTGTTGTTGTTGTTCACTTGTTTTTTAATGGCTTTGAGTTTTATTCTGTCTTTCTCCCATTATATCCCTGTTCTTACAATGGAATCCCTTTCAAAGCAGTTGATAATGACACTGTCTCCTTTCTCTGGTCTCCAGGTTTATTCACATGGTCCATTAGTCCTTTGGATTAATTATCTCAAGACATCATTGATTTTCTCCACTTTTCCTTGTTTTAGAAGGGAAGAGATAATTAATTAACCCTTAGATGGTTGCTCACAAGCTTTAAAGATCCTATTAATTACTCGTTTCAGTAGGATAGACCTAAACCTTTCCACCTCACCTGTGTGAACGTACCTGGGTGGGGGGCTTAACTTTCAGACAAATGTTAGGCCAATAAGGGGAATAAGAAGACCGGGGAGGAAAGGGCTCCTTAGAATAAGGCAGCATTTGTGATCAAAAGGGCAGCTTTTGTCTAAGGGCAGTATATGTTCACAAGGTCTGAAACCATATGAAAGAATAATCAATGAACATGGGAAACTGGGAGGAAGGGAGATGAATACTGTTATATTAGTGGGATAACAATAAAAAGGCAGAAAGCATGACTTGTTAAATAGAAAATTGATTTGCTCTGTAAACCTTCATCCAAATCTCAATGAAAAGTTATTGAGCTTTGCTTTAATCTCATGGTGGTTTATTAGTTTGTGCATAAAGCATAAAAAGAGGGTAGTGTGGGTATTTGAAAATAATTTAATTTGATTTTTTTATTTCTATAACCCCTCTGATATTTAAAATTATTTGCAAAGTGAAAAATAAAAATGTCAACATTTAATTTTGTTTGAATTTGTAAATACTATCTTGACAAAATTTATTTTTTAACAAGTGATCAACAACTTATAACAGCAGATATTATCTGGTACACTATATGTAATGACAGTATAATATTTTGAGATTTTTATTTGGCTTTTACTTTTTAGCATTGAATGTGAATATATATACATTATATACACACACACACACACACACACACATTCACATATATAAGCATATATGTTTAGCCACACCTAATAGGAAAGTTTTAAGTTTAAAAATTATACTCCTGATTTAACATTTATGCCCTAAATGATTTGGACAACTAAACAAAGAGATCTCATATTTTCTTCTTACTTGTGATACTACCCAATTCTCACTTAACTTTGAGGAAAAGTTCTTAAACTAATAGTTATGACTGTGTATAGGGTTCAATAATTGAACGCGGGGTTCCTAAAATTTTGGCAACAGTAAGGATTCTGAATTTGCAGGAGCAAAAATTAATTCAAAGCCAAACACATAATGAATCCATGGTGTTTTTGGCAGTGCTTGCTCATGTTGCAAATTTCTTGTGAAAAATGGGTCTCAAGTAGAAAAACGTTTAAAAAGCCCTGGACTATGTTACCTTGATCAGGGAAAGTGAAAGAAAACAATATGTGAAAACAATAGTTTAGATCGTGATTTGTTGAAAGTGCCCTTATCTTCTTGGACAAATACAGGGGAGAAACCCAAGGGGAGTCTAAGAAGAGAGGAAATAAAACCAAAGGAGCAGACAGACAAACCCACTGCCATCAAGTCAATTCTGACTCATAGCAAGCCGACAGATGCTGATCAAGAGCAGAGGAAATTGTTTCTTTATAAATTGGGGCTTAGGAAGCATTCAGAACGGAGTTCTCTTCTTCCCAGGCTTAAATGAGAGACTAAGAATCAGGCTCACTGTTCAGTTCGTAAGCAACGTAACACAATTCGTGGTAGCCCCACTACGGTCAGGAAAGGTCTCCCTCTCCAGTCATAAATACCTTCCAGCAATCTGGCAGACCTGGACAGGCTTGTAGCAAGATGAATTAAAGTGTCAAAATGAAGCCGTGATTTATTGGACCACAATCGATGAGCGGAAGTGAATGAATAAACCATCATAAATATTTTACTACGATCTTTGTTAGCTATATCTTGCCTTCCAAACACTGGCCTTGACTTTGAGTAAGCCCCCAAGAGAAACAACAAGCTGAAGATCAACCCCTTAAAATTTGATTTTGGCGCCTCGATGAAGCTGTCTATGCACGTAAAGATTTCCATTTTCAGAAATTCTAAATGGATTCGTTATGAATCAGAATCAGCGGGATGACAATGGTTTGGTTTGGATTTAGTAGAAGGAAGGTTCAAATTTCAAATGAATTAGAATCACAGAAAAAGATCATATTCCTTGCATAAACTATACCAAAAGATCACATTTGGTGGTCAGTACACTGATAAAAATAACTACTCTTTATTATGTGCTTCATGGGTGGTAAGCGTTGTATAGATGCTTTACATAAATTATCTCAGTCATATGAACAGTAAGTCAAATTCTAAAAATATTTCACCTCAAGCAAATTTTTTAAAGACACAGTTTAATTATAAAGGTTGGTGTACCCACACAGCTCAGATAAACATTGTATTAATTGTACTTATACTTAGTGCATTTAAATCTAGCAATATGAGGTGCCTGCTCAGACTATAATTCACTTAATATGCATGTCCCCTGCTTTCTAAAGCACTTCCCATTAGCAAGACCTTTATGATTTCCCAGCACAGTTGGCAACTATTTTATTTCTATCATGCGAAAGACAAAAATATGCTAGAGGTTGTCACTGTCAAATAAACATGTTAAAGTCTCCATCTTGTCCTGAGGCTAGCTTTAGCCCTCACAAAACAGTAATTGGCCCCACAGGCTAATATAGATATAAAAATTTTGAATATGCTATCAGATAGAGAGAAGAGATGTTAAAATCGTCACTTCTTCCCCTAAGGCATCAGCTAAATGGCAGCTCTGAAGGGGTAGAGTGTGCCAATGGCCCTGCCCAGCAAGAACTAACAGGAGCACAGCACATGCAGCTGTGACCTTTTACAGCATATATATTTTCAAAGCGAATCCAGCCTCTGGACCAGCCAAAAAGCATGAATAAGCTTTACGATTTTGACCTTAGCTAACTGGGGAGCAAACAGATATTCTGGCATCAAAGAAAAGTTATTTTTATTTTTAAGACATTTCTTTCTTGCTTTTAAAATCTAAAGGTGATGGAGAGTAATGTGGACCAGGTAGGAAAGGGGGAAATCTAGGGGAAATTGAGAGAGGGATTTCTTCTCTCAATCAGCTAATAAAACTGCTAGGAAAAAGAAAACAGCTTTCAATTGATCTTATTCTTTGTGTACGATGCTCTCTTTTGAGTGTGCATGTACACGTGCATGAATAGTTAAATCACTGCACTGAAGCTAAAATTGCACAGATGAGACGTGAAACCCTTCAGATAAGAAAAAATATCCCAGGTATTTTCCGTGACCCTGCCTGCAAAAGAGTAAAAAAAGCAGGGGGAAAGGTTTCCAAGAGGAACATATACTTCTGTTGTATATTTCTTATGCCGTAGGCATGCTGGTGAATTGTCAATATAACTTTTCCAACAGACAGGGTGCAAACACACAGGAAGTATACTGGAGGGTGAGGGTTGTTTGGGCCATTCAATCTGATGCACAATGTGGCACGTGAATCCAAAATCAGGCCAGCTGCAAAAAGGAGCAGTTAACCACAGGAAAATGAAAAGAAGCCGTACTGGGTAAGCAGTGGGGTGCCGATGCAAAGACCAGCGCTGTGTACCCACCACCCTCTTCACAGGAAAGAGACGTGGGAGTGTGTAGGATGCATGCTTCCATCAAGAGTCATGGGTTTGAAAACTCTGTAAGCCAGTTCTATTCTGAGTCCCTATGTTTCAGAATCAACTCATTGGCAGTGATTTTTTTAAAATTCCTTTGAAAAAGAAAGTAAATTCAGAGATTTAGTCAATTTCATGATTGAACTTAACTACTTGGAGAATAAACTGATACAAGTTTCAAAGTTTCAGACACATTTGAATGTAATCATCTTAATGCTGACCTATGGTTGATGTAATAGTCACACGAAACCTTGAAAATATTAGTCATATTTGTCCATTTTATATTAAATTACTAATAAAAGTTTCTTGGCAAATATAGTAAAATAACCAGAATGAATATTTGCTAGTACCCTACTTATAGTTATCTAGTATCCAATATAGTCTATTAATCTAAATATGTTGAATAAGGTGCTATCAGAATCAAATTAATCTGAGTTCTGTTAAGGAAATTACAACTGTAAAATTTCACCTACATCTTTACATGGCCTTCCCTCATAGACACCATAAATGTAAACAGTTACTTACTGTGCATGGTGGTATAACTTCTTATCACAAAAAGTAGACTTTAAATATAGTTAAATAAGAAAATATATTGAAATCAGCTCCTTCAAAAAATCACTTTGTGACAACTCTGCCAAATTTTATACATTCAATACAATTCTGCAACAAACAGCTATTCCTTAGAGATTCTGATGCTACATGTCACGCTGTATGAAATTTTAACTAAAGTATTGGCTATGCCAAGTCAACCATCCCTGTGGATCATTACCAATTATGAATAACATCTCAAAGAATTTGAGAACATATACTTGTGCCCTTGCAGAACCCGTGTATAGACCGACAGGCCGTCACTCGGACAAAACATGGGATGCAGCTCGGTTTGAAACAAGGCTTGGTTTGAGTGGGAAACTACTTTGACACCAAAGAACAACTACATCAACAATCCGAAGAACAATATTTCTATTTCTAACGATAAACTGTCCAGAACTGTAGCAACAAAGCTAACACTGTGGACAAAGTGGGACGGACTGGTTGTTATGTTGGAACCAGGAGTGCAGCAGGTGGATCTGTAGCTGCTGGATCCGTCTCCCTCTCTGGGTAGGAAGGCTGCCCCACAATCTCTCAAGAGTGTTGGTGACTGATTTATCCTGTAGCTGGCTCGACAGAAACTGCCAATTATCTCCATAAAATCTGTTGGCCTGTACCCTTTTGACCTGAAAACAAAACAAAATTCTCAGAAATGAATCATTATTGGTCAGTTCTAGACATTTAAACTCATTCCCATTGTCCAATGACTTCTCAAAATTAACCTAGCAAACAAAATTGTAGAGAGATAGGTGAGAAAGTTTTCGACAGACTGTGCCAAATAAGACCACAGACTTTTAAAAGAAGAAGCGATGCTGGCCCTTCTCTCAATTTCCCTTCTGAAATATGCACGGAGGGCAGGAAGTGCAGCAGATATCCTGAAGTCTGAGGCGGCAAAGCCAAAGTGCTCCGCACGATTGAGGGCGACTCTGGAGAGCACACAGCCTCATTTTTCTCACATAAAGTGGCTGACGGGTTTGAACTGCCAACCTGTGGTTAGTCATCAAAAGCTTACCCCACAGCACAACCGGGGCATCTAATTACCCATCTCACTGCCCTGAGTTGATTCTCAGACTCATCTGCTCTATAGAATAGAGTAGAACTGGTCCTGTGAATAGTCAAGGCTGTACATCTTTTAGTGAGCAACAAGTCTCATCTTTCTCCCATGGGCCAACTGGTGCGTTCTAACTGCTGACTTTGTAAGTAGAAGCCTAACAAGTAGCCTAGTCTACCACCGGACTTCTCTTACTGACAACCTCCACCCACCCACCCCTCCAAAAAATGACACTCACTGCCACCATGTCGACTCGAACTCACAGTGACTCTATGGGGCACAGTAAACTGGTTCTGTGGGTTTCTGAGGCAATAAATGTTTACATAATTCGAAAGCCTTATCTTTCTCTTGTGGAGTGCCTGGAAGTTTTGAACAACTGATCTTTTGCTTGGCAGATTAGTAGCCAAACACTTAACTCACTATGCCATTCCAGGCTTGGATTATTGCTTTTTCCATCAGTTCTTTTGGCTTGAAAAAGACTAATCATGCTTTTCCACTTTGTTTTGTTTTTTTAATCTATAAGAAGTTTTGTTTATCCCAGCCAAAAGCTATTTAAATGGAAAGCTTAGCTAATTTCCTTTTTACTGACCAACTTTGCATTTCTCAATTTCTATCACCTTCCTCTACCTTTAAATATTTTTCAACTTTGTTTTGTCTGTTTGTGTCTTCTGTCCAAGTAAAATGAACATTTCTGAGAAAGGAAGGGCTGGTCTAATATATATATCTATATATACATATCTATATATATATATGTCTAAAAGAAAAATAAAGATAATACTAAAAGTAAGACTAGACCTATACCAGGAGCCACTAAAAGTTATGGTAAGTGTATTCCTAAAAAAAAAAAATCAAACTCACTACCATCGAAGGAAGCCAAGTCATAGCGACCCTATAGGACAGAGTAGAATTGCTCTGTGAGCTTTAGAGGCTAATTGTTTATGGAAGTAGAAAGCTCCATCTTCCTCAGATAGAATGAAGATAAACTGATGAAGAAACACAAACATGTAGAAAAGAACAAAGAATTATTCAAAGGAAAATTTTATTATGTGGAAATGAAACAATCACGTAAAACAATCATATCAATGTCCTAGGGAATTATAAACTTTTATATAATTAAGATCCATAACAAAAACATAACAAACAGGAAGAAACTAGTAATGGTTAGTCATAGTCGACATACATACAGTGTTAAAAATAAAACCAATAGAAATATTTGAAGGTGCTAGCATAGCAAGAATGCACGAAGGGATCTTTAACACATTCAATTAAATAATACGAGGAGAACATATTGTCAAATCTCTGAGAGCCAAAAAAGTAAATAAATAATTGATTTGATCTTTGAGATTTGCAAGTTTTCTCCCTTTGACAGGACACAGTCATCCTCTTTTCTCCAAGCCTGTGCTGGAGGAAAATAGTTGAGTATTGCTCCTTTGTATGGCTTACTCCTTACAGAAGTTTAGAACTATGGAGGTTTTACTGCATAACTACCAATTTAATGTGAAGGAAAATGAAAATAACTGGAAATTATTTTGTTTATCCAAAAGAAAGCAGGAAGGAGATGAAAGCCAACAAAACTCCGTGGGGGGGATAAAGAACAGGGCATATAATGATAGCAGAAACCTAGCTCTTGCTGTTAGGCTTTATTACTTTAAATGTCTATACATTAAATATGAAGAATCATTCAACCTGGATCTAAACATACAAAACTAAAAACAAAGAAACGCACAATGATATGCTTCTAAGAAGATATATTGTTTCAATGTACAGACGCAGAAGACAAATTTAAAATGGCACTTTTTTAATTATTAAAAACTTTTATTGGGGGCTCTTACATCTTCCATCACAATCCATACATTCATCCATGTGTCAAGCACATTAGTACATATGCTGCCATCATCATTTACAAAGCATTTTCTTTCTACTTGAGCCCTTGATATCAGCTCCTCATTTCCCCCCTCCCTCCCACACACCCCTCCCTCATGAACCCTTGATAAGTTATAGATTATTATTTCCATATCTTACATTGCCCTCTGTCATTCTTCACTCACTTATCCATTATTCATCCCCCCTGGGAGAGGGTTATATTTTGATCCTTGTGATCGATTCCCCCCTTCCCTGTCCACCTTTCCCTTATCCTCCTGGTATCTCTATTCTCATTGTTGGCCCTGAGTGGTTCATCTATCCTGTTGTGGGCTCTTATCTGTTGCAGTGTGCATGTTCTGGTCTAATCCGATTTGTGAGGGAGAATTGAAGTCATGATGGTGGTGGGAAGGAAGCATTAAAGAACTAGATGAAAGTTGTGTGTTTCACTGGTGCAATACTGCACCCTGACTGGCTCATCTCTTCCCTGTGACCCCTCTCTGAGGGGATGTCCAATTGTCTACAGATGGGCTTTGGGTCTCCACTCCATGCCCCTCACCTCCCCATTCATATTGGGTATGATTTTGTTCTGAGCCTTAGATACCTGATACCTGATCTCATCAACACCTCATGATCACACAGGTTGGCGTGCTTCTTCCATATGGGCTTTGCTGTTTCTCAGCTAGATGGCTGCTTGTTTATCTTCAAGCCTTTAAGAACCCAGATGCTATATCTTTTGATGGCTGGGCACCATCAGCTTTCTTCACCACATTTACTTATGCACCCATTTTGTCTTCAGTGATCGTGTTGGGAAGGTGAGCATCACAGAATGCCGCATTAATAGAACAAAGTGTTCTTATGTTGAGGGAGTACTTGAGATGAGGCCCAATTTAAATTGGCATTTAAAAAAAGACAAATAAAGCAAACTTCTTTAAGAAGGAAGATAATTTATTCACTTGAATATCAGGCAAAGTAAATATGAACCAGAAAGCATTTTTAAGAGAAAAGGAACATTTCAAAATGGAAAGGGCTCAACTAAAAATGCAAATTATAATGATCCTAAATAGGTGTGCACTCTAATAAAATTTCTTCAAATTCTATCAATCAAGAAGTGACAGTTAAAAAATATGTTGAAGTGTAATCTACACAGAAGGCTGCAGACTTTTATATTCATCGTTTTCTTTACTTTCACCAAGTCCTTGGAAATGATGTAGAACTATGTGTTCTATCAAATCACGTATCAATGCAAAACAACAGATTGCTGTAACGTGCCTGTGTCAGAGATGACATAAGCAAAATAATACCTACTTTATACACAGGAGTCATAATTGGACCCAAGTATAATTGAATCTGGGAAATACTGGAGTGCTTCATAATAGAGTTTTGCGGTAATTATTCTATCAGTCTTGTAGTTCTACCCTAAATAGAAGAGCTTGTCATACTAGTCGAAGTAGCTGCAGGTGTAATGAATTTTAGAACAGCAAATGTACGTCAGCTGAGGTGGCACTGACCCAAGGGAGGATGGAATACTCAGCAGTTCAAAGAAGGATATTTCCGATTACAGGCTACAGCAGGAAGAAGAAGAAGTAATCACATTGATAATCTTGCTGTAGTCAGAGAGGAGATTCGGCATTCTGTAGCAAGATCACTCTGTACTAGAAGTTTTGGTTCTTACGAATGATTCATATCACATGTCTCTAGTAAACGGGAAATTTGAAAAATTCTCTACAGTTATTTTTCTGAAGCTGAATGTGAATGCAAAATTTAAAAAGAACCAAAATCACCTTTATTTCTCAGTTAGATGAAAGTACATTTTAAACTACTTTATCTAACAATGTAAGTCCTAGTCATCATGTGATTACCACAGATATGTATGCCTCAGTGGTCACAATGCTTAAAATGTGGAGATGAAAGAATTAATCAAAGAATTAAAAAAATAAAACTTAAAATGCTTTTGTTAAAATTCCACCACTGACTATAAAGTCATTAGAAGCCTCCCAGAGTATGAGAGACCACCCACAGAAAGTATTTATAGAGTGTAAGGAGAAGAAGGTTAAGTTTCCTTGGAGACATAATTCAGTCCAGATCTGACTTGATCTGAAGTAGATTGAATATGAGGGTAATTTAACTGAATGTTGTCTATTTCTTTTTTTCCTAATGTAACCAACAATATATCAGAAATTTATAAATGTTAATGAGAAAAGTACTTTGGAGAATAATGAGTTTCATCTCCACATTTTAAGCATTGTGACCACTGAGGCATACATATCTGTGGTAATCACATGATGACTAGGACTTACATTGTTAGATAAAGTAGTTTAAAATGTACTTTCATCTAACTGAGAAATAAAGGTGATTTTGGTTCTTTTTAAATTTTGCATTCACATTCAGCTTCAGAAAAATAACTGTAGAGAATTTTTCAAATTTCCCGTTTACTAGAGACATGTGATATGAATCATTCGTAAGAATCAACTAGAAAAAAATAAACTATTATATGATTATCATCTTATACTTTCTGCCAAAACTTATATTTAAGAGTCTGTCATGTTTTTCAATGTACTTTTACATTTCCCTACTACATATGGCAACTGTTGTAATTTTATTAAATTTCCCAAATTACATGGAAATTTTAAGTGTGTGTGTGTGTGCGCATGTGTGTGTGTGTGTTTGTGTACAATACATCTTTGGATGCCATCAAATCAATCCCAACTAATACTGATCCTATGGACTGCAGATCCCAATATTTCCCAGTCGTGTGCCATCCTGAGCTGTTTGAGCCAATTTCGATCGCCCTTTTGTCAATCCATCTCATAAGATTGTCCTCATTTTCTATTTTACTACATGTTACGGCCTCCTCCAGCTCTCCCCTGATCACATGTGCAAAGCCCTTGCGGCAAAGTCTTCCCAGGTTCCCGTCTGCTGCACTCTTTCCTGGATGCACCGATTCCCACCATAGGCTGTGAATGACATGGTTGATATTCTCTACCCATGACCCAATTTAAAGACCTGAATTATCCTTTAATCTCACGTATTCATCGTCCACTTTTCATATGAATATGAGGTGATTCAAAATACTCTGGCTCCAGTCAGATACATCCTAGTCTTAACAAATCCGTCCTTTAGTATGTTACAGAGGTCTTTTGCAGCAGAGGTACCCTGTGAGATACGTGGTTAGTTTTTTGGCAGTTTTTCCTAGGGGTGTTCAAGTGAAATGAAATCATTGAGAATGTCTGCCTTCTCTCTGTTTATTATGTTGTTCCTTGTTGATCCAGTTATGAGGATTGTGTTTTCCTTTTTTCAAGGTGTAATCCATACCAAAGGCTGTAGTGTTTGATATTCATCAGTAACGTCCTCTTAGCTTTTAGCTCAGTAAGCACATTGGTGGCATCTGCAGTATCACAGGTTGTTAATCCTCATTCCAAATCCTCATTCTATCTAATACAGTCAAGTGGCTCAGTTTATTGCTCAGCATACAAATTGAGGATGTAAAAAGAATATAACCCTGATGCACACCTTTCCCAACTTAAACCACACAGTACCCCCTAGTGGTGAAGTGAAGCTAATTACTTCTGGCTCTGATATGGATCTGTCTGTAGCTCGCACCAAATGATTGCATAGGACCATGCAAATAACATGTAGAGAATTCTAACTCAGCAATTGATACAGTTCGCCGTTCCTTGGGGTTTACAAGAGCCATCTCAGAAGCCGGAAGAGAGCGAACTCCCAGCACCATCAAGGAAGAAGAACTACCAGCAGAGGACCTTCAAGATCCCTGCTTGAACTGGCAGGGCAGCCAGACAGTAGCGTGCAGAGATCAGAGGCACCAGAACAGAGAAGCCACATGGCTGAGACCGTGAGAGAGTGAGACTGGGTGGAAGGAGACTTCCTGGCCCACAGAGGCAGAGGGACCACGAAGCGACTTGGTTACTGGCTGAGGAGAAGCGCTGTTGCGGACCAAGACGGAATTCTTAATGTTGTCTTTCTGATCCTGGTTTGTGGTAACCTGTTAATTTCCCTAATAAATCCCTGTAACCATGATTACTATCTGTGAATGCTATGTGTGCAGTGCAGCGCAGTAAAAGTAGAGTGTTTCAGGAGAGATGGTTGGTGTCAGCATGCGATAATGAAGGACAGAGGGGAGAGGACTATTTGCAATTCCTGTTCTTCTCCAGTTTATCCATAGTTTGTTAGGATCCACACAGTCAAATGCTTTCTAGCTCATCATCTAGCTCATTTAACCAGTAAAAAAGATAAGTTTTACTTTTAATTAGTTTGCAAGTAGTGTACCATGATCATAATGACCTCCAGTTCCCTTTGCAAAGTGATATTACTCCTTTCCCCACAAAGCATAGAGGCTATTTCTCCACACTCTTCAATCTGGCTGCCTGTCTGGCATGCTTTGACCAATAGAATGAATGTTGTATCAATTGTGGATCTTAGCCTGTGAGAGGCTTTGTGGTCTCCTTTCTCTTTGAATACTGTCAGAAACTGTGAACGATAATCAAGGTTCTCTGACAAACAGCTGCATAAAAGCCAAACGCGTGAGTCAAGGCATGTTCTACATGACATGTTACACGCGACTGGGTCCAGTTTCCTGCTGACTGCAGCCATTCGTCAGCCCAGACAAGCTCAGCAGAGGAATCACACAGTCAGCTCACAATTTCACAAAAACAATGTACTGTTATAGTCTTGAGCCCTTTCTTTTGAGGTGACTTGCTGCACAATGATTTGTAACTGATCTAAAACCCCAAACCCTATTCAGTACCATCGAGCTGGTCTGACGCATAGGAATCCTGAAGGACAGCGTGCAACGGTCTCCCAGGATATCCACCGTGGTTGCTGGCCTGTGGTTAGTAGCTCAAGGTTTAACCACTGCCCAATTAGCTCTTCTCAATCACTGAAAAAGCAACTTAAAATTCAATTTCAAAAGCAAAGCCTCTAAAGAGGTTGTGGACCATCTGTGTTCGTGGATTAGTACCTTTTATTTCTCTAGCCGTCTTTTTGCCTGCTAGCCATATGGTCAAGTTCAATGACACTGTTAGCAAACATCTGCATGATTTGATAAGTAGAGTGGTCATTCTGTGTTATATACAGCTATTTCTAGCTTCAGTTCTTCACAGTGTGCAGAGCGTGTTGTCTGAATTTAGTAACACACTCATAGGTAAGTCAAATCTCAGTAATTTTAATATCTATGATTTGTGAGGAAAATCAGCATTCAACACATTTTTATCTCATGATTATTTATCACTTTAAAACTAGATAAAGTATCTCAAGCACAGTGAAAATCATCTGTTATTATAATTAAGGGTTTTTTTCTTTCTTTTTTTTATATAATTAAGTTTTATGGACTCTCCTTATTGAATTTTTTTTCAAAAGGTGACCTCAAAAAATAATGACGACATGGGTTGCTTGTTGAATAATATTGGACTACGAATTTCATTAGGTGTGTGTCTGGGTTGTATTCTTATGTAGTCTGCATTAAATCGGTGTGTCTGAAGTGGCCTTTGTCACTTCAGACAGAGATCAAATCACCTGAGGTGCTGGGCTACATGAAGAAGGCGGGGCTCCTGGAAGGCTCATTAGCAACGTGTGATATGTGGATGAAACCAGGTGGACATCGAGTGACTGGTGGGTTTGAACTGCCCACAAGGAGGCTCACAAGCCACTCCATAGACCACAGTGCCTCCAGGGCACCTTCTTTCATATCTGTTTAGTACAAATTAACAAGGTCATTTTTATGTGTCAATTTTACATTAAAACCCACAAAGCTTCTGAGACTTCTGTGAGTTTAATGCAGTACAAGTCTGTGTTTAATGATCGCGTGTGGTTTCCAGGCTTCTATTTTAGTTTAGTCTTTACAGGCCCTGGAGCTACTTTCAGCAGTGCGGAAGGAGTTAGCCCCTGTGCTGAACTTGATACAGTACTTTATCCCTTCCTCGAAACTTCCTCTTTTCCGGACTTCTCTGGCCTGGTCCTATGAGCCACTTCAGCTTCCTTCGCCGGCCCTTCCTTCTCTGTCCACCTTCACTCGCTGATGCACTCCAGCTGGGTGCTGGGCCTTCCTCCCTTCCTTTCATCCCTCTCACCAAGTGTGCTGGATCCTCCTTATAAGCGGTACAGAGCCACCATCTGCTGTTATTGTTTCTTTATCTAATGGTCACACGATGACAACTGGGTTGCTTTCAGCTTTCCATAATCTCTTCACTGACTGCCAGGATACAGGATTTAGATTCATTAAAAAATCCCTTCACTTCAATATGTAATAAATATCATCATTTGTCTATTAAATATAGAAAATTTAACTCCTCTCCAAAGGGAAAAAAATGGATCTCACTAAGCTGCCTCCCATTAGTACTGTTTCTCAGTTATTTCAACAAGAAGCTTGGTATCACTCTCCTAGTTTCCTTTCCTGAGCTCTCTCCTAACAAAACTTTACAATATCCTGGAGTTTTTCCTCTGATTTCCACTGTGAGGGTGAGAAAATGTGGCACGAGCCATATCTGACCTCCTCTGGCTACAAATTAGGAGTAGTCAAAATTAAAATGGAACACATAAAGATCAGTATCGTCGGCATTTGTGAGCTGAAATGGACTGCTATTGGTCATTTTGAATCAGAAAATCATGATTTACAATGGTGGGAATCACACAGTTAAGAGG
Organism: Echinops telfairi; assembly: GCF_000313985.2. NCBI lineage: Eukaryota > Metazoa > Chordata > Mammalia > Afrosoricida > Tenrecidae > Echinops > Echinops telfairi. The sequence continues at coordinate 26,098,802 of NW_022111369.1, read as the reverse complement.
AAAGAGGTAGTATTCATTATTACAAAGGATATTTCAAAATCAATCTTGAAGTACAATGCTGTGTATGATAGGATGATGTCCATCCAACATTGAGAAAATCCAATCAACACTATTATTATTCAAATGTATGCAGCAACCACAAAAGCTGTTGGTGTTGTTAGTCTCCATTGAGTCAGCTCTAACCCACAGCGACCTCATGCACAACAGAATGAAACACTGCTCTGCCCAGCACCATCCTCAGAATTGTTCCTGTGCTTGAGCCCATTGTTGCCACCGTTGAGTTGATACATCCCTTCAAGTACCTTCCTCTTATTTGCTGCCAGGCTCCTTTACGAGTTGTGATGTCTTTCTCCAGGGACTGGTCTCTCCAGATGACATGTCTGAAGTATGTAAGATGAAGTTGCCACCCTTGCCTGTAAGGAGCATGCTTACAGTACTTCTGCCAAGAGAGATCTGCTTGTCCCTTGAGCGGTCCAGGGTAACTTCAATATCCTTTTCCAACAGCTTATTTCAAATGAATTGTTTCTTCTTTGATCTTCCTTATCCAAGGACCAACTATCACAGGCATTTGAAGTCATTGAAAATATCATGGCATTGGTCAACGACATCTTTGTCTTCAAAATTGTAACATTATTGCCTTTCCATATTCTCAAGAGGCTTGTCCAGCAGGTTTATTAAATCCCAGGGATATTTTTTATTTATTGACTGTTACTTCCATGAGCATTGATTGTGGATCCAAGTAAGACAAAATCTTTGTAAACTTCAACCTTTTGTCCAATTATAATGATGTTAGCTATTGGTCTATTTAGGAGGATTTTGGTCTTCCTTGTATTGCACTGTAATTTATACTGAAGGCTTCAATCTTTGTTCTTTATCAGCAAGGATTTTGAGTCCTCTTTGCTTTCAGAGGACAGGTTTGTGTCATCTGCCCATCCCAGGTTGCTAATAACCTTCCTCCAATGCTAATGCCCCATTCTAAATCATACAAGGCACCTCCTCCAATTATTTGCTCAGCTTAAAGGCTGAATATATATCACAAGAGGATACAATGATGCTGTAAACCTTTTTCTGATTTTAAATCATGCAATATAACTTTGTTCTGTTCATACAACTTCTTGGTCCAAATACAACTTCCACATCAGCACAATGAATGGTTCTGCAATTCTTCACCAGTTTATCCATAGATTGTTATGATATCCGTAGTCAAATGTCTTGGTATAGTCAATAAATTACAAGTAAACATCTTTATTATTTTCTCTGCTTTCAGCCAAGATCAATTTGTCATCAGAAATTATATCCCTTGTTCCATGCCCTCTTTTGAGTCTGGGCTGAACTTCAGACAATTACCTGTCCATGTACTGCTGAAACCATTGTTGGATGATCTTCAATAAAATTGTACTTGCATGTGATATCAATGATGTTGTTCTATAGTATGAGCATTCTCTCTTTGAACTGGGAAAACATAGAGATCTCTTGCACTAAGTTGGCCAAGTAGCTGTATTTCAAATTCTGTGGCATAGACAAATAAATGTTTCTGGTACTTTAGCTTGTTGATGTTTTGAGAATGATGAGGGCAATTATTGTACAAATGAACTTTACACAATTGATGTGTGTATGGGTTGTGATGAGTTGTATGAGCCCCTAATAATAAAATGATTAAAAAAAGAAACACTTCAATCTGGTATTCCATCTATTCCTGCAGTATTATATTTGGCTAATACTTTCGGTGCAGCTTGAAGTTCTTCCAGCAGCAACATAGCTTCTTGCTCATGTGCTACCTCCAGAAATGGTGCACTGTCCACTAATTCTGTTTGGCACAGTGACTCCAGGTATTCTTTCCATCTTCTTCGGTCAACATTTTGCCCAGAGAATCTTTCAATATTGCAACGCCAGGCTTTCATTTTTCTAGAGTTCTTTCTGTGTAAGATATGCTAAGTGTGGTTTTCCTTTTAGCTTTTT
>NW_022111369.1:26094647-26096297 GCF_000313985.2 Echinops telfairi | reverse complement strand
TACTTGGTATGTTTTTGAAATCCAGATGTTATAGACTCAAAGCTGTCGTTTGGCTCTCAAGCACTTGCTTTAATTTTCTTCAGGTTCAACCTGAATTTATGTATTGATAGTCTTTTCCACAGTCAGCCTGTGGCATGGTTTTAGCTGCTAATATTAAGCTTCTCTTTGTTTCTTCCTATAGCTCTATTCAACTTGATTTCTGTGGATACCATCTGGAGAACTCTGTATGTATAATTGTTGTTTGTGCTGTTGTAAGATGATATTTGCTATGAGCAAGTTTATGGTCTTGTAAAATTCTATCATACAATCTCCAGCTGGTTTCTCTCACCAAGTTAAATTTTCCAACTACTGTCTGTCAGTTTCCATTTGTCTGTCAGTTTGTCCTTCTGTGGAGTCTTATGTGTGGCTGGGATGCCAAAAGCTAGGTCACTAACACTTCACATGTCAGCAAAGCCAACCAAAGTGAACAGGTTTCAGTGGAGCTTCCAGACTGAGAAAAGACAACAAAGAAGGAATCAGCTGCCCACTTTGGAAGAAGTTGCCATGAAAACCCTACGCATAGCTTTGACACACTGTCATAGAGGGAGGGCCTAGACCATTGTGGGCGAGATGCCAGAAAATTGAGCTTTTGGCTCAGAAGGCACTTCAAAATGTGACTGTGAAAAAGCCGCTTGCTCAAAGAGGACTTGACCATAGTAGTATCAATGGAGTAAATATTCTGGGAGTGGAGCCTTTGGAATCTTCATTCACTGATGAGACATGACTCAAAATAAGAATAGACAGCTCCAAAAATCTTCTAATTATCTGAACTTGGAATATGGGAAGTATGAATCTTGGAAATTTGGAAGTCTTCAAAAATGAAATGGATCACAAAAAGATCAATTTTTTTAGGCAGCAGTGAGTTGAAATGGACTGATACTGGTCATTTCAAATCAGAAAATTATAAGATTTGTTATGGTGTGAAGAACACAACCAAGAGGAATGGGCTGGCATTCATTGTTAAAAAGCACATTTCAAAATCAATCTCGATGTACAATGATGTCTGTGCTAGGATTATATCTATCCTCTTTCAAGAAAATCCTATTGCTACAACTATTACTGAGGTCTCTGTACCAGCCACAAAAGCTTTGATGAAATTGAAGAATTCTACTAAGGACATCAGGCTGAAAATTATAAAAAATGAAAGCAAGATTCTTTGATAACTACTGGCAATTAGAACCATCATGATGGAACCTAACAGTAAAAACAGCAATGCCGTGTCAGAGTTTAATGTATGTTTTTAACTAATCCCACTCCTTATCTCTCCTTCCATCTGTTGATCACTAATACATACCACACTATTCAAAGTTTACTTGGTATTTGCTTCCAGAGAACATAAAATGTGATATTCACCAACTTCTCTTCATGACCACTATTTCAACACTAATCTACACCATGCTCTTCCTGAATCCTATTATGTGTTTTCTTGATATATATATACAGTGAACCCTTGTTTATCGCGATTAATCGGTTCTAGACCCTACCGTGATAAATGAAATTCCGCGAAGTAGGATTCCTTATTTGTAAATCAAACATTTTCATAGTTAGAGCATAGAGGACATGAAAAAACACCCTGTTTAAATCCCAGGGATATTTTTTATTTATTGACTG
>NW_022111369.1:26089192-26091534 GCF_000313985.2 Echinops telfairi | reverse complement strand
ATAATGGGTCTATTGAAACATTGTTGAGATGTATATATAGTAACATTGAATACTTTTCATATCTATTGTCATTGTACAAGAATTGGGTAAACAAATCTAACACTTGGGTCTCCCTAGCACCAGATTCCTCGCCACTGGACACTCTTTCCAAACTCCAGCCAAAGCTACTTCAAGTGAAAATACCATTTGTCTTATTAAATAATTCAATAGTTTAACTTTTCCTTCAGGCTGAAATAAAAATGCATATATGTCTTAAAAGAATTTTCAGGATCTGTCTACTTTTTCCATCTCTACTCGCCCTCTCTTAGTTTCTTCAGTGAGTTCTGTCTAAAGCTCTACTAAAACCTTTTAATCCTTAAATCTATTATGCATTCTTCCCTTCTATACCATACACTTTGTTGTTTAGGTGTTTATCTGCACCTTTTCCTTTAGGTCTTAGCCCTTTGTTTATTTGTGCAACAGTCTAGAAATTAAGATGACAACCTCAGAAACAATGTCTAGTGCGTCTTTCCTGTGGCCTCCAGAGTGTACCAAGGTTCGTGCTAATGACTAAGACGGTGCAGGTTGGGTCAGATGCTGGCATGCGAATTGAGCTTGCCTCATTTGGAGGAAGTGAGCATGAGTCAAGATCTGGACACTACAGTGCCATGGGCTCCTTGCTTGGCAATGGACATGGAGAAACACAGGAAGTCAGCCTGACTGTACTGCAAAGGGTTTTCAACGGCTGATATTTTGGAAACAGATCACCAAGATCTTTGATCCAAGCCCCTCTGTGGAGATTAGAACCCCAAACATTTTAGTTGGCAAATGTATCTCCTAGAGGGGTTTCCTCTTTGTTGCTGACCCTTTGGCTTGATGTTTCCTTCAGGGACTGGTGTCCTAGTACAGGAAAGAAATGCTTTCCACGCTTGCTTCTAAGGAGCATGTAGCTATACATTTTTGCAAGAAATGTTTGCTCTTTCTTCTGGTTGTGACTGTTATTCTTAGGTGCCATGAAATTGGTTCTTATCATTAGCGACCCCATGCACAATGGCATGGAAGCACTGGGTCCTGCACTGTCCTTACGATTGTTACTGTGCTGAGCTCATAGTTGGAACCGTGATGCCACTCCATCTCCCTGAGGGGCTTCCACTTCTCCACTGGCCCTCTGCTCTACCAAACATGATGATCTTCTCCTGGAAATGGTCACTCCTGACTACGTGTCCAAAATATGTAGGACAAAGTGTCACCATCCTGGCCTCTAAGGAGAACTTGGCCACACTTCTTCCTAGATAGATTCGTTTGTCCTTTTAGTAATCCATGGAACGTTGGATCGTCTTCTCCAGAACCTCAATTCAAATACATCAATTCTTCTTCCAATTTCTTTAATTAGTGAGAACATTTCACATGTATCTGAGGTCACTAAGAATACCATGGCTTGGACCAGGTGCACTTTAATTACCAAAGAAGTAACATCCTTGCTTTTCCATATTTTAAAGATGTCTTATGTAACAGACTTGCCTTACACAGCAGGTCTTCTGATCTTTTGATTGCAGGTTCCGTGACCATTGATTGTGGATCCAAGCACACAAAATCTTTGATAATTTTTTCTCCATTTATCTGATGTTACCTTTTGATCCAGTTGTGAGGATTTTGGTCTTCTTTACATTGAGTTGTAATCCATACTCAAATATGCAATCCTTGATTTGCATAATCAAGTGCTTCAATAGCTCACTTTCAGAAAGCAATACCATGTCATGTGCATATCCACAGTTGTTAGTAGACAGCTTTGAAATCCTGATGCCACATTCTTCTTCATATAAGCCAGCTTCTCTGATCATTTGATCAGCATCCAGATTGAATATGTATGATGAAACATTACAACCCTCATGAAGACATTTCTTGACTTTAAATCATGCAGCATTTCCTTGTTCTGTTCACGCAAGTTTCTCATGAGCCCAATGAGTTGTAATGGAATTCCCATTCCTCTCAAGCTTATCCATAGTTTGCTCTGATCCACATAGTTGAATGCATTGGCATAGTTTAAAAGGCACAAGTAAACATCTTTTTGGTATATGCTATTTTGGGCCAAATCCATCTGTCTTCAGAAATGATATCCTTTGTTCCATGTCCTCATTTTTTTCCAAAGAGTCAGCTTCTATTAATATTAATAAAATGAATATTAATCACAAAAATTCTGTTTTCCTATAAAACTTACAAATAAATACAGGTTGGGAGATGTTTTACTTGAATTCAAAGAAATGATTCATTTTCTTTTCTTTTTGCATTTTATTTTAATTTCTTTTAAATCATTTCTTTAGGGGCTTATACAACTCTTATCACACTCCATACATACATCAATT
>NW_022111369.1:26081047-26089092 GCF_000313985.2 Echinops telfairi | reverse complement strand
GGGCACCATCAGCTTTCTTTGCCACATTTGCTTATGCACGCATTTGTCTTCAGTGATCATCTTATGGAGATGAGCACACAATGGTATGGTATTTTATTCTTGGATGCCTGATAACTGATCCCTTCGGCACCTAGTGATTACACAGGCTGGTGCGCTTCTTCCATGTGGGTTTTGTTGCTTCTGAGCTAGTGGCCGCTTGTTCACCTTCAAGCTTTTAAGACCTCAGACGTTATATCTTTTGATAGCTGGGCACCATCAGCCTTCATCACCACATTTGCTTATTGATTTCAATTGTTGCTCTCTCAATGATCCACTTTTTTTTTAACACAACAGTTAGAAGACAGTGGTTGTTGCTGTTATTCTTGTTAACTGTCCACCAGTTGATTCAGACTCACAGTGACTCAACATACAACAGAATGAACACTTGCTAGTGCTGCTGCATCCTCACCATTATTGCAATCATTGAACCTATTGTTGCAGCCACTGTGTCAATCCATCTTGTCAAGGGTGTTTCTTTTATTCACTTCCCCTCTACTTTACCAAGCATGACATCCTTTTCCAGAGACTAGTCTCTTCTGAGAACATGTCCAAAGTACTCACCATCCATGCTTCTAAGAAAAGTTTTGGCTATACTTCTTCAAAAATGATTTGTTCTTTCTTTTGGAAGTTGATGGTAGTTTCAATATTCTTTAACTCGACCACAATTCAAATATGTATTCTTCAGTCTTTCTAATTCCGTGCTGAACTTTCACATGCTTATATATCCATTGAACATACCATGGTTGGATTGCCCACACCTTAGACGACAAAGTAAACTTCTGGGTTTTCAATATTTTAAAGAGGTCTTGTGGAGCAGATTTACCTGATGCAGTGCATCCTTTCATCCCTTGACTGCTGCCTCCCTGGATATTTATTGCAGCTCCAAGCAAGATGAAATCCTTGACAGCTCCAATCTTTTCTCCATTTATCATGTTCTAGTTGTGAGGAGTTTTGTTTTCTTCTCATTAAGTTGTAACTCATATTGAATGCTACAATCCTTGATCTTCATGCCCTCCTCACTATCAGCAAACGAGTCATGTCATCTGCATATTGAAGGTGGTTAATAAGCCTCTCTCCCGCCTTGATGCTGCATTCTTCTTCTTGTAATGTAGATTCATAGATTTTTTTTGCTCAGCATGTAGGTTGAATAAATATAGTAAGAGGATACAATCCTGACACACACCTTTCTTGATTTTAACACATGCAATGTTCCCTTGTTCTGTTCACACAACTGCCTCTTGTTCCATCTATAGGTTCCACATGAGCACAAAAAACTTTAAAAAATACAAATTAATTCTATTCTCCAGCTTAACTTCCTCCCCTAAACCACTTCTCTCAATTTATATTACTCTACATCTTCCTACCAACTTTGAAAGCTTATTTATTCTCCATGGCACATACTGGATCATCATGTCAAATTAATTTATATGAAAAATAGATTTGCACATGTCAGTCACTAAGTAAAAACTTTAGACGTGGCAAGTAATAAATTTGTTTTTTTAAAAATAGTAAAACACATTGAAAATTATGATTTAATTTCTAATAATAACAAATATTTTATTTTATGTGCTCAGAATATAAATAGTGAATGAGCGTTGATTGTGGATCCAAGCAAATACTGAGATTTATAGTAACAAGATAAAGCAAAATGTTAACAGTTATAAAAAATATGTTGTCTGTCTAATAAAATGAAATATTAAAATAGAATTCAAATGCAAGTATATTTTGAGATAGAAACAAAGAATTAAATCTGTTATGAATTTAAACTCATACATGTGGAAGTAAACCCCTTTGGGGCTGAGGTTTTTCTTATTATTTTAATGAAGCCATATCAGTGTAAAAAGAGAAAGTCCATTGCATTAAAATTATTTGTATGGCTCTTCTATTCATAGTCTTTGTAACTTCCACCAAATGATTGGATGGGAGTATTCAAGTTGCATGCATGAAACCGTACTAAAGAAGTTTGGTCAGTTTTGCCATTTCCCTGGTATAAAATGAGCCATTTCAAAAACAAGAACGTGAATCCAAGACCATTAAGAAAGAGTCCACGACCAGCAGAGTGCACAAAGGATTCCTACCTGGCGTTATGGAACCAGCAGAGACATAAACATTTATACTGGTTAAACTGTAAATTTTTAAGATGATTTTTGCATGTGTGTGGTTTGTTGGGATTACAGAGCAAATTAGTTTTTCATTCAACAATTTATACACATTTTGTTTTGTAACATTAATTATAATAAGGTGATCTTTTTTCTAAAGGCAAATTATTATGAAATAATTACTATTTTTTCAAATGTAATATCCTTTAGCAGGATGCAAAATAAGTAAATGTGTTCCAGATCCCTGTAATGAATAGAATAAGTATAAATATTGAGAAAGAAAAGCACATCTCTATATTATGTCATTACTACTTTGTATATTAAGAGGTTCCTTCAGTATTATATAACTAAAATTTGTTGATCAATGATGATGCACTTGACTGTCTATAAATTTTGTGAAAGAATTACCCTAAGTAAATGATATCTGACCCCTGTTTACAAGTTACCATGGGGTAGAAATATCAAACTTACAAATGTTTTTAAGTGATTCAGAGAATCCTGGAGATATGAACACTCATAAGATAGATTCCATACTTGATATGGCATGAAATGATTTTGTAGGTCCCTCCCCTCCTACAGGTGACAATGTAAGTTTTAGACTACAAGCATCTTTGAGAGCTTTTGAGTTGGTACCAAATTAAGCATGGAAATAAAGAATGCTCCCTAAATTATCTCTGGAATTGTTCATCTTTCAACTCTTGGATTGTTAAATATGACACTTGTGATTAAAAGAGCAATTCACAAAGCAAAACCAGGAAAAGTCAATTGCTTGAATGCCATCGTCTAAGAAGCCAGGGAGGGCTCTACGAGAATTCAGGTCCACAATTCCTTGCCTCTCACAGGGCTGTCAGAACATATTTTTTAGTGGCGATAGTGATTCATATGACATTACTTAGATGAAAATGGAATTATAAGAGAAATGGGACAAAAATCAAATACTAGAGACCGTGTCTGATATGAAGCGAGCGCCACTCACTCACAATGAAAACTCAGTGGGATGAAAACGGTCTGTGAACGCACAGGGACCATTGCGGCATGGCCCAGAGGATATCCTACACATCAGCTCCATCTCTGCCAGAGATCTTCCCCTTCCTGCCAACTTAGTTCTTCAGTGCGCCGTTTAAAGAGGTCTAAAGGTCTACAAAGCTGTACGGTTCGCATTCCGGCCCTAGACATACACTAGAGCAAACCTAGAATGTTTCAGCACGTCTGTGTTTTACACAAAAAAGAAAGGAAGCTCTCTAAATCTATGCCAATTACACCTTGTTGGCCAGGGCCTGCATAATCAGTGCTGATATAGCTGCAGAGATTTTTTCCCCCTATGTTCTTTTTGTGCTATGAGTCATTTTGGTATTTTTGAGAACTGTACACCCTTTTCCCAGTATAATCTTTCGAAATAAATAAAATGCCTAGAACTGAATAAAACCAACTATATAAACTAGCAAAATGATCTACGGTATTTTTCCTAAGGTACAAAATAGAAAAAGGCATAAAAAATCCATTATCTTTTAGTATATTTTCCATGAATGTTTTGAAGACTCCTAGTACTTTTTTTTATTGCATAAGCAAATTTATGGTATTATATGTCCTTATTTATTAATGTATACATTAAATTCTAATGCGTGTTTTATAATTATCATAGCTTTTAATTGTTAGTAAAATTAATTCTATTTCAAATTGTCAGAAATAGTTGTTGTTTTTTGATATTTAATATCTACGAATTCTATTATTGGTGAATTCATATGCACCACTGTGGTTTATTAGCTCCATACCTGAGGTTTGAACAAAAAATATGTATGCATCTGTGTGTGTGTGCTTGTGTGTAGAGGTAAATAAGTAAATAAATATAAACATATTGTGTTGGACCGGGTTGACCCCAAGTGAGCTATCTGACCCTGAGAGCTGCCAGTGCTTCCACTAACCTTGGGTCCACGTGACTCTGTGCCCGGTGATGTTTTGCATTCTGATTCACCTTTCGGTGTCTTTGGCCGGCAGTGCTGTGGGTCTGAAGAGGGATCCAGCTAACGTTGGACCCATGGACTTATGAGGGGCTGGGCTGGGATGTCTTCTTGATACAGGAGAACCCTGGTCCTTGCCTGCATCAACTCTTGACCTAACACGATTTCAACGCGAAATGTCGAGAAAATTTTGCATCAGAGCTCAAACAAAACATCAGAATCTGACCCGAAGCACACGTGATTTTTGTAGCAAAAGCAATTCATGGTTCAATCACTCAGCGTTAATTGCTTTTGTTAATATGTATTGTTTAAACCTTTTGCAGCTGTGTTATGAGCATTTTACAACTCTCAGTTTTTGTGGCTTTTTTGGGTGCTATTTTTAGATAAAAAACATGGGTCCTAAGAAAGAGTTTTTTGAAAAGAATCATCATGATAAAGAACTGGTTAACAGTGTTATTGACATTGATGATGATAATTTAGTAAACCCTTTTAGAAAACAGTTAAGGAAATGCCAACAGCAGGTCACATTAGAAATATATATATATATATATTTCTAATATATATATATATATGGAACTACCTTACAGAGAAAGCCAGCCAGGTCCTAGCGAAAAAAAGGCAAAGAGGGGAAATATTTATGAAAAGCAGCTACCACTTGATTTTATAGAAGGGGATTCCCCTTCCAAACAATGCCTCTCTGTCCAGACCTCCTCTCCACATCCGTGTCCACAGATCCAGATCCTCATCCAGCTCAAGGTATGGGCCATGCTGTGGTTGTTAAACACTTTTTAAATGTTGCGTTTCTTATTTAAATTATATTATTTAACTCTGAACTTATTTACTTTGAAATTTCTATGTAATATTTTGTATAAAAAGGCAAGTTTATGGTAAAAACGTGGTGGTCAAGAATGGATTAATCTGCTTTCAGTTACTTCTTATGGGAAAAATTGTTTCGGAACTCAACTGCATCGCATCCTTGCACTCCTTCTGGACCGGATTAGTGTTGCGGTCCGGGGTTTTACAGTATAAGATTACCTCTTGATATGAAGCTCTTTCTTGTACATATATGACACTGGTTTTGTTTCTCTAGACAACCCAGCCTAACAAAAACAATTTATATGACACAACACATTATATACATATGCACACATAGTAAGAGAGAAAAACTATTATAAGAGTGCTTTATTTATTTATACAGCTTCTCCTTCATATTATATGGACCCATGGTTCCTATTCTTTATCCATAGAACTTCAGAACTCTATGAACTTCAGGTTAGGATCTCAGGGTCTTATAAATGAACCCAAACCTATTACCTTAAAAAGATATTTGCATTTTCCTTTTTGGGGAAATGTACAAGTTGGACATCCTCTCATATTGGTCTAGAAGGTAATATTCAAATCCTCCTATAAGGGATCTCAGTTTTGTCATTGTTAATGTCATGCCTTATTTATGGTGTTTTGGGAAAAGCCTCAGAAAGCAAGCTATTGCTGCTGGGTTTCCATCCTCACTTTGTTGGGAGCATGGCCTGATATATATCTCTTTGTGCTCTCAAAATGTGTTTTTAATCAGAAGAGAAAAATTATTGTTTATTTTTATTCCCTTCTTCTCAAGGCAGTAACTACATATATAATTTGATTGGCAGATTGTTATTAGCTGCAATGGGGAGACTAGTGATTCTTATTACCCAGAACTTACACCTATTATGTAAAAGCATTACTGTAATTGACACTCTGGTAATTTACTCTTTTTTCTGCATGTTAAAGGTATCTTTGTGAGAGAAAAAAAAATGTGTCACCTAAAGTATTTAAATTTGTAGGGTAGGCATGCTATAAATTGAAGTTATTTTCGCTGCAGACAAACAAGTTTAAGAATAAGTAATGGTATAAATATGTGCAGGCATGTCCAGTATAGTTCTGTGTAAACCCTTATTATTCATGTAACAATTTATTTTCCACAAGTCTAAGACAAACTTATTAATGGCAAATAACTACTTCAAATTGTTCGGTAGGAATTCTGAGTGCATTTGAAATGAATTTGGATAGTCATGAAAGGCGTTATTGCTCCCTCTTTAATCACTCTCTTCAATAATGATCTGAATACCCGCTGCGTGATGACGTGATTGAAAACAAAGTAGAAGAATGCTTTCATGACTTCACTACAATGAGTACTATATTACCAAATGCCCTTCATTTCAACTTGTTCAATATCTTCACCAGTCCTCTGAAGCATTCCTTCTCTGTTCTTTCATCACCACCACCTTTCATTTAGGTGATAGAAGTCAATGAAGTATAGCTTTTGATATTTTATGTTTAAATGTATTTCATATTAGTTACATAAAACCAAGATGATCGGTTCAAAATTAAAATAATTTTACAATTGAAAAAAGGGTTAGGTAACTACTACTGTAATGGTATGTCTTATGCCTCCTTCATTTTCCTTCATCACCAATCTCAAGAAACAATCATTTAGAAAATTTTAACCTATTTCTTCTTAATATGCCTATGAGTTTAAACTAATTTCAGGACACATACCATACTATAACTCAGAATTACTGGCTAGCTAGTCAATTCTGACACATAGTGACATTATAGGACAATGTACAACTACTTAGGAGGTTAGCCAGACAACATTTTAATATTTTATCCAATTTCAGTGTCCAAGAATTTTGTTGTGAATGATAACATACCCAAAAATATTTTCAAAGATAAAAATTTAAGTTAATATTTTGATTACATAAGCAAGACAAATAATAATGGGTCTATTGAAACATTGTTGAGATGTATATATAGTAACATTGAATACTTTTCATATCTATTGTCATTGTACAAGAATTGGGTAAACAAATCTAACACTTGGGTCTCCCTAGCACCAGATTCCTCGCCACTGGACACTCTTTCCAAACTCCAGCCAAAGCTACTTCAAGTGAAAATACCATTTGTCTTATTAAATAATTCAATAGTTTAACTTTTCCTTCAGGCTGAAATAAAAATGCATATATGTCTTAAAAGAATTTTCAGGATCTGTCTACTTTTTCCATCTCTACTCGCCCTCTCTTAGTTTCTTCAGTGAGTTCTGTCTAAAGCTCTACTAAAACCTTTTAATCCTTAAATCTATTATGCATTCTTCCCTTCTATACCATACACTTTGTTGTTTAGGTGTTTATCTGCACCTTTTCCTTTAGGTCTTAGCCCTTTGTTTATTTGTGCAACAGTCTAGAAATTAAGATGACAACCTCAGAAACAATGTCTAGTGCGTCTTTCCTGTGGCCTCCAGAGTGCACCAAGGTTCGTGCTAATGACTAAGACGGTGCAGGTTGGGTCAGATGCTGGCATGCGAATTGAGCTTGCCTCATTTGGAGGAAGTGAGCATGAGTCAAGATCTGGACACTACAGTGCCATGGGCTCCTTGCTTGGCAATGGACATGGAGAAACACAGGAAGTCAGCCTGACTGTACTGCAAAGGGTTTTCAACGGCTGATATTTTGGAAACAGATCACCAAGATCTTTGATCCAAGCCCCTCTGTGGAGATTAGAACCCCAAACATTTTAGTTGGCAAATGTATCTCCTAGAGGGGTTTCCTCTTTGTTGCTGACCCTTTGGCTTGATGTTTCCTTCAGGGACTGGTGTCCTAGTACAGGAAAGAAATGCTTTCCACGCTTGCTTCTAAGGAGCATGTAGCTATACATTTTTGCAAGAAATGTTTGCTCTTTCTTCTGGTTGTGACTGTTATTCTTAGGTGCCATGAAATTGGTTCTTATCATTAGCGACCCCATGCACAATGGCATGGAAGCACTGGGTCCTGCACTGTCCTTACGATTGTTACTGTGCTGAGCTCATAGTTGGAACCGTGATGCCACTCCATCTCCCTGAGGGGCTTCCACTTCTCCACTGGCCCTCTGCTCTACCAAACATGATGATCTTCTCCTGGAAATGGTCACTCCTGACTAC
>NW_022111369.1:26076072-26080947 GCF_000313985.2 Echinops telfairi | reverse complement strand
AATTTTCTGTTGTCTGTCCCCCAGGGAGGAGGTCACATGTAGACCCTTGTAATTGATTCCTTCTGAATCCAGCCTGAACCCCCTGTCCATGTACTGCCCTAAACTTTGTTGGATGATGTTCAACAAAAAATAATTTGACCATTTGTTAGGTCACTTTTCTTTTAAATGGATACAAATATGGATCTTTTCCAATTAGTTGGCCAAGTAGTTGTCTTCCAAATTCCCTTGCCTCAACAAGTAAGTTCTTCCAGTACTTCGTCTACGTATTGGAACACTTCAATGGGTAGTCCCTTAATTCCTGGAGTCTTGTTTGGGGCTAATGCTTTCAGTGCAGCTTGAACTTCTTCCTTCAGCACCACTGGATCTTGCTCATCTGTACATCCTGAAATAGTGGAATATCCAGTAACTTATGGTATAGCATCTCATTTTATTCTTTCCATCTTCTTTTGATGTTCTCTGAATCATTCAAAATTTCTCCCATAGAATCTTTCAGTATTGCAATTGAGGCTTGACTTTCTTTTGTTCTTTCATTTTAAAATAGGAAGTGCATGTTCTTCCATTGTGTTTTTCTAGCTGTGGCTTTACCCATTTTATTGTAATATTTGTTTTTGTCTTCTTAAGGCCTTTGAAATTTTCTATTTAAATCGTTGACTTCATCATTTCTACCATTTGTGTTAGCTACTGTACAATGAAGAACAAGTTTCAGGGTCTCCTCTGATATCCACTTAATATTTTTCCTTCTTTCCTGTCTTTCAAATGATCTTTTGTTTTATTTATAAGCGATATTCTTGATGTACTCCCACAACAAATCAGGCTTTCTGTTATTAGTTTTCAATGTGTTAATGTGTTCTTGAGATGTTCTCCAAATTTAGGAGGAATAGGCTCAACTTCATATTTTGGCTCTCAGAGCCTTTTAAACATTGTCTTTATGTGATGTTCTCAGTGATTATTGTTGTAAATTTCCCCTAACTATTAAGCCCCATTGTTTGTGTAAATAGCATCCTACCATGAAAGGATAAATTCTGTACAAAGTGAATAATTCAAGTTCTGTGTTATGAGGTTTGCCTACATTGCCCCAATATCCCTCTCTCACCGAGCTTAAAAAAATTAGTACCAGCGGCTGATCAAAGAATACTTACAGAAGATTGTTATGCCCCAGGAGTATGATCAATAAGACTATCTACCATAAATTGACACAGAGGTTTGGAAAGGGAACCAAATGCAGAAAAAAAATCAAGGAATGGATTTTGAACTTGCACTAAATCTGAACTCCAACTTAAGAAAAATTAGTTCTTGTATCATGGCCCTGCTTGATACTGACCTTCAGGAAGGAGACACAGAAGATATGGGTGTTATTGAAAAATGTGGTGAAGAAGTTAAATGATGCCTGGCTATCAGATAAAATAGCATCTGGTGTCTGAAAGGCTTGTCTCCAAACAAGCAGCCATCTAAACTAGATGTCAAATAAATCCAAAATGAAGAAGCACACCATCATCAATAACTGTAGGATTGTAAATCATATAGGATGTAAAAAAAATCTCATAGGATGAAGTCGAAGGAGGGATTAGTATCAGAGCCTAAATTGTGAGAATCTGGTTTGCAGAAACTATGGACAACAGTGGGAACGTTTGTGGGAACTACATAGGAAATAAGCCTCCAGTGATCTCCCTTTATTCATAAAAGAAGGGTGGGAAGTTAGTGGTTACTAAAAAGAATGCATAGGAGAGATATGTGCAGGAGATCAAAGGGTAAACCTGACTTGACCAGTTAAAACTTAGTCAGCTGATCTACCTTCCGATGCATGTTGGACTTGACCTGGTTTTCAAGATTTCTGTACTTTTCTTTTGTTTTTTGTTTGTTCATATTAGGGTGTATCTCAGAGGTGCCATGTCATAGGGTCAGCCTGTTGAAGTTGTGTTAGATGTTTTTCTGTTTTTCGGTATGTGAAACCCAGGATTGGTGAACCTAACAGAGACAGCAAGTACAACAAGGGCTTCTCGGGGGAGGGGTACAATGGTCATGGGGGGTGGGGGAAATACAAGAGAGACAATGTCAAGGAGTCCAGAAAGGAAGAGAATGTTAGGAAAGTGATTGTGCTAGTAATTATACGAGACTACTTGATACGACTGAACTATGAAATGATATGACACTTAGAGGTAACCCCCCCAAAACAATGCTAATTTCTTTTTTTGATGTGAGGGGGATAGTGCTTTAGGAATTCTCTCCACCAGGTCAGACTGTTAATCAAACTTTCTATTTAGATTTTCTGGAAAAAAAAAAAAAGGCCTGAAGTGTGGCAGACAGAGGATGGATTTTGCCACCAATGCATTTGCACCAGCTTTTGAGAAAAAACAGCATGCCTCTCTTGCGTCACATGCCTTACTCCCCTGACCTCATTCTGTGTGACTTCTTTTTGTTTCCACAAATGAAGAGGAACATGAAAGGACAGAGATTTGACGCTGTAAATGAGGTGAGGAATAAACGAGGGAGGCGCTGTCAGCCATCCAAACAAATGAGTTTGAAAAATGTTTCCAAGAATAGAATTGCAAATTTGACAAGTGTATTAAGTGCAATGGAGAGTACTTTGAAGGTAATAAGGTTGTTCTGTTAAAAAAAAATACATAGCTTTGAAAAAAATCTGTTTTTGGGGATGGATATATATATATATATAATCCCAATTTTAAAATAAAATTAAAAAATTTTTAAATGCTTTAATAAAAGAGACAAAGCTGACTGGTCAGACAGAGACTGTTAGATTGAGACTATGACATTTATTCACCCTTCAGGTCTGAAAGTGAACTCACCCTTGTGATAGAATAGTTAGCCATTTAATAGCAGAAGTTGTGGTAGTTACATAATCTGGTGTCAATTTGAGGATTAAGAGTGAAGGGGTGGATGCTAGCCTATCAATCAGGATATAGCCAATAAAACCTCTGTATGGGCATGACCTTCTCCTGAGGATTCTGGGAACTCCTAGAATTCCTCATTGAAAGCAGAAGACACTCTTTCTCTCTCAACTCACTCCCTACAAGACATCCTGTGGAGAAGACACACGGAGACAGGCTGATGAGTGGAGAAGCCACATGGAGACCCCTGCCAGTGCTAAGATGCTTATAATGCCACTGGATCCACAAGACTTCTCACCCACTGACCTGTGATCTTCCTGCATCCAGTGTCATTGCATGCATTTCATGAGTCTGAAGAGGACTTTATAGATTGGTATCAGACATATGGGCTAATATCAGACTTATGGACTTGATCTGGACTGGGCTGAGATGTTTTCTCAGTATTCAATTTCTAATATCGGACTTATGAACTTGAATGGCATTGGGCTGGAGTGTTTTCTCACATATATAAAGCTCTTCTATATAAAGCTCTTTCGTATACTCATATGAGTTTCCCGGGATTTGTTTCTCTAGTCTACCCGGACTAACACAGAAGGGTAACATCTACCCAAGGCAAAGTTCAGAGATCTAGGAAAGAAGTGAAAAATGGATAAAGAGAACACTGGGAATACGTTGGCAAACTGATGCTATATCGAAGAGATTGCAAAGATGAATTTAAACAATTTTTTTCTGAATTGTTGAATGTAAGACTGATAAAGAATAAAATTGCCATTTTGACCTTACATAGGAGCAATTGATGGCTGATGGTCCCAGAGTCAGTACCTAGCCTGGTTTTTGCTGGTGATCTTGAGCTTCACAGGGTTCCACCCCACAGATGTAATCAATTTTATTTTTGTGTGTTTTATCTGATGAATCCCATATGTATAGTTGTCTTTTGTGTTATTAAAAATATAAATGTTCTATGAACAAGTCGTTGGGTTTGCAAAATACTATCAGACAATCTCCAACTACTGTTTCTATCTCCAAGTTCATTGTTTTTAACTGCTCTTCCTTCCTCTTTGTTTCCAAATTTTGCATTCCAATATCCAATAATTATCAATGCATTTTCATTGCATGTTTAGTAGAATTCTTCAATTCTTTATCACTCGCTTTTGTGGATGGTACACTAATTTTTTAAAATAGTTATAATAATTGGATTTCCTTGATGGCAGGTAGATTTAATCCTATCACAGACAACACTGTACTTCATGATTGATTGTACAGTGTTCTCTTTGAAAATGAATGTCATGTTATTGCTCTTGATGGTGTTCTTCCTGGCATAGTAAATCATGTTTTTTCTGATTTGAAAATGGACAATAACAGTCCATTGCAACTCACTAAAGTCTAGGATATCAATCTCTATGCATTCCATTTCATTTTTGAGGACTTCCAATGTTCTGAGATTCTTACTTTGCACATTCCAAATTTTGATCATTAGCAAATGTTGTCAGCTCTTTCTTCTCACCTGGAGATGTGCCGCATCAGTAAATGAAGATCTGAATGCTTCTCTCAGGCATTACCCAATTAACTTCAAAATGGTAGACTCAACCCTGAGAAATCATTTCCTCCACCATCACATTTGAGAGCCCTCCAATTAGAGGTGCCCATTCTCTGACACTACCTCTGACAATGTTCAGCTCCCATTCATTAGCCTTTAAGTACTTGACAATGTTTCAAAACTATGCATAAGGCCTTCAACACCTCCTTCTTACACATTGGGGAACAGAGTCCTTCTTCACTGTCCGTTTTTAATCTTCAGGCTCCACTGAAACCTGCTTATTTTGGGTGACCCCCACTGGCTTTTGAAATACTAGTGACATAGGTTCCAACATCACAGTAACACACAAGCCCCCACTGTATGACAAACTGACAGAC
Source organism: Echinops telfairi (assembly GCF_000313985.2). Classification (NCBI taxonomy): domain Eukaryota; kingdom Metazoa; phylum Chordata; class Mammalia; order Afrosoricida; family Tenrecidae; genus Echinops; species Echinops telfairi. The sequence continues at coordinate 26,076,187 of NW_022111369.1, read as the reverse complement.
AAGTGGATTTTTTTCTTTACTTATATAGTTTATAATATTATCCAATTATTTATTCCTTAAAACTGTACTTCAAAATTATTTACATGAGACTCTGTGCTAGGCACTAAAGATGTAA
>NW_022111369.1:26074160-26075972 GCF_000313985.2 Echinops telfairi | reverse complement strand
CAGTCCCTGGAAAAGTACACCATGTGTGGTAATGTAATTCATGTAAAAAGAGGAACACCCTTGACAAGATGGATTGACACAGTGGTTGCAACAATGGGCTCAAATATAACAACAATTGTGAGGATGTTACTAATTTAGTGCCCCTTTCTGGCATGCATAGGTTGCTACAAGTAGCGACAAGTAGTATCAGATTTGAGGGCACTTAATAAAACATGAGTCCTGAAGGCGTATTAAAATAAGGCACTCTAATTGTATACTGTACAGGATGGGCTGTGACCCGCTAGCTGGGGAGGTGTGTGTCAAAACCACAGCTTCTCTGCAGGACTTTCTCATGCCTTAAACAGTTACAGGCTCAGAAAGTCAAAGAGGCAGTTCTACCCTGTCTTCAGCATCAACTCAGTAGCAGCTACCCTGTCTTCAGCATCAACTCAGTAGCAGCGAGAGTGTTTAAAACATTAGTGACGATGAATCAAACTTAGAAACAGTTATGTATATGTAAGTGCCAGGATCCCATCTAAAACAGGGGTAAAGAACCTTGGTTCTTCTAAGGACCATTTGGCTATTTACAACATCATTAGAGGGTCATGCCAAATTATCGACTTAAAAAGTTGCCTGCTAGAATTGACCAAACATTTCATTAACTCACCCCTGATGATGGCTGGAACTGCTTCTCTTTGATGGAGCAGGTGATGTTAGTGGATATAGATGATTTCACAAGCCTTACATGCATGGCCCAGGGGCCTGACATTCCCATGATATATAAGATTAAGTAAAATCTTCAGGTGACTTATTTTTGAGATAAAAACAAATTTAAAAGCTAGCAGAGATGAAGGAATCTTAGTACCATCCAAAAAGAGAGAGAGAGGAAGAACAAGAAACAGAAAAAAGAAAAACTGAAGACAAAATTTGTCTTTTGTCTTTTGGATCCACTGTCCTTGTACTGAGAAACTCTTAGACCCAGGGGGAGAGTTTTGCCTAAAGTTATGCCAAGGAAATCTCTTGGAGATGGTGAAAGGAGATAAGGACTTTCTCCCAGAGGCCCAAGCTAGAGAGAGCCTTCCTCTAAAGTTGGAGCCCTTAATTTGGATATCTAACCCCATAAACCGTAAGAGAATAAGTTCCTCTCTGTTAAAGTTTTGTCAAATACTTACAGCATTTATATCATAACTAGACATGGCTCTTCACACAAAGAACATATTGCAAGTTAATTAAAATGTTACTATGAATTACTTTCATATTTTGCCAATTTCTTATATTGTAGTTTCTTTCTCTTAATGTTTAGTCTTTTTTTCCAGCAAACTATATATTCTTATTTGAGAGTAGCACATGTTTAGCTGTTCTGTATAGAGAATCTTTCTTCTCTACATGGCAATGATAGGGATATCACAGGAAGAACCATTTATAATCCCTGGGATACATTTTATAACTGTCTTCTGCTTGAGAGTCATTTGATTCACGCATGAAATATTGCAACCAAATTATTTGATTGGATCATCAGTGGCACCCTTGAGATAACAGGGGTGCATAGAGTCAAATATCTAGGCCATATTAAGAAAGTAGGAGAACTCCTAAAGGGGACACTAACAGCTTATGTGTGCCTGGGTTTCTCAGTCAACTCAGTTGATTATTGTGTTCCAACCAAGTGTGCATTTGGCTGAGCTGCTCAACACCTGTCCTAGATTAAGTCACCCCTGCTGAGTGTGCCCATGCTTGAGTCACTTCATAGATTAATTATTGTAATTCCTTAATGGTCAGTTTCCATAAACAAGCTTCAAGGATAACGAAACTTGTCCAGGTCCAAATGTTGTCATG
>NW_022111369.1:26071516-26072574 GCF_000313985.2 Echinops telfairi | reverse complement strand
AAAAAAAAACAAGAGTAAATAAACATAGCAACTGCCAGAACCAAATGTAGATATTACACAAATATTAGAATTATTAGACAAGTTGTAATCATATCTCAAGTGGACAAGGTATTCAATATAAAATCAGATAAGTCATTTAAAGACGAAGGTGTAATCAGTTAGAAATGCTAAAATGAAGAAGCACAGGACCAAAATGAAGAATTCCTTTATCAGACTTAGCAGTACACTCAAAATAGCCAAGGAGTCAAAGTCGGAGCAAGAAGCAGCTAAGCAGCGCACATGCAAGGGACTCCACAGAGACCAGTGCAGAGGGGCCATAGAGAGGGATAGTCGGCACTTCCAGACAGCAAGATTCTCGGCATAAAAATAGGAAGTCACAAGTTTACTAAAACTGAAAGCAGCAACACCTGCTGAGAGACTCCCCTTGGTCCACAGCCCTCTGCAAGCCAGTGGAATGAATGTGGCTCCCCAATTCATAGGGCAGGTTCCCACCCCCCACCCCACCCCCACTAGCTAGGGTAACTAATCAGCTGAGCTTCAGGTGCACAGCTTTATGTGACCAGGATGGGGCGATATAAGCCCAATCAGGTTTGGCTCTCAGCCCAAGCCAAGAAAGCTCCGATCTGAGACCCTTACAGCCCTCCTTTTCCAATAACAGGAATAACATAGCCCAAGGAGCCGTGTAGAAATAGCTCTACAGGGCAGACTAGTTGGTGTAGTAAATAAAGTAACTCTCCGCACAAGCTTGGGAGCTCCAGCCCACTTGACAAAACGAATCTGCCATTCCTGAGGTACAACTCTTCAAGGCTGGCCCCCCCCCCCCTTTTTTTTTGAGTCAGGCACATTTTGTTTATTATTATTTTATTTTATTTTTAGAAAAATACTGTTATTGGGGGCTCTTACATCTCATCACAATCCATACATTCATCTGGTATGTAAAGCACATTTGCATATATGCTGCCATTATCTTTTTCTTTTTTTTGGTAGTAGGGTGGCAGGAGAACATTGGGCCTCCTCATGTGCATTCCCTTAATACAAGAGCACCTTGCTCAGCTAAA
>NW_022111369.1:26052673-26070231 GCF_000313985.2 Echinops telfairi | reverse complement strand
CAAAGCACAGGCAGGGAGTTTGGGCCTGATACAATGACTAAAAGCTTTAGGGCCCAGAAGCTGCTCCAGGCTGATTTAAGGTACAGACCTAGCCATTCACCAGTTGCCCTATGACACCAGTCCCTTGTCAGCACTCAAACTCACTCAGAGAAGCAATCTGCCCTCTGAGTACACTATTGTTTCATTTCTCCTTCCTAGAACACTTAGATAGGTGACTCAGCCCCTCCCTCTTGTTTACCTCTATCCCATCACCTCTGACCTGATCTACTAGAGATCTCTGCTTCTTTTAAATAATTAACTGAATCACAAGAATACAGGACCCTCCGCCATACCAGGCACCAAAAGTATCCCTCTAGCCTTAATCTCAACCCTACTGTGATATCCCGAATGATTACAAGGTACTAAGGCAACACCAGACACCAGCCCTAATGACTCAAAAGACATATGCTCTACACAATCTTTAATTTCCCCAGGACAAGGTCTAGATGCCGGCTGTGCTTTTGTTGGTATAATTGTTGCACTGTGTTCTATTATCCCTATACCGCCCTTCTCACTAGAACAAAACTGTGCTCCATTCTGATAATTCATCCTTTAGCACGAATTCCCCATCTGTTGGTATACATAAAGGTAGAAACATTTTTACTTTTATGTTTCTTATTATTTTGTTTTCTAGTCCCTCAACAACTCATCAACCCGCAATCATCCCCCATATCAGAGACAAGCACTGGAGCGAAGTTTAGAGACCAAACACACAGACATTAACAACTCTTCTGCTTCTTAGTCTACTGTTATTTTATCTGGTTTTATTTTTAATACTTTTGTCTCATCCCTTGTCCTTCTTTCGTGTGAATATCTAAACTTCAATTTCATATCCCCTTTACCATATCCCCTTTCCATCTCATCCTCATCAAACCAAAAGCTGACACTACTCTTAAAATTAAAAAAATAAAATTTTCTCTAACCAGAATTTTTTGTTGTTGTTAACTTCCCTTCTGGTACCCTACCAATTAACACACCCTCTCCCTCCATTTTTCACCCTTTTTCCTTTCTTCTCCCTCCTCTAACGTGCCTACCACCCGTATACTGCACCAACTAACAGAGTTAACTACTCCCAGGTAAGCCCACCTCCATAACAAATCTAACAGCTACACCAACATGTCAACAACAGAAGGTATCAGATCACATACACAAAAAGAGAAACACACAAAAATAACTGAATACCCACCAGATCTAAATGGAATGCCTGAAATTGAACAGGTTATGGAATTACCAGGATGAGAATTTGACAGAATGATGATTACACTCAAACAATAGATGAAAGAAGAGTCTGAGATCCTATGGCCTCTATTCTTAGACCACAACGCTATAAAATCAGAAATCAATAATAAAAGGAACATTAACATAATGACACACAAATGGAGATTGAATAGCATAATACTAAAAAGTGATTGGGTAATAAAGCAAATAAAAGATGAAATAAAAAAATTCCTTTGGATAAACAAGAATGATAACACAACATATCAAAACTTTGGGAACACAGCAAAAGCAGTAATAAAAGGCCAATGTATAGCAAACAACACACACATGAAAGATAAAGGAGAAACTCAAAATCAACTTCCTGAGAAAAATCAAGAACTGGAAAAAGAGACAACAAGTTAAACCCCCCAAAAGGTTTCTGCCTGGACTCTTTTTTCTCCACGAGAAAGCATTACGAAATACGATGACTATAGAATTAGTTAGGGTTGACAGTAAAGATTGTCACCGTTTAATGCTTCAACTTTTAAAGGATATAGCTAAATATAGCATATCTGCTAAATTTATTACAAAATAAAATTAAAGTGATCTTTTAAAATAAAACTTGTGACTGAAAATAAATAAGAGAAGGAAAGAAATCCTAAGGACCAAAGCAGAAATAAATAACACAGAAAACAGAAAAATAATGGAAAATCAACAAGACAAGAAGCCAGTTCTCTGGAAGGATTAACAAAATAGAAAGACCACTTACAAACTTCAAGGGCAAAAAAGAAAAGATGCAAATACCAATAATAAAAGGTGAAAAAGGAGAGATTGCAACAGATCCAAATGAAATAAAAAGAATAATAACACACTATGAAAAACTGTATTGAAACAAATTTGATAATCTAGAAAAAATTCACAGCTACCTAGAAATACAGGACCCATTCAAATTAATACAGACAGATATTAAAAACTCAACAGACTTATAACAGAAGAAATAGATCAGATCATTAAGAAGCTACCAACAAGAAAAGCCCAGGACCAAATGGTTTCACAGGAGAATTCTACCAAGTATTCAGAGAACATCTGACTCCAATACTACACAAACCATTCCACAATATAGAAAAAGACAACAAACTCATTAACTCATTCTATGAAGCCGGGCGAACACTGATACTAAAATCAGGGAAAGCCCCCACAAAGGCAAACAATTATAGACCAGTATATCTCATGGATATAGACTTTGAAATTTTCTCTCTTTTAAAAATGTATTTATTTATATTAAAAAATTTTTTTTTACAATGTCAGCCAGCAGAGCACTGACCCTCTGAAGGTGGCAGAGGAGCATCCTCTGCCCTGGCGACCCTTCACTTTCGGAGGCCTTAACCAGTGGACGGCAGCATGGTACAGCGCTGCCTCGCCTTCTCAGTCCTCCACAGACCCTAAATTTTTCAACAAAAATTTGAACCATAGAAACCAACGTCATATCAAAAAACAAACAAACAAACAAATTCTCCATGACCAAGTGGGATTCATTCCAGGGATGCAGGGATGGTTCAAAATATGAAAAACAATCAATGTAATTCACCACATAAATAAAGCAAAGAATAAAAACCTCATGATCAAACCAATAGATGCAGCAAAAAAGCATTGGACAATATCCAACCCCATTTTTTATCACAACACAACAAAATAGGAATCAAAGGGAAATCCCTTAACATAATATAAGCTACATATGAAAAACCAATAGCCAACGGAAAATTCCAGAAACATTTCAACTGGAAAAAGGGACCAGAAAAGATGTCCCCTCTTACCATCATTATTCCGCACCGTGCTGGTGTCTTAGCTAGAACTATCAGACAACAAAAAGACATCATGCGAATACAAATACACAAAGAAGTGCAGCTCTCACTATTGCAGAAGATATGATCCTATACATATCCTATGTGGAAAACGCAAATGGCTTCACCAAAACACCTACCAGAAACAACTGGGGTGGGGGTGGGGGGGTCATCAAGGTAGCAGGATACAAAATTAACAACCAGAAATCAACTGTATTTCTGTACAGCAGTGAACCAGTGGTATGAAAAAGACAGAGTGAAGTTAACCAATCACAAAAGGACAAATATTGTATGAGTCCTCTACTATAAGGGGAAACACCAATTAGACAAATCTTAAAGGACACATTCTCAAACAAAGAGATTGAAAGTCTATCTACTAATCATTATGTGCCCTCTCATGTTGAGTGGGGCAACTCCTTCAAGAAGGGAGAAAAGAGAGAACATCCATTTGAAGCTATACAACATTGAGATGAGGCTGGGACTTATCAGCAGGCCCTGCATATGAATAAGAAGCAAACCTTACTGGAAAATCAAGTGAAGACCAGGGGAGGGGAGTATCTACATTCCAAAGGAGGCAGTGATGTTTCTGTTGGTGAATATGGTGGCTAAATAGGGAGCAAAAACCTCATATTGGAAAGGGATGCGAAACAACAATTTAGGGAACATAAGGGGGAAATAAACACAGTTCGATGTTCCTGGCTAGACACTTTGAATATGTTTTACCAAACACCATATGAACCATGCCAACTTGTCCAAAATCATAAGGATGGTGATTGAGAAACCTGTCTTTTTTCAGATCCACTAAAATATAAAGCCTGCCCTATTTGCATTTCATTTACCTGAGTGACCCTGGGTCACCCAAGAATTGTTATAGTATGCCCAGTACCTTTTATTTAATAAGACATAGAAGTATGTAATTCACTTTAGAATGATATCCATCAAAAAAAGTTTTGAAAAATAATTGTGGCACTTAACAGGGTAAATGTCAATTGTCTGAATTATTCATTTGGGTGGAAAGGTTCTTTGCTTGGCAATGCCAGATACAAGAGGCATCCCTACTTTTATTGTCTGCTTTGCTTCCACTTCTGCTTTTTGTGGATGGTGTTCATTTCCAACCTGAAGCCCACTATTTTATCAATGTTCATTTACTAATGAAGTTTTAGGATTTCATTTAAAAACTCTCGGTCACTTTGCTTCATGCTACTGTATTGCCATGTGTTCATTTCCGAGTAGCATCATTAGAATGACCGTAGCACAGTGTGCGCGTGGTCCGGCATTAATACTGGCACAGGCAAAGAAGCAGTTTTGTTTCTGATTGATCTTCAAACGTACTTGGTTCTGCTTTGTACAGCCCCTTCTGGCTACCTTGTGTCTTCCTAATAGCATCCATCCCGGTCAGACTTTTAAGCGGCTTAAAGCCTTCTGGGCAGTTTGTGCATTAACCCGCATTCTAGACATCATATCCTTTTCTAAAACTAATATTGAAGATGGTTTGCTATATTGGATAAAAGTATTATTTTTCTCCAAAGTCATCGTTATTTTCTTATATTTACAATAGTTAATTTTTATCACGAATGAAACATTATATCATGAATTTTCTTTAAGACTTTATTATTTGCTTTACACTTCAGCATTAGGGCAGGGGTATACTTCTTTTTCCCTAACCAATACCAAGCTGATGAAAACTGATAAGAAACTGCTGAAGTTAAACCAAAGATTGGAAACTTCCAGACATGGTAAGACAGGTCTTCAAACTAAGTGGTAGTTTTATTTAGTCTTGTATCCTCTAAGTTTTTGGACATACGTCTTTGCCAGATATTGGCATCTTCAACATTTTAGATATTAATATCTAAAATACTTTTCAAGTTAAAAATTATCATCACAATTGTGTAGCAGTTGTTGTGAGAAAAATTTAACTGTTAAGGACACAATTGTGATTCTGACTGGCAGCATTTGGGCTATACTACTTAAAGGCATTATGCACTCATGTTGTTCGTTTTTCAGAAGATTGCCCATAATCCTGAGTAATGTCTGCATGTAAAAAGTGTCCATGTCTAATTTGGGCCATGAAAACCATAAGGAAATAATGAGACATTAGTGACCCATCACATCATCGTACCTACCAAATCAAAACCAACGAAGAACCACAAAGGCGGAGTGGAATGGCTCAGTAGGGCTTCCAGGACTAAAATCTTTACGATTGGGGGGTTCAATGAAAAGGCAAGCACTTTAACTACAGTGCCACCAGAACTCTTAATATGCCCGCAATCAATTCAGAGCTGGTAATTCATTTGTTCTTTATATTATTATATTAACCCTAAAATCATCAGTTTCTTCCTTTGTAAAATATAATTATGTCTATTTTTAAAGGAACACTATTAAAATTTAATGAGCTTTTTAAAAGAGTATTTAGCAGAATAAGTAGTCAAATTAAATGCAGGGCCAGTGGACGCTGTCATTCTTACACAACACTTAACTAATAATATCTGCATTTCAATTAAAGGGGGAAATAAGAAGAAAATAAATTAGAGAAAAATAAAGTGACTGAAAAGATTTTGCGAGTGATCTACAAATCAATTTTAAGACCTCCTTTTTAAAAAAAAATAGTTTATAACATTATTTTGAACCAATTAGATAACTAATTTCCTGGGAGGAAGAAAGGAAAAGCTAATTAAGCCAAATTGAAGAGCAAAATGTTTATGCACACAAATAACAAAGTCAGTAAATACATTTAAAAATACTTGGATATGTGCAGTTGTGAATGATGGTGACCTATGATCCCAATGTGCAATATATAATTAACAGGGATGTGGACAAATTTTGATTTTGCTATATACAGTTTATGTTGACCATAAAGTATCTAGCACATACTACAAACCAATGTCCAGATAACATTGAGAACCTATTAGGTTGGGGGATTGTGTTATTTGGGGTATTATGGTAGAGCATGAGGCCATCCTGGCTTCCTCTCTCTTCTGAGCAGGTAGTGCAACAGACAGTGCCTAGAATAGAACATGTTTGCTTTCACAGTTCAGAGTGGTGGTAGCATACTTTCAAGCCAGGGTCAAAGATATATCACACTTCCGGACCACTATGTTCAATGAGGGAATAAAAGTATCTAGTCAACATTTTCAGTGGGTTTTTCTCAGCAGCTTTAACTATTGTTAATAGGAAATAACCTGATTGATTTGTGACTTAAGATTGCTATTGAGGTGTTGTGTCTTTTAATCTTCAATTCCTTTGAGAATAGTGGTATCAACCTAGTACAGACAGTTCTCCATCTACAAGTTTAAGAATTTTCACAAATGTGAGCAGAATTCCAGAGTCCCTTGTTGATTTGCCAACAGGTGACCGAAACCCCAACAGAACAATTGATGACCGGTACTGATCCAACACTTGTCTGTCAGTTTGTGATACTGCTACTGTGGTGGCGTGTGTGGCTGTGATGTTGGAAGCTATGTCACTGGTATTTCAAATGCCAGCAGGGTCAATCAAAGTGAATATGTTTCAATGGAGCTTTCAGACCAAAAACAAAGAAGAGCTCAGCTCTCTATTTTGGAGGAAGAACTCATGGAAAACCCTATGCATCACTTTGTCAAAGACTGAACGCCTAAACAAAGGACGTAGAACGTTGTTGAAGATAATGCCAGAGGATGGGCATCACTATCTGATTTCTTGGAGGAGAGTCGACCATGATGAAGTGAATCAGGCAAGGCAGGCCTTCATTTGCTGCTTGGGCATGACTCAAGGTAAGGAGAAACAATTGCAAAAAGTTTCTAATGATTGGAACTTGGAATGTGTGGAAATATGAACATGGGGAAAATGGAAGTGCTAAAAATGAAATGGAATGCATAAAGCACTGTATCCTAGGAAGGAATAAGTTGAAATGGACTGGTATTAGCCATTTTGAGGGAGAAAATCACATGATGTACTATGCCAGCAATCCTACAATCAAGAAGAAAAGCATGCCACTCACTGTCAGAAAGGACCTTACTACACTTATCATGAAGTGCAGTGCCATCTGTGATTGGAGTACCCTCTATCTACCTTCCAGGAAATCCCATCAATACATCTAGCATTCACCTTTATGCAACAACCACCAAAGTTAGGGATGAAGAGATCGAAGGATTCTACCAAAGACTTCAGTCAGAAAATGAGGAGGTATTGAAGCACATGCTGATGAAGAGAAAAGACCACAGCCTTCAGTGGGGATTAAAACTCAATGTCAGGAAGACCCAAATCCTCATCAAAAGGACCAATAGTTAGCATCATAATAAATGGAGAAAAGTTTGATGTTGTTAAGATTTTGTCTTATTTCAAACCACAATCAATGTTTTTGGCAGTATCAGTCTAGAGATCAAAAGGCATATTACATTAGATAAATCTACAAAAACCTCCCTAGAGTTTTGAAAAGCAAAGATATAACTTTGAGGACTAAGGTGCACCTGACTCAAAAGCCATGATATTTTCCTTTGCTTCATATGCATGTGAAGTTGGACATAGAATAACAGACTATAGAAGAACTGATGCATTTATGTTTTGCAGCTGGAGAAGAATATTGAAAGTACCATGGACTTCTAAAAGGACAAACATGTTTTGGAAGAAGAAGGCCAGTGTTCTCCTTGGATAAAAGGACAGTGAGACGTCATCTTACATACTTCGGATATGTTGTCAGGAGAGATCAGTACCTGGAGGGGGATGTGATGTTTGGTAAAATTGAAGGACAGCCAAAAAAAAAAAAGCAAGCCTCCAAGAAGATGGATCAACACAGGGCTGCATCAGGGCTCAGGCACAGGAGCAAGTGTGCGGATGGAACAGGGCAGTGCAGGGTGTCATTCTGTTTTGCACAGGGTCACTTTAGCTTGGAGTACACTCTATGGCACATAACATCAACAACATTATACTGATTCTTTGTTTCCTGGTGCGAGTGTATCTGAGAGTATTAAATATAACATTTCTGTTAAGTGGTATGCTAATAAAATATTGAAAGTATCTGGTAATGTAAGGCATAGTTTAATATGTAAAACAGAGGTAGTAACATAAAACAGATTTGTATACCACTGGTCATGGAGAAATTTTCAATTGGGTCTAGCTATCCCAATTTTAACCTAGAGGATAGGTTTTTCCTTGATGCCACAAAGATTCAATATATACAAGTTTCCTATTCCCTTATATAGGATTTATGGTGTTCATTTAATGTTAGATGGTATGTTATTTACATGTGATGGGTGAGAAACTCATATGTATATAAGGGAGAGTTTTATATAAAGAGTAAGTGTACATTTAGAAAGCATCCCAACCCAGTGCTGTCCAAGCCCATAAAGTCCAACATCAGCCCATTTGTCGGACACCAATCCACAAAGTCCTCCTCCATCTCACAAAACACACACTATGATGCCAACTGCAGGAGGAAAGCTGAGTCAGTGAACGTGTAAGCATCTCAGCGCTGGCAGGGGTCTCCACATGGCTGCTCCAGCACCCAGGGCTGCATCAGGGTAGGTCCATGTGGCTTCTCCTCAGAGATGTCTTGAAGGAAGTGGGCTTTGCCAGCTGAAACAGGGAACTGGCTAAGGCAGCTGCACCCTGGTCCAACCATCAGAGAGCAAGAGACCTGAGAACTAGAAAGGTGAGGCTCACCGGGCCATTTATCCCTCCGCCCTTCAAATAAGCCCACATGGGTTTGTCGGTCAGGTTGGTAAAATAAACCTTAACTCTCTCAATGGGCATTGAAGCTACCCTTCACAAAGGCTTTTGAGCACTTAAAGACCACACTTCACTGCTTTCTGCATTTGTGAAGGTAGCATTTCACGGTCTTTTCTGGACTTTAGCCTGAAGCAGAGTTTAAAAGTGAGAGTGTCTCCATATAGCTGTTACTTTTAAGTAAATGGCCTTCCTTTCAAACCTGCATTCTGAGATATCATCAAATCTTGCTTCTTTTGTCCCCAAGCAAAATCTTGTCTAGATTCAGGAACTCAAAAATGATGTTTTCGGGTATTAATTTCAATCTTCTTGTTGGCCCCCAGCAAGTGGTTTCTCTTTTGACCAGAAAATATCCAAGAGATTGAATCATTCTTTTTTGTTTTACTTTATGCTGTGCTGTCTATTATGACACCTAAAAATTCAACATGCCACAGAGAAAAATACTGCCCATCCCGGCACCATATTCACAACTATTGCTATGTGTCAGTGCATTTTTTTTGGCAGCCACACTGTCAATTCATACCATTAAAGTTCTCTTTCTCTGACTCACTCTTTTACCACATAGTAGTCCCTTTTCCAGAGGCTGCTGTCTCTTGATAATAAGTCCAAAGTCTGTGAGCTGAACCCTCACCATCCTTGTTTCTAAGCGTCATTCTGACTCTACCAGTATCAAGACAGACGTTTTCTGATAGTCTTTGCTAGTGTCAGTATTCTTCATCACCCCCAGGCATGATTTAAAGGCTTGAATTCTTCATCTGCCATCCTTACATACTGTCCAACTTTCACATGCATGTGAGATGATTGAAAAGATCATGGCTCTTTAAAGTTTCATGCCTCTTGCAGTCAAACTTAACACATAGTATTACCCACTCTCTTGGTTTTAGTGAAAAGGTGTCATATTTTGATATATATTGCAAAGGAAAAACACAATATAGTAAGAAAGTAAGTGATACCCAGGACAGGGCTAGAATCTTAAAAGAGAGAAAACAAACGAATCTCTTGTGTAGAGTATGACTCCTAATGAGAAAATAATTCAACTAACAATATGAATGACCTATTCCTCATTGAGCTTCTTTACTTGCATGGCTGGGAAAACAATGTCTTGAGCTTCCTAGTTCACTGTCTCTCACAACCCTCTCATTTTTATTTCTAAAGAGTTTGTGTTGTTCAGTGCTGCAGAGTCAGTTCTGACCCAGAGCAGTTCCCTACGGCAGGCTCAAACTACCCCATAACGTTTTTTGTCTATAACCGTTAGGGGAGCAAATCGCCAGGCCCTCAACTCACAGTTCAAGAAAGCAAATGAAAGTCTTGCAGGGGAAGGTGCCAAAAACTAAAGCTAGAATTCCAAGTGTGCAGACACGTTTGATAGAACTGAAGCTGAACGAACTGAAGGAAGTTTCCAGCTTTAATAGTAAATAAACAAGGCCCTGAATGATGCACGAAGCGTTGAGAGAAGACAAACGTGGTATACATAGACACGGTAACAAAAAGAATTTGTTGGCATCAATTATTTCATTATGGGGCATATGGTCAAGAACCAATACTATTGAAATAAGGACAGGTTGCACGACAGGCATCGGGAAAGCTAAGGTTCCAGGAATTGACATAATAATAGCAATCAGTTGTTTCACAACTCAGATGATTTAAGAAGGGGCTGCAGTGCTGTGAGTGCTCATTTGTCTGTGCACAGACATTTGTAAGGCAGGTACCTGCCAGAGCAGCCCTTGCAAAGAAAGGTGACTTGAAGCAAGGAGGAAATTAATAAACAATATTGTTGATATCACATGTAAAGTAAAATTTTGCTCAAGATGGTTCAAAAACAGGTACAATAAGACATCAATAGGTATCAGACAGATAATGTAAGCTGGATTCAAAAGAGGGCATAAAGTGATGGGTATCATGATTGGCATTAGATAGAACTTGGCTGAAAGCAGAAAATAGTCATAGAATATTAACCAATGTCTTATTGATTAAACAAGACCATGTGACATTGTGGATAACATTGAGAAGAAAGGGAATGCTAGAATACTTCAAGGTGCTCATACTGAATCTATAAGTAAACAAAGAAACAATCATATAACAGTACATAAGGATTCTATGTGGTATATAATTAGAAAAGGTGTGGCTCAGAACTGTATCCTTTCATCATGTTTATTCAATCTGTATGCTGAGTGAATATCCCTTGACTATGACATCAGGGTTGCAGGAAGACTCATTAACAACCTGTGAAATGCAGATGGCACAATCTAACTGACTGAAAGCATAGAGAATTTGAAATCCTGAGAAAGGGCAAAGACTACAGCCTCAGTTTGGCTGATTATACTTCAGAATAAGAAAACAAAATCCTCATGACTGGGCCAAGTCAGTAACAACACGATACTTGAAAAGTTTGAAGCGTCAAGGATTTAATTTTACTTGGATCCCCAATCAATGCCAGTAGAATCAGCAGTCAAAAAATCAAATGATACATTGTGTTGTAATACGTTAGAAGAACAAACAATCCGTCATGTCAGAAGTGCAGACAGAATGTTCCTCGAAGCAAGGATGGCAAGGGAAGTCTTATCAAGTGAGACCAGTGCTGGAGAAGGACATCGAAGAACATGGTCAAAAAAAGAGAAATGGATTGACACGATGGCTACAACTATGAGCTCAAACACAGCAATCATTGTGAGGACATTTAGGAATTGGGACTGTTTGGATCTCTTGTGCTTCAGGTCCTTCTGATTTGTGTGGCACATGCCAACAGCCCTCAGGATGAGAAAAACAATGCCTTGACCTTCCTATTCTATTGTCTCCCACAACGTTGTTTTCCTTATTTTTCTATTTGTTGCTATTGTTTCCTGTAGAATCAATTTTCACACATAGCATCCCCATATGACAGAACAGAACTGTATCCTTGGAGATTCTTGGAATATTATAGAAACAAATTAAAAGATCTTTCTCCTGCCAAGCGGCCAGGTGGGTTAGAGCCACCAGACTCTCAGCTGTCTTGAGCTTACCTGTCCCTGATCACCATTGTCCTAAGTCTCTTGACATTGCTCTAAACTATCGGCTTATTTATCTCCTCTGTCCTGACAAAACTCCATCTTGGTTAAAGCAAATCTCTGTTACTTTTATTACCTGCACCCACATAAGGGAACTGTTTGGGTAAAACTCATAACTATGCTAATTAGTCTTATCTTAAATTCATGATCGTTAACCTCAAGTGGCTCCTTCGTTCTTGCCAATGATCCTGTTCCCTTCCCCTAATCTTTTTATCCTCCCACTCTTACTTTCTAGGGCACTGCTTTACAAACTTCAGTTTCTCTAGGAATCACCAGGAAATCTTGTTAAAACACAGATTTTGAATCAATAGGTCCCAAGTAGTACCTGAAATTCTGCATTCTTAACAAGCTCCAAATGATATACTCTTGGTTTTGGATTTTCACCTTGAATGGTATTCTATGACAATCTCGTTCACACCATACACAACTCTTCCAGCCCAGACCTTGAACTTGTTCATTCCACTTTGATCCTTTGCTAAATGCTTACATTTCCACCACACATATATTGAAACAGAAGCTATGTATTATCACAATCCCTAGGTAATGCTTATGTACACAAAAGATTCACCTGGGGACCATGTTTTGTCTTATTTCTTTGTTATGTGTATATGCTAATTTTTATAATGATTTCAGTGAAAGTTTATAGATTAAATTGTTTTTCCACTCAACAATTCACACACGTTTTGCTCTGTGATGTTAATTGTGGTCTCCATAATGTAACAGTACTCTTCCCATTTCCTTCCCGTGTTTATCATTTCCACTCATTTTTCATCCCCATCCATTCTTGCCTTCTTGCCATTATCTTTGAGCAAATAATGCCTTTTGTTCTAAGGCGTTTACACCTCTATGGGTTATTGCTCACACTATAGGCTATTTTTGGAAAGTCTTGTCATGCATGTAGTGTCAGTTCCAGACCTAAAGAATGTCCAAGGGCCATAGTCACAAGGGCCCATCAGTCTCCATCAGATAAGTAAGCTTGTTTTTTTTCATTTTTTGTGATTTTGGGTTGTGTCCCACATTTTTACCCACCTTTATCACTCATCTGAATAGAGTGGGAGAAAATGTAGTGCAAAACTGAAAATATTTTTTTGACCTGCAAAAGATCTATTTTAAATGTTAAACAGTAAAAATGTCATTCAGAAGATTAGGCGTGCTTGACCCAAACCAAAGTATTTTCCATCAACCCAAACCAAAGTATTTCCACAGCACGGACAAGCTGCATAATGAATCCAGAAGACAACAGAAGGCCTGATGCATTTGAGTTACGGTGATGTGGAAGGATTGGACATAAGTTGGATAGCTCGTCAAAGGAAGATACTTGCCTTGGAAGGGGTCAGCAGGAATCTTCCTTAGAAGACCCATGAGACCATTGCAATGGATTATCAAACCCAGAAAAGAATTCCTATGGTGTGGGCAAAAGAGGTGGTATCAGAAGAAGACAGTACAGAAGGCTGGAGAATTGAAATATTCTAACGACTGCATCAGAGAAATCAGCCTTGGACAGGTGTGGAACTGGATTCTCCTTTCCCCTTGTGTAGGCAGAGGAGGGCCAGCATGGCTCCCTGATGTTCTCGCAGATTTGGTATGGTTATTGTTTTTGTCTTGGCTTTCTCCCAGATCTGTTAGAGTTATTATACTTATTTCTTGGCTACGTTTTGTTTTCTTTCAATATGATATTGATTTGCCTCGATGGACTCATTATGTGAGGCAGGCTTGCTACTTTGGATGCTAATTCCTCAGCACTGTGACAATGTCCTGTTAGTTTCCAGATGGGTGGAGTAGCCAGTGGGAGGCTGGGCAGATATGTCTACTTCTGGGCATGAGGAACATCATGGGGGGTGAGCAGGTGTTGTCCACTCTCTCTCATCGATCCAGTGGTGCAGGAGTGAGGGGCAGCACTCATCCATTGGGTAGACAGTAGGTTGGAGGTGTGGTGTGTACGAGTGCTTAGTAGCTTACTCTCATCAAAAAAGGGAAAATTTTTAATTTTTAAGAAAATTTTAAAAAGAAAGAACAAAAAGTACAAGGATGAGAAAATGGATAAAAATACAAGAAGACAAGGAAGAGATAAACTAATTAGAAAGAAAATGTGGAAAAGAGAAAAGCAACAAATAAACAAAAAAAACAAAATATGTTGTCACAATTCAACCTATCACACAATGCACAGGCATGTTTGCCAGTGGGTGGTTGTGTTAGTCTAGGTAGACTACAGAAACAAATTCATAGGCACTCTTATGTATTTAGAAAAGGACTTTATATAAAGAGTAATTGTACATTAAGAAAACATTCCAGCCCAGTCCAGATCAAGTCTGTAAGTCCGATATTAGCCCATACGTCCAGTATCCAGTCTGTTAATTCCTCTTAAGACTCACAAAACACATGCAATGATGCTGAGTGCAGGAAGATCACAGCCCAGTGGGTGAAAAGTCTTGTGGATCCACTGGTGGTGGAAGCATCTTAGCACTGGCATGGGTCTCCACGTGGCCCCTCCAATTCCAAGACTGCCATCAGAATAGTTCCATGTTGCTTGTCAACAGACATGTCTTGCAGGGAGTGAGCATGTGACCTGCCTCCAGTGAGATATTTATCTCCTTAGCACCTCCCAATGAGGTCATCAAGCTGTGACCCGATTGACAGGCTAAACTCCACCCCTTCACTCTTAATAGTCTCTAATTGACAACAGATGATGTAACTACCACAATAAGTACCACAGGGGTACGGAAGTGTGGCACCAGAGTACACATGCTTGATGCTTTAAACTCTGAGGGAGGCAGCAAGGGGTACAAACCTAAGGTTTTCTGGGGGTACAAACTGGGGGTCACACGATGCTGTATGTGTTAGGCATGTTCTGCTTGGGAATTGGTTCAGTGGATGACCCCAGGTTTGAGAGTAGGTCTAAAGAAACTGGAGACTGTGGGGTTGCTGGGCCTGGTGTCCATGACCACTAGGTTAATGCGGCTGTGGATAGCTCAGCCCTGGTTCTTGGGAAAGTATGCTGGTGGAGAAAGCAGGAAGAGGCAGTTTGCTGGTCCCAGGCTTAGTTCACTTCTGAGCAGGCACAATCAATTAAGGCAGTTCCTGCCCAGCCTCAACCAGGGTAGAAGGCATCCGATGCCAATGTCTCCAGTCACCAGTCCACAGGCCTCCCTTTTGCCTAGGCCCTCAATCCTCAGCACTACTAGTAAGTAGTTTCATCCCTTTTCAGTGGCTCCCTCCTCTCTGGGTCATTCATGCCATTAGTATTCCCACCCATTGTGCCACACTTTGCTATCTCAGAGCCAACTTGTTTTCCGTTCATCCATTTCATGGGAACTTGTGCCCACTGTCTGTCTCAATAGGAATGCACTGAAGCTGACATCCTCACCTGTGTGTGTGTGTTGCCTTCCGTGTCTTAAAATGGCTGCGTGGAAGGTAGCCCCCTCCTTTTTTTTGTATCTCTCTGTGTGACGTGGCTATTTTTATTTTGCCTCTCTTCCCAATTAGTGTTTAATCTAGTTCTTTATTCTCTCATGTAATGTTAAGGAATCCAGGAGGATCACCTGGACATGCTTCATCTGGTTTTATTGAGTCTTGGTGGTAGAGGAATTTGGTGGAAAGTGTGTGTCAACAAGGCGTCCTGGGAATCTGGTTGACATGTCGAAGCTGATTTCGTAGATCGAGGATGGAAATGCAAATTCTCATCATGAAGGTCAACACTAAATGAACCACTGTAGAAGTTGCTCTCTTCTTGTCAGTTTTATATGATGATTTTGATAATACAAATATTTCACAGAGAAATGAGAAACAAACACAACAGAATTTTCATAAACTGCTTTCTCTAAAACTACCAATCTACTTGCCTCTATCTCTCCCTTCTAGGATTGGGCCTTAGCACTTCCATTTTTAAGGTCCAAACCCCTGTACGCAATTCCTTCTCGCCTACTAAAGACCATTAATTCAGTACCTTGCACCTTTCTTTTCAGTATAATTAATTTTCAAGTAGATTATACAGGATTATTCTGACAGAGAATATGAAATCGTTTCTCACATTTGAAAAATTCCCTTCCTGTATCTTATCTTCAATCTCACAAGCTCCTAATTCTCCCTCGAGAGACAAACTTCTCTGTTTTATTTCGCGTTTTTCTCCCTTCATTATCTCTTCAATGTGATTCCTGGATCTTGTGCTTATCACTCCATGGGGCAAGTTTTATGTGTTTTACAGGATGGCCTTATTATTAAGTTCAATAGCTGACCATTGTTCCTATTAATGTATTTATCCTATTAGTAGCACTTGATAACCTTCATCCCTCTCTCCTCCTCTTCCTTTAACTCTTCCTCCTCCTCATCCTTCTTCTTCACTATCCTTTTATCCTCAATATTTCTTTTCTGATTTCTTCTCATCTCTGTAACCTGCAAATCAAAGGTTTTTCAACGTTGAATATGCAATAGAATTATCTAAGGATGGTTTGAAAACATAACTGGGTCTCACGTCCAAGAACACTAACTTACTTCACTTGGCATGGGACCTAGGCAAAAGTAATATTTAATCTCCTCGAGTTTCTCATGCAGCTCCTGTGAATAATCTTTGCCTCAACCTCAAATTGGGAATTCTTCTTCATTTAGGTTTATTTCTGAATGATATAATTTTAGAAATTGGAAAAAACATTCAAATCACAAGAGCGAAGGAGTTAGATATTAGAAACACTAATTCACTAAATGAAAAGCACAATGTATTTTCAAGAAAACACAGACACAATGAACAAAATTACTAAATTTTCATTAGTTTTCTCACCGAAGTAGCTCAATGGTTAATTCTTGACTAATTAAACATGCAGTGGCTGTTCAGAGGGAGAAAGATGTGGCCGTCTTCTTGTGAAAATATCTGCATCCTTGGAAAACTTCAGAGCAGCTCTGCTGGGCCCTCTGTGGTTGCTGTGAGGCAGGATGGACTCAAGGTCAAGGAGTTTGCACACAGTGGGAAAACTGCAATCTTTTCAAATGGTTATTGTTCCCAAAGGTCATGATACATCTTCAGGTCAGTATAGCAAAATTCAATGATCATTTCTCTTTGCCCTGCAGCCCAGGTCTGATATTTTGAGAACCAGAATCAATTAAGGCAACCCTGTTTGCTTTGGTTATTTTTTATATATATATAAAAATAAGTTTCTTCTGTTTTTTGTAATGTTCTGCTTTCTGACTTTGGTATATGATGTATTTAATAACATTTGAAACAGAGAAGTTTCAATGTTTCCTTCTATAAGTCTTATAACTTGAATTATAAAATCCCCAGCATGTCCTTACAACTTGGACAACTTCACGTTCATGCTGACTTAGAGATCTTCCTTCCTCTTGAACATCTCCTACGGAATGTTTGCCACTTCTACTTACTGAGGCTCGAATTCATCTCTGGTCCCAATTTTCTCTTAGGCTGGCCATCACTAAAACAATATAGGCAACATGATTTTCCTAGATGCTCGGCCTAAAAGCTTTGGAATTATCCCCAACTTCTTTTTTTTTACATCTTACATCCATCCATATGAAAATATTATTGGTTTGACATTTCAAATATGAGTAAAATCCTATAATTTCTCATTAACTTCACTGCGTCCACTCTGGTAAACACTGGGTCCTCCTCATTTGCTTCCTAAATTTTCCTCTATTTCTTTTCAGGCTCCCTACAGATTACCTCAATGACTAATACAGCAAGCATTTTAAAATTTAAGTCAGGTCATACCTTTGATCTGCTCCTCTTCCTTAA
>NW_022111369.1:26049542-26052573 GCF_000313985.2 Echinops telfairi | reverse complement strand
AGTTTTATATGATGATTTTGATAATACAAATATTTCACAGAGAAATGAGAAACAAACACAACAGAATTTTCATAAACTGCTTTCTCTAAAACTACCAATCTACTTGCCTCTATCTCTCCCTTCTAGGATTGGGCCTTAGCACTTCCATTTTTAAGGTCCAAACCCCTGTACGCAATTCCTTCTCGCCTACTAAAGACCATTAATTCAGTACCTTGCACCTTTCTTTTCAGTATAATTAATTTTCAAGTAGATTATACAGGATTATTCTGACAGAGAATATGAAATCGTTTCTCACATTTGAAAAATTCCCTTCCTGTATCTTATCTTCAATCTCACAAGCTCCTAATTCTCCCTCGAGAGACAAACTTCTCTGTTTTATTTCGCGTTTTTCTCCCTTCATTATCTCTTCAATGTGATTCCTGGATCTTGTGCTTATCACT
The DNA here is from genome assembly GCF_000313985.2 of Echinops telfairi. Classification (NCBI taxonomy): domain Eukaryota; kingdom Metazoa; phylum Chordata; class Mammalia; order Afrosoricida; family Tenrecidae; genus Echinops; species Echinops telfairi. The sequence goes on along the minus strand of NW_022111369.1, from coordinate 26,052,133 downwards.
CCATGGGGCAAGTTTTATGTGTTTTACAGGATGGCCTTATTATTAAGTTCAATAGCTGACCATTGTTCCTATTAATGTATTTATCCTATTAGTAGCACTTGATAACCTTCATCCCTCTCTCCTCCTCTTCCTTTAACTCTTCCTCCTCCTCATCCTTCTTCTTCACTATCCTTTTATCCTCAATATTTCTTTTCTGATTTCTTCTCATCTCTGTAACCTGCAAATCAAAGGTTTTTCAACGTTGAATATGCAATAGAATTATCTAAGGATGGTTTGAAAACATAACTGGGTCTCACGTCCAAGAACACTAACTTACTTCACTTGGCATGGGACCTAGGCAAAAGTAATATTTAATCTCCTCGAGTTTCTCATGCAGCTCCTGTGAATAATCTTTGCCTCAACCTCAAATTGGGAATTCTTCTTCATTTAGGTTTATTTCTGAATGATATAATTTTAGAAATTGGAAAAAACATTCAAATCACAAGAGCGAAGGAGTTAGATATTAGAAACACTAATTCACTAAATGAAAAGCACAATGTATTTTCAAGAAAACACAGACACAATGAACAAAATTACTAAATTTTCATTAGTTTTCTCACCGAAGTAGCTCAATGGTTAATTCTTGACTAATTAAACATGCAGTGGCTGTTCAGAGGGAGAAAGATGTGGCCGTCTTCTTGTGAAAATATCTGCATCCTTGGAAAACTTCAGAGCAGCTCTGCTGGGCCCTCTGTGGTTGCTGTGAGGCAGGATGGACTCAAGGTCAAGGAGTTTGCACACAGTGGGAAAACTGCAATCTTTTCAAATGGTTATTGTTCCCAAAGGTCATGATACATCTTCAGGTCAGTATAGCAAAATTCAATGATCATTTCTCTTTGCCCTGCAGCCCAGGTCTGATATTTTGAGAACCAGAATCAATTAAGGCAACCCTGTTTGCTTTGGTTATTTTTTATATATATATAAAAATAAGTTTCTTCTGTTTTTTGTAATGTTCTGCTTTCTGACTTTGGTATATGATGTATTTAATAACATTTGAAACAGAGAAGTTTCAATGTTTCCTTCTATAAGTCTTATAACTTGAATTATAAAATCCCCAGCATGTCCTTACAACTTGGACAACTTCACGTTCATGCTGACTTAGAGATCTTCCTTCCTCTTGAACATCTCCTACGGAATGTTTGCCACTTCTACTTACTGAGGCTCGAATTCATCTCTGGTCCCAATTTTCTCTTAGGCTGGCCATCACTAAAACAATATAGGCAACATGATTTTCCTAGATGCTCGGCCTAAAAGCTTTGGAATTATCCCCAACTTCTTTTTTTTTACATCTTACATCCATCCATATGAAAATATTATTGGTTTGACATTTCAAATATGAGTAAAATCCTATAATTTCTCATTAACTTCACTGCGTCCACTCTGGTAAACACTGGGTCCTCCTCATTTGCTTCCTAAATTTTCCTCTATTTCTTTTCAGGCTCCCTACAGATTACCTCAATGACTAATACAGCAAGCATTTTAAAATTTAAGTCAGGTCATACCTTTGATCTGCTCCTCTTCCTTAAATAATCTCCTCGACCAGAATAATCTCTGTGATTATCTTGAGCCAATCTTCTTCCTTCTCACATTTGATCGTTTAATCATGGATCTCTTTCCCCTGTCTCAAAATCCTGAGCAGATTCCTGTCCTGTTTTCTTGAATTCTGTTCCCTTCACGTTGAATATACAAGATATAAAAATGATGTGTTCCCTCACCTCCTTCAAATAGTTGTTTAGTGGTCACCTTCTCATCAAGGCCTCTCTAAAGAAGCATATTTATAGTTAAAGTTATCTCCATTCCATGCCACTGGCAATCTATTAATTCCACTCTCTAATTTTTCTCCAGAGCCTACATCAGCATTTGAAAGTCATTTACAAATTGTTCATTTATATATATTCGATCTCTCCCTAGTACTGCCCACTTTGGAATGTGCTGGAGACAGAGACTGGTTTGTGCATGGCAGAAACCACCACACCTAGAGTAGGGCTTGGCTTAATATAGAACACCAATACTTATTAAATAAATGAATGTGGTTTGTTAAGAGAGGCTCAGCACTAACCACAGATTATATTAGGTCTATCCAAATTAGTTCACAAGAAGGCTAAAGGAGTCTTTGTATTTGTTTTGATTGGTTTCATTTGAATATGCTATGTTGTATTGAAATGAACTGCCTGATGCAAAAGAAGTGTAAGGCATATTTAAATAAGTGACAATATCCAACTTGCCATTGAGTCAATTCTGACTAGCTGTATGTCAAAACATGTGCACTTACAGGGTTTTTAACGTCCCCACCCATTTGGAAGGAGTATATCTCACAGCCAAAGATAGATGCTATTTCAACATTATCTACATGTAAAATTCATTGATTATACTAACTTTCCTCAAACAGTATGAGCATTCTTGCTACCCATTGCAAAGTAACCCACCACTACTATCTTACGCTTATTGCTAGATACGTTTCCTACCTAACTTGTTGAGTTGCTCTCCTCAATTTTATTCCAAGTAAATTGTTCTTTAAAAGAACACAATGTTCAGGGAGGGGGGAGCGGGGA
>NW_022111369.1:26045245-26049442 GCF_000313985.2 Echinops telfairi | reverse complement strand
ATAAATTATCAAGGGTTTATGAGGGAGGGAATGTGTGGGGGAGTAGGGAAAATAAGCTGAAACCAAGGGCTTAAGTAGAAAGATAATGTTTTGAAAATGATGATGGCAACAGATGTAAAAATGTGCTTGACAAAATGTGTATATGTATGTATTGCGATAAGAGCTGTAAGAGCCCCCAATAAAATTATTTTTTATAAAAGCACACAATATTCAAGGCATATAGCTTTAATTAATTAGAATAAACAATCTTGGGGTTCAAAAAATTCTGGAGAGAGTATTGGCTTAAGGTTTAAAGTTTAAAGATTACCTCTGGATAAAATGATCTAGGTTCATGTAGTCTCAATGGCTCCAAAACGTATATCACCAGACATTTATTCTGAGATGCTCTGGTTGGACTCCATCTTCCATCCTTACCATTAGCCGACAAGTTTCTGAAACATCTGCACCTCACAGAGACTTCCAAAGTGGTAATATTACCCCAATTTTCCAATCATAGCTTCAATGCTATAAGCAAGCAGTTAATTTTTTTACAAATCACATCCACAGACATCATTTTTCTGGACCCCCATCATATATACACACTCATGTGACACAGTATCTTCAATCGTTTTGGCAGGGATCTACAATGAATAATGATTCAGAAAGAAACTACAGCGGAATGAGAGTCGTACTAAAGATTGAGAGATGTTTTTCACATTCAGTTTCTGTCCTTTACAGAAGCTCCACAAGCTGCCACAAGCACATTTTCCAACAGTGTTGGGATTCAGCTGGTTCACACTGGTTCAGAGGAAATGATACCTAATTTTTTGTTGAGTTTGGAGAGCCACTTGTTAAAATGGCACTTGTAAGTAGGGTTCTCTTTAAGGTGGGCGCCTCTCCATGTGGAAATCACAAATTTATGGCCTTACTCATTTATAACATGCATCCTAACAACAGTATATTCTAAGGGTCTGTAGGAATATTCCTTAAGATGTAAAAAAATATAATTATGCTTGTAATATTTATTTATTCATTTCATAAACCCCATTATATTTTTGAGGAATTACTACATTTTCATTCCCTTGTGATTTTTTACTTCTGTAAAAACACACATATATAATAATATAATATAATATAATATAATATAATATAATATAATATAATATAATATAATATAATACAATATAAGGGAAACAGGTCAAACAACTAGAGGGTGAAACCCTGCCATTCAATTCAGCTTTGTGTTATGCTTCCCAGATTCCACAAGATATATTGAGTAAATTATGCAATTCCTGAAAGTGTTTAAAGAGCTAAAAATATTTTCAGAACAATTTCTGTAAGTTCAGAAGAGGTTTCTGAAGGGGTCTTTGAAAGATGAGCAGAGGTTCAGAAAAGACAAGTCTGTTTCTGATCTGTCAAAAACAATGACTACTGCTTAATTGGCCTACCTCTAAAGGAATGGGATCCGACTCCCACAGTGAACAGGTGGTTAAGGATAAATCACACAGCCGATGATCCTCAGCTAAAAGCAACGGATATTGCAAGTGAGGACACCAATCAAGAAACAATATGGAAATATTAACAGTTTTATTGGTTTGGGCCAGGAATTATTTACTCTTTTTCATTAATATTTTAAAACTTATCATTTAGTTTTGTGTACTCTGCCTTCTTCTTGTTTAAATGTTAACTGTATGGAATAATAAATCACCTTTATATATATATATATATATATATACACACACATATATATATACATATATATTTATACTTAAAAGTCATGTGGGTAGCGAATCTGTTGTTAAATTATTTGAATCCCACCAGTGAACATATTCTGTCTACTTTAATATTATTCTAAAATAATATTTTAAAATATTTTTTAAAATCTTTTTTAAAAAGTATGCAGTGAATCGTGTCCCCAGAGCATGAATGGTTTGAAAATCTGGTTGTAGACCTTCTCTGAGACTCTTGTTTTAGAGGTGAATCAGCTGGAAATTTGAATTAAGAGGACATGTACGTCACAAAGAAGAAAATTACATTTTTGTTGTTGAGTAAACTGGAAGGAACAACATCCCATGAGGAAAAAACAAAACCAAAACAAAACAAAACACTTAACAATACTAATGTAGAACCCAAGGGGAAAATATGGCCAGCACTGTGTTCCTAGTTGCACACGTTTGACCTCATTTCCATTCAGCCTTTGATGATACAGGCTGTGAATCAGTCAGGATGCAGTATAGCATCGATGAAACACACAACTTTCCTCTAGTTCTTTGGTGTTTCCTTCCCCCTACTATCATGACCTCAATTCTACCTTACAAATCAGATTAGACTAGAGCACACACACTGCTACAAACAAGAGCCCAAAACACAGAGAATCCAGGATAGATAAACCCCTCAGGCCAACAAGGAGGGTAGAGATACCAGGAGGATTAGGGGATGGTGGGGGAAGAAAGAGGGAATTGATCACAAGGATCATTCTAGAACCCCTCCCAGGGGGATGAATAACAGAAATGTGAGTAAGGGACAATGGAAGAAGATGTAAGATATGGAAATAATAATCTATAACTTATTAAAGATTCATGAGGGAGGGAGTTTGGGGGGGAGGAGGAAGAATTGGGGAGCTGATATCAGGGGCTCAAGGGGCTCAAGAGAATGCTTTGAAAATGATGATGGCAGCATATGTGCAAATGTGCTTGATACACTGGCTGTGAGCAGAGATGTAAGACTCCCCAATAAAAATACTTTAACCCAAATATTCTTTTGGGACTGTAGACTCTGTTCTTTCAAGGCCCACAGCATCCTCCATAGGCCAGACCAGAAGGATTCCATGTGGAAACCCCACTAAGTGAATTCGGCTTTACCTCACACTCACCTGCAGCAGATTTGAGGACCCAACCTACTCCCTTGGACTTAAGGCTTAAATGCCCTAGTTAGTATGAGAAGAAGTACATTAATCCTATCCTAACAACAACAACAAAAGAACAAAACAAAAACTAAACTCCCTGCATTAGAGTCCCTGCTGACTCGGAGTGCCCTCACTATGGGTTGCTGAGACTATAACTGTTTCTGTGAGAAGAAAGCCCAGTCTTACTTCCAAGGAGCTGCTGATGGTAATTTCAAACTGCAGACCATGTGGATCACAGTCCAATGAATAACCACTACTCCACCAGGGATTTCCTTTGGACTTTGGTTTGGAACTCTTGCTTTGAAGAGGTTCAATGAATGGTGGCCCAACACCAAAATATACTGACTATTTTAGTACCCTCCTTGCTTCCTTATGGCATGTATTAATCTGGTAAGCATAGCTTTGCCTTCATGAATGTCTCCTTGAAAGTTTCCCCCAATCAGTAGCCATCATTGTTTATCCAAATAATCTCCAGTCACTACAGAATTGAATCTATACAAGCCAACAATTCATGTAATGTGGTCTGAAACTGGCCTAAACTTGTATAACTCCCTTTTTCAGCAGTATTTTAAATACTATAACATTGATTAAAATGACGACACTACCAATGAAATTACCGGGTGTCCCATTTATAATGATCTCTATCATAAAATGACAATAGTATCTCTAAGGTGACCAGAGAGATACATAAACCATAGATATAGGAATGAATTGGGAGCTTCAATCTGAGACTAATTCTTACAACATAGCTCTGCTTTATGTCACCCTCGTGAAGAGATCACTGGTACCTACAGTGTGCTGAAGAAACCAGATAGTGTCCAGCTCTAGTGTAATTGTCTGAAAATGAAAGAATAACATCTTAATTTTTAAAGGGTTATCTTAAAACAAGCAGCCATTTAAGTGGGGGAATCAACCAAGTCCACATGGAAGAACCCCACCAGCCTGTGTGATCCCAAAATTGTAAATAACAAAATCCAAATCCATAAGAAATTAAATTGTGAACTTCATAGTTTGCAGAAGGCTACAGATGAAAGTGGAAACCCAACATCCATTTGCAGGGTTCCTCCATGGATGCTGCCTCTTGTGAATCCCCTCTGAGCCTAGTAGCGGGGTGTGATTAGCCTTGCTGTCAGACAGAGGACATCGTAAAATAGATAATGGCAGATGTAGTGAGAGTAAAATACCGTGTCATTTGATCTCCCTTTTGACCCATTTTAAAGTTGTTTCAATATTTTCTGCTTTCTTTTTTACCAAGTTTTCTCTATTTTGTCTAGTCTTTGTTGTTCTTGTTCCTTTGTTTATGTTTTGTGTAA
>NW_022111369.1:26042230-26044139 GCF_000313985.2 Echinops telfairi | reverse complement strand
GAGTCACTATTTAGCCCCTCTGATAGATATTACATAAAATCTATGATGGCATGTAGGGAGGAAATGCTTTATTCAGCTATATCTTTGAAAAGAAATAATCACTGCTAGCATAGTGATATTTCATCATGGGAGAATTTTCTAAAAAGTAACTATTTTTTATGCCTCGTTATTTAAATAAAGTAATCTTCAAACTGATTGAGAAGACTAAGAAAATACTATGTAGCGTTCTGTAAAATGTTTGTTTTGTAAACTAAATGTGAATCCTAAATGTAAACTCCCAAAAGAAAAACACAATTACATTCTCAGATGTGAAACCATCTACATTTTGAAATACTTTCATGGAGAAATTTTTAAAATGCATCATAAAAGCAAATGTAGCTGAATACATAGTGTCATTCTGGCAGCCAAAAGAGCTGTGTATATGTACTATTGAAATAATAAAATTTGATTTTAACCTCTAATTTATTTTTAAATATAGCTAACACATAAGAAACCAGCTGGGCTTATTATAAGTCCAGAACCTTCCGAATTAAGCATTGTGTGCTATCAAAAGGATCTGATCATGAAAATGCAAGGTTTTTTTTCCTTTAACCTTATTCAGTGATATTTAATTTCAAACAGATACAGATTTCCAGCTGTTAACATCTTCTTACTGCAAAATGAAGATAAGAACTTTAATGCTGGCAGTTTGTGTTTACGACTGTTGCCCATAAATTACACACTGGTTATGGTTGAGTATTTGTTAGTACTTCTCTTCCAAATGAAATATATTTCTGATAAGACAAACTGTCCAATTCTCTTTGAAACAGCATGAGTTGTTATCTTGAGGAACTATTTAGTTTGTTTAAACACATTCTAGAGTTTCCAAAAGCAGCCGAGTAAAACTAGAATTAGGACAGCACAAAAGGTTTTCCAGGTCTGCAGACATGTCATTTATTCTGATCAAATCTATGGCAGCAAATTTTATGAAATAAGGAGCTATTACATATTTTAAGTTAATGATCAGACTCTTGGTGTGTTTTTTATAAGTTAGGTAAATATAAAGAGAATTCTATCATTAATTACTTTTAAACAACAGCTTAAAGCCAGAATGTATTAGGAAAAAACAGAGGGATATATATGGTCACCTAAATCAAAGAAGCTCTGAGTTATTTAGGCTGTAAAACATTTTTAATTGTACAATTTTGTTATATTTCCTGTGACATTTCCAAATGAATATTGTTAATTACAATATCATAGTTTACAGTGCTTTATCACTCTAATTAAAAATGTTTAAATTGGACCAAGAGCTAACAATTTTCTACTTCTCTTAAGAGACGTTCAGATTGGAAAAGGCAGCTTACAGAGGGAAACTGAAAGCAGATCCGTCGGGGCATTGCTGCCCCTCACTTAGTCCTGGGCGAGGGGAGAAACAGGCAACTGAGCGTCATCTGAAAAAGATGGAGAAGATGTTCAGAGGTGATGCTATGGCAGTGCACATCTTGCTGTTTCCTTAAACACTTGGAACCTTGGAAACATCACTAATCACTATTACAAAGGAAATAGTAAAACAAACAAAGTACAGTCAAGTGATCCATTTCCCCCCAATTACAGAGTGGACATAGGTCTTATCTGCTCATAAACGTGCTGATAATTGTGTACCATGGAAAGGAAATGAATGGCATTTATGAGAAGTATGGTCTTTAACTTTAGATTGCGTCTGGTATATTATTGTTTGTGGTAAACAAACCTGGGCTCTATGAGTTTATAGGTCATAGCTCCCTAGAAAATACGGCCCAGGTAAGAGACCATGTGCAGTATAAAATGAAAAAGTTTCATTTGTTCTTTGTCAGTGGCTTGATGTTGTTGCTGTTTTGTTGTACATTGTTGCTTGGTTTTGCTCTGTCTTGTTTTTGTGCATGTTGTTGTC
>NW_022111369.1:26036637-26040710 GCF_000313985.2 Echinops telfairi | reverse complement strand
TAATAAAATGATTTTAAAACAAACATACAAACAAAAAAAATATGCTGAAAAACTTCGCTCATACATGAGTATATACAATATCAACTGGAAAATTACCTTCTATATTTGGTCAGTAGGTTGTATCTTCCCTTACACACATGTGAAAGCTGGAGAGTGAAATAAACAAGAGAAAAATCTGAAAAGAAAAAAAAAGTTTCAACCTAAGCCTTCATGCATCTTACTTCAAGGTCACGTCTCTTGAACTGAAGACCTCCTCTACTACTCTGAAAAGCACGGTGTATCTCCAATGCATGGAAACATACACTGGCTTGTCCTGCAGGAGGACAGCCCAGACCTCTCCTGGCTCAGCCTGTGACCCTCTCTTGGTTTGTCCTTGAAATTAGTAAAGCTTGAAAATCAGTAACACCTGATTCATGGCAGTTTGATTTGACCATCTGATTTTTTTTCCATTAGCTCACCCGTGATTCATTGATTAAGATTGGCCACAAGACAAATTTGTGAACAACTTGGAAGACAGAAGAGAAGCAACAGTCAAGCTTCTTGAAAGGCAGATATAGATTGTGCGGGCCTTCACGGATCCCCTGACTAAACTTCTTGGTGTGGGCAACTGCTGTGCTCTCCTTTGTGATGTTTTCCCTTGAATTTCTCCAAATTCTAGGACATAGTCAAGTGAGACACTAATGTAGAAATATGAATTCCCTGTTAGTAATTTCCTGAACTAAGGGTGTTAATTCATACCACGTTTGACACCAGTCAAAGCAGTTTAGAGAAGAATGCCGTAACAGTGGGAAATTATCCCTGGATTCCTTGAATGTTGTTGGTTGCTGTTAGGTCGTGAAGTCCCTTCTGACCCATAACATCCCTATACACAGCAGAATCAAACCCGGGCTGGTCCTGGACCATCCTCACAATGGTTCCTACGCTTCAGCCCGTATTGCAGGCTCTGTGTGCAGCTACCTCCTGGAGCCCTTCCTTTTGGCTGCCTCTACTTTACCAAGCTTGATGCCCTGGTCCAGGAACTGAGCTCTCCTGACAATGTGTCCAAAGTATGTAAGACAAAGTCTTCCCATCCCTGCCTCTAAGGAGCACTCTGCTCTTAATTCTCCCATGCCAGATCAGTTTTTCATTAGGGGTATCCCTTGGTACCTTCAGTTTTCTTCAGCATCCCCACAATTCCCATGCATCAGTTCTTCTTCAGGTTCCCCTAGTTCATGTTCAACTTTCGTATGCATATGAGGTGACTGAAAATACCGTGGTTTGCATCAGGGGCACCTCAAGCCTCAAAATGACTTCCTTGATTTTCAACACTTTAGAGGTCTTCTGCAACAGATTTACCTAATGCAGTGTGTCCTTTGATCTCTCCACGAACATGAATTGTGAATCCAAACAAGATAAAATCTTTGATGATTCAATATGTACTCCCTGTATAATGATGTTACTATTGGTTCATTTGCGAGGATTTTGGTCTTCCTTACATTGAGTTGTAATCCATACTGAACGACTGCAATTTTTGAGCTCCATCAACAAGTGCTTCAAGCCCCCTTCACTATCAGCAAGCAAGATTGTGTTGCCTAAACATCAAAAGTGTTTAATAAGCCTTCCTCCAGTCCCGATTCTGTATTCTTCTTCATGGGCTCCAGCTTTTCTGATTTTTGCTCAACATACATATTTAATGACATGCACCCTGATACACACCTTTCCTGATTATGAACCACACAGTATACCCTTGCTTTGTTTCTGCAACTACCTCTTGTATCATGTACAATGAGGATGAAAACCAGATCAGGTCAGTGTGCATCAGAGGAGGGGGTGGGGGCGTCAACTGACAAGGTTTTAACCGTTCAAGTCAGGTTTATCCTTTTCATCTTTTATAGTCATCTCCCTAATGCACTGTTTAGTAACCACTTTCCTCCCATTCCTCAATTATGGATAGAGATCAATCACCAGCAGCTTATTTTTATGTAGTTTCTACAAATGTATCTTGGCCTCCCTCCGTCATCTCTATCCTTGTGTGAAGGGTTCTCACATTTTCGGCTCTGATTCTAGTCCCTTCTCCAGCTTTGGATTGCAGCATTTACTATCCTTTGGTGAGTGAGGTTGGTATGTTCTTTCATGTGGACGTATTGAACCTCTCACTGAGAGAGCTGCTTGTTTGGAGACAGCCCTTTAAGACCCCAGATGCTATTTTATCTAATAGTCAGACACCATCTAATTTCTTCTCCGCATGTTGCTATAGCACCCAATATCTTCTGCGTTCCTTTCTTGTGGATGAGAATCAAGCCGGGATATGATGTAAGAACTAATTGTTCTTTAGTTGGATCTAGGATTTTGATGTGAGCCCCAAACCCAATCCTGGTTATACGTTTTTTGTTTGTTTATTTAATCTGCCTTTGTCTCCCTTTCAAAACCTCCTTGTTAATTTATGTTAAAGAGTCTTATTGATCATTCCCCTGGGACATAGCAGTCTTCCATTAATATTGTTTTATATTAAAGTGTCCTTTCCCACTGCTCAGTTAAATACTTGGTGCTCTCCCATAGTATTTTGGGGGTAACATCCAATTTGTATTGCTCAAGGCCTTCTCAGATGTAAAATTAGATGAAATAGAAACTGGTAAAATAGTTTCAGTAAAGATGTTTCTTTTTTGTCCCAGAGAGATGATCAGAAAGAAAAGTGGTGGGAAGAGGCCACACTGAGGTCCTGAGTAACAAGCCAGAAGCCATGGCTTCCTCTCACAGTGGGTGTTCACGTCCTGATGTCTTTCCTCAGGATGATTTGCCTCACTTGCTCCTGGCTCAAGGTTCGCTAAAAGGAGAAATTTCAAAGGACTTTTAGACGGTTTCGTAAGAATACTCCACATGTGAATAGCGAGGAAGCCTGACGTTCGATCAATCTCATTGATTGGATCTGTGTGGTACTTTCCACACACTTTGTAAGCGTGCTAATGTATCCGCTTTCTTGAGGAAGCCTACAGTTTTTTGCAAGTGCCTCCCTTTTCCTCCCCAATTTCCAGTAAGGTCTTCACTACAAAACTCCAGTTTAGACTTCTTCAGTAATCCAATGGGTTTCTTTAACTGCTCTAGACCTCTAAACATTTGAAATACAGACAGAAATGTCTCCGAAATAACCAATAGAAGGAGGGTGATTTCCCCATTCCTTCTATCCGTTTGGCAGCCAACACTTGGGGCTATAAATGAACAGAGGCAGCAAAGCAGCAAGCTCCCAAGACAGTAAGTCAGTGCCAAACAGGCAGAATGAGCTGGCCCACCACTCTCCTGAGGGTCAGATGGCTTTCTTCCATGAGATAGTGATGGGTGAGATGTGCTGCTTTTCAAGGTCACTTCCACTCTGTGCTATTGACACACTTGGAAATGGAATTTGGAATATGAAAATTCATTCAATCCTATTCTCTCATTTAAAAGACAAGAAAGCTAAGGTAAGTTTGTAGCAAGGTTACTAATTGAAGTTAACTCATATTGAAAATTTGTCTCTAATATAATTTGCTCCCCAAATATGCTTTAACGAATGCTCTTTCAACAAAACTCACTGCTATGGAGTCTATTGTAACATAGTGACACTATAGGGCAGGGTAGAACTGCTCCTGTTGATTGCCTAGACTGTCACTCTTTTAAAAATCATTTTATTGAGGGCTCATACAGCTCTTATCAAACACCGTCCATCCATTGCGTCAAGCACATTTATACTTTTGTTGTCATCATCATTTTCAAAACATTTTCTTTCTGTGTGAGCCCTTGGTATCAGCTCCTCATTTTTTCCCTTCCTTCCCCACCCCCCTCCTCATGAACCCTTGATAATTAATAAATTTTATTTTCATGTCTTCACTGATCAATGTCTCCCTTCACCCACTCTTCTGGGGTCCGTCCACCTGGGAGGGGGTTATATGAGGATCACTCTGATTGGTTGCCCCTTTCTCCTCCCCTCTTCCCATTACCTTCCTGGTATTGCTACTCTTGTTTTTGTTTTTGGTACTGTGGATTGTAACTCTTTAAGGAAATAGAAAGCCTATTATTTTTCCTGACTTACTGTTAAATGAAATACATTTTTGAGCCTAGAA
>NW_022111369.1:26034723-26036537 GCF_000313985.2 Echinops telfairi | reverse complement strand
CAAACATGCTAACGGGCTGAAATAGATTATGAACAAGCTCCATAAGTATTTTAGTTTTCATGAGTGAGAAAATCTGTGCTAGTACATAATTTGGATTTAATGTTCCTACTATGTTAATAACTGATTTTAATAAAATAAACAATGCTATTTTGTTATTAACATTTAAAAAAATAAGCGAATGTTACATAGTAACTTTATGAAAATGTATTCCTGAAAATGACTGAATTTTATGTCATTGTTTTATGTGCACTACCAATTAAGCTATTTTTATAGAATCTTTTTATCTTACCTTGTATATTCTTTGGACATTTTTCTTATTCTCAGGGTTTTCTTTTCTACATCATTTTTCTCTTTTTATTCCATTTTCATAGCACTACTGATGAATTATTTTTCTCAGAATTTACTTTTGCTTTTTTGTCAATACAGAAGGTATTCACTTCTTTAGTACCATTCAAGGTCTGTTATTATGTGGCAATTTTCTTTCCCTTCTGTCCCCTGCTTCCAACATATAAGACAGTCATTCTGGCACAGATATAAAATTAGTTTTGCTCAATGGATTTCTTGTCATGCATGTGCACAAAACTTCATTTACCTTCAATTTAGATTTTTATTTTCCTCTGGTGACTCATTTTGCTGCATCTGTGTTTATTCTGTGACCTGGGGATAAGACGTGTTTCCCTGACTGGGAGCTGGCTGAGCATTTGCCATTGACTGCCATGTGTTAGCATCCCTGAATGCAGTTCCGGTGGCTCTGTCCTATGCACCACATATTACTGATCTTCACACAATCCCTATGCTGTAATCAACTTAGATTATCGTTTTGCAGATCAGATTTCCACCCCATTGATCTACTTAATATATAGCAAAAAAATGTTATATATTTGTTGTAATAAATAAATATAATGGGTCTTCAAAAGGTTTGTGGTTCAAAACTCCATTATCTTCTAATTCCATTTTCTCCACAAAACTTTTGAGGGGCCCTTGTATAAGTGTTCCTGGTTCTGGTGAGATAGTTCTGGTTGATGCTTTGCCTCTGTCCAAATGCTGAGTTTGGACCAAGTGATTGGTTCTCCTTTTAAAATTTATTCTGCATAATAGGTTCCTTCATTTTCTTAGCAGTTCACGGGTTGTTTTCAAACATGTTTGCTATTCATGCATTGGTGCTCACACATATTTGAGACTTGTTTTGTTTGCTTTCTGAACGACTGGATTACATAATTTATTCTATGGCTTCATTTTCTATATGATTATAGACCTTAAGACTTGAGCATTGCTGCTGATGGAGCTGATTTAGTGAAGGTGTGACATGAGTTGTTGCAGGGAAAAGAAGCTTATCCAAGTTTGCGTAGGGGAAAGCAGACAAGTTTGCATAGGGGAAAGCAGACAAGTTTAAAACTAGTTTGAATCTTGTGTTTCCAAAAGAACATACTTTTTTTTCAAGAATTTGAATTTAATTTTGTATTCGATTTTACTAAACTGGACTTTCACATGCTTAGAGATTTACTATTCATTCATTAGAATTTTTTAATAATGCCCCTTCTTGCCAAATACATTTGATTCTGAAAGATAATAACAAATCACTAAGTATCCCCTGCTTGGAAATACCAAAAAACAACTACTGTACAGGAAAATAGAATTGCTTCAACTGTGAAATGTGGGAATTGATCTGGTGCTACTGTGACCCGTGTTACAAATTCAAAGTAATATGCCTGTCAAATGAATAACAATTAGATGTCTCTACTGTGTCAGAACCATACTCTTTTCTTCTATTATAGGTGATGCTACATGTTCTACCAGACACACACACACACACA
>NW_022111369.1:26024169-26033552 GCF_000313985.2 Echinops telfairi | reverse complement strand
TCCGCTTCCCTGAGTTGAATTTGGCTTCATTGGTTGTAAAAGAACATATTGAAATACTGTTAAAGTTGCCCTTGGGATTTCTTTACTCCTCTTGGAAATCCTCATCATAATAAAATGTTCCGTCCATTGTGTATACTGTATTTAAGAAACAAAGCATCCCCTCATTTTTTAAATGAGTCAAAGTGTACAAAGAACTTGAAATAACTCAAAAGATCTCATTTATCGTTTGCTACACCTCAGAGGAGAGCGTCCATAGCCCTGCTGCTAAGCCCTTGGTGTAAAATAATTAAAATAATTCACAGACTCGGGAGTTGGCACTGCAATTCTTCTGTAGATGTGAGGTCTCTTCAAATTCTTACAATGGATAATAAAATGCAGCTGAGTTTTCAGAACAGCATTGAGGTAATCAAGTCTATGGGCATGCACCTTCCTTCTGTACAAGGCAGGCACCTAGGAGTTCAAGTTATCTACATGAAAGCAAGGTTGAGCATTTACTTTTAACTCAATATTTTCAGGCATCAGTGCTTTTTTGGGGTGATCTTCTGTCCCAGGGATTATGTGTGAATGTTTACAGTCGTTTTACATTCTTTCCAACATCTCTCAACTATCAATGAAACATGGCTGAAAAGATTTTGGACTGTTTACAAACCACAGACATTTAAAAATATAGATCCTCCGGTTATACATCACTCTTAAATTTTGCTGAAGGAAAAATAAATCCTTCTTCCTTTATTTGACTATGATTTAGAAATCCAAAATATTTTTACCAAACTTAATAGCTACAGAAGTATAGGAAGAATTTTGCACCATATTAGTTCTAAAATGTACTAGATTAAAAACCTAACTCAGTAGAATTAAAGATATGTATCTACGGTAAACACACTCACATGCTCTGACACACACGCTCACACTTGTGTACTTGTATTTGGATCTTAAAGATAACTTCAATACATATACCAAAATATTTCTTTTATGAAGAACTTAGACAAATTCCTGATTAAAATAATTTAATTGATTATAACACTATTTTTTTCTTAGTACTGTTTAAAAAGCTATTTACTCTCATCTACTTAAGATATAGTTCAGTGATATAATTTTCAAGAGATTTTGACTCAATGGCATGGATAATTAGTACTTGATTTAATAGAGATATCTCTAATCCAGGTACTAGTAATTGCAACAATCACTTATTTAATAACCATTTCTTTTGGCACAAGTACCCAGATTTTCTGAGCACATACACTAAAAGAGCAATTTAGAAAACAAATCTCTCATTTTCAGTATCCTAAGTAACTCTCATGGAGGTGTAATTTTTTTAAGGGTATGAAAATCAAGTAGGACGTGTTAAATAAGCAGTGTTCCTATGGGAGTTCCAGGGGACATGAAACTAAACAAATGTTGGACATCTGTTTCTTCAGTATTTCACAAATCAATTAAATCTATGTTAAAATCTTTTATTGCCATTTAAGCAAATATTCATAGAGTAAATTGGGTTTGACTCCATAATTCACACACAGTTTATTTGTAACATGGATTACAAACAATGTAACAGCACTCTTCCCATTGCTTGCCTGTATTTCCCATTTAAATTCATCCTTCTTTCTATCTCTACCTGCCTCTTAGCTTCATTGCTGGACCAGATTTGCGTTTGCTCTCAATTGAACACATTCTAAAGAGCGTGTATACCAGTAGTATTATTGTTCGCCTTATATAACCAATTTGAGCACAAGAATGGATCCAATTTTAGGCTTGAATTTTTAGGCCACGGTCTCAGTGGATCTGCTAGTATCTATCAGACCAATAAGCCAGCGATATTTTATGATTTTAACATTTATTCAACAGTATTCTCCCTCCCAGTCCAGGACTCAGTTTTGAAATTCCTTTCAGATTGGTCATTCGAAAACCAAAATCATTGCGACAAGTCGATTTAGATTCATAGAAATCCTGTACGACAGCCGAGACCTGCCCCTCTGGGTCTCTCATTCAAGGGAGTAACTCCTTAAGGGAGTAGAATGCCTTGTCTTTCTCCAATGGAGTGCTTGCTGGTTTCAAACTTGTGACCTTTTGGTTAGAAATCAGATGTATAATCTGATTTAGAGTTGATTCCAACACCAGGCATCATCTAATTCTTCTGTTACCAAGGCAGCAGATGGTGAGGTTTGAATGGTTCATTAATCCTTTGGATTATTTGCTCCATTCATCTTTAATTTTAGTCATTCTTTTTTGCTTTGGGTGAAAAGAGACCTGTAGTTAAACCATAGGTGTTCATTCACTGCCTTTTTAAAAAAAAAACATTTTATTAGGGGTTCATACAACTGTTACCGCAATCCATACACACATCAATTGTGTAAAGCGCATTTGTACATCATTCTCAAAACATTTTCTCTCCACTTAAACCCCCGACATTAGGTCCTCATTTTTCCCCTCCCTCCCCGCTGCCCCCTCCCTCATGAGCCCTTGATAGTTTATAAATTGGTATTTTGTCATATCTTGCCCTGTCCGACGTCTCCCTTCACCCACTTTTCGGTTGTCCGTCCCCCAGGGAGGAGGTCACATATAGTTCCTTGTAATCGGTTCCTTCTTTCCTACCCATTCTCCCTTTACCCTCCCTGTTTCGTCACTCACACCACTGGTCCTGTAGGACTCATCTGCCCAGGATTCCCTGTATTTTCAGTTCCTATCTGTAACATTCACTGCCTTTTAAGATCATAGTCATTATTCATCCTTGCAGGATTTAAAACACCATCTTTGTGACCTCCTCCCTGGGGGATGGACAACAGAAAAGTGGGTGAGGGGAGACGGCGGACAGGGCAAGATATGACAAAATAACAATTTATAAACTATCAAGGGCTCATGAGGGAGTGGGGAGTGGGAAGGGAGGGGAAAAATGAGGACCTAATGTCGGGGGTTTAAGTGGAGAGAAAATGTTTTGAGAATGAAGTACAAATGCGCTTTACACAGTTGATGTGTGTATGGATTGTGATAAGAGTTGTATGAGCCCCGAATAAAATGTTTAAAAGATAAAATAAAACACCATCTTTGTAAAACAGTGTTGTGCCAATTGAGCTTACTAGTCATAAACTCTCATGCCCAGTGACATATTATCTCAAGGTCTTTGCCTATGGTTAGTAAGGTTTCATAACTCTGCATCTTATTAATTATGTGCAGAGGTTTGAATCAGGTCATGGAAAATTTCATTATATTTTCATTCCATTTTCCACGGATATTTGAGGCTTAGTGATATACATATTTATAGTACATACAAATATGTATATAGACATATATTATGCCAAATCTACTAGTAGTTTTAGTCCCATTTTCCTAATCATACCTCTTAAGCTTGCCAATATGTCTATATAACCTCATTCAATTGCAATCAGGGTGTGATGTCAGTAAGGGACGGCACCCCACCTAAATCTACTTAAAAGTATTCAACTGCTTGCAGAATAGCCCATCATGTTGTTGCTGTGGCTGTTGCTAGGTGGTACTGAGTCCATTCCAACTCATCGCGACCCGATGCACAGTAGAACTGAGCACTGCGCAGTCCTGTGCCCTCTTCACAATCGTGTTCCTATGTTTGAGCCCATTCATGCAATCACTGTGACAATCTACCTTGTTGAAGGTCTTCCTCTTTTTCTCTGTCCCTCTACTTTACCAAGAAGGATGTCCTCCTCCAGAGACTGATCTCTCCGGACAACATTAGTTGAAGTCTCTCCATTGTTACCTCTAAGGAGCATTCTGCACATATTTCTCCAAGACAGATTTGTTTGTTCTTTTGGCAGTCCATGATACTTTCATTTTCTTCCAACACCATAATTTAAATGCATTGCTTATTCTTCAGTCTTTCCTAGTTAATATTCACACGTATATGAGGTGTTTGAAAATACCATGGCTTGGGTCAGATCACCTTAATCCTCAAAATCATACCTTTGCTTGTCAATTTGGATGGATGGTGACTTACAACTATTTGGCTGCTCTCAGAGTATCCCATCATGTTGTTGTTGTTGTTGTTATTGTTGTTGTTGTTGGATGGCTCTGTCAAGATGGTGCAAAACCCAACTATCACAATCTCTATCCCTTGTCAATTTGGGACTTGAACATAACTCCACACATAATCTCCAAACAAAGACAATAGTAAAATCATATTTTTGCATACCAGGATAGAGCTAACATACACACAACCCAAAGCACACTATTTCAGTTACATCTTATATTATTAACAAGCAACACCAAAATATTTATTCATAAATAGAATAAGTAAATACTCCTAACAATTACAGTCCTCATTTCAGCAACATGGCTGTAACTGGGATTTAGAATTATTTCTTTCCACTGTTCACTTCTTTTCTTTGACGTCAGCAAGCAAGAGCTGGTCCTGCTTCTCTGCCTGGTTCATGATACAACTTTCATTCTTAAAACATCTGGACCATTACTAGTCATGTTAGAATTAGACTGCTGTAGTTTCCTATTTAGTTTCTTCACCAGATGTTGTAAAAGTAAGAGACCACCTAAGAAATTGCCTGTATCCCAGACATAATCTTTTTTATCTGCACGATGTAATAAAAATTCAATTTCCACTTGGAAACCAGGATCATTTACACAACTCAATACAGTAATACCTTTTTTATCTGTTTGTCC
Organism: Echinops telfairi; assembly: GCF_000313985.2. Taxonomy (NCBI): domain Eukaryota; kingdom Metazoa; phylum Chordata; class Mammalia; order Afrosoricida; family Tenrecidae; genus Echinops; species Echinops telfairi. The sequence continues at coordinate 26,028,914 of NW_022111369.1, read as the reverse complement.
AGAGACATGCGGAAACCTAAATGGCCAGGGACATCCTTAACTTCCCGTTCACTGGAATGAGTGTTATGTCTCCAAGTGGGAGTATTCCTCCTTTTGGAACTGACACTTCTGGATTTGAAGAACATAGATTGTAGGGACAGGGAACCACATGTTACTAGAGAGACACTCGTGGTGACAGTGAATGCCATCACTCCTATTCCACTACTTGGTTCCCGGACCCTTGGTTCTGTTTGGAGAAATGGCACTGTGCATTGCATAGCATGTACAGTCTCCTCAATAACATTGTCTCAAGCCTGCAAGGTATTGAGCAATTACACACAGTCAGTGCTGTAATTGTGTCTTCAGAAGACCATTCCATCTTTCTCTCAAGCCACCTGCTTCTAGATGATGGGGAACATTGTAAAATCAGTAGATTACATGACCACAGGCACATTGCTGGACTTCATTTGAAGTGATTCTCTGGGTCTGCAAGGATGTTGGGTAGGACAAGATGCTGGCCGATATGGTATTCGGTAAGTCTACTGATGGTACTTTGGGCAGAAGCATTACAAACAGGGTGTTAAAATCCATATCTAGAGTTAGCATATGTTTTAGTAAGAATAAAATGTCCTTTCTATGATAGAAATGGTCCTCTATAATCAACCTGCCACCAGGGTGCTAGGTGATCTCCTTGAGTAATGGTCTCATATTTTGGACTCAGGCTTGGTCTCGGCTGCTGGCAGATTGAGCACTCAGCGATTGCTGTAGCCAAATCAGCCTTGGTGAGTGGAAGTCCGTGTGGCTAAGCCAACTCATAATAACCTGTGTCCTGTCACCATGGCCACTTTGTCATTCCATTCACTTGATTGTTAAAATCCTCCTCTGCAGGGGTGACCTTTGGGGGGGTCAACTTCTATACCTTTGCCCAACACTTCCTTGTCACCAAATTTCCAATCATGCTGCTTCCAACTCACTAACCATCCAGTCAAACCATTGGCCACACAACCTATGCATTCATTTACAGTTGCACATTGGCTATTTCTCTTTCCAATTAAAATGAAAAAACTAGATGTACTGCTCAAAGTTATACCCATTGAGAGAATTTCTCATCAGCACTGACCTTCAAGGAGAACCCAGAAAGGTAGAATAGTACTGCTGTCCATTTTTGGTGGTCTGGTACTTTAGCTTGAATTATTGTAGGCCATTACTCATTCCATGCTTCAGCAAAACAACCAAATAAAAGCAAAACAACCAAATAAAAACAATTTTATAGCTATTTAAGTGAAGGTTACAGAACAAACCTCAATTTTGCACTGAACAATTCATAAACATTTTGTATCATTTCATTCATTCCAAACCCATCCACGTATACTCACTTACCCATCTCTTCTCTCTGTCATTAGTTTCCACTTTTCTGTATTTCTGAACCCTTCTAAATGTTGTCTCTGGGTAAATGCTGCTCTTTTAGTCTTAAATGTTTTATTATTTTCAGGTGTGTATTCCTTACTAGTATTCTTTTTCACCTTGGAGATTTGGCTATAGTTTGGCTGAAAATTGAGTAACTGGGATATATTCAGCCCCAGATCCAAAACGTCCCTAAAAGTCAAAGTTTTCAGGCTTCCACCAGTCTATAGGTTATTAGTCAGCCTGGCCTCTTTCATAATTTTGAGTTTTGTTCCATATTTTTCTCCTCCATTCATGACCTTCTAATGTTATCCCTTTCAGAGGTGTTGGTGATATTATCTGGGAACCATCTCTTTCTTCTGGAATCAGAGTTGTGGAGTTGTGTTTATATGGTCCTTTAGTCCATTAGACTAATTATTTATATGTATCTTTTAAATTTAATTATTCTCCTTTCCTCGGGGTGGGAAGAGACCTATCCTTGCACTTTACATGGTGTGTACCACAAAATATTAAAAAAGGAAATGATGGCTGGTTCCTGATGAATTTAAGGGTCTAAGATCTCTTAAATTCATGCACAATATTGATTATAAATGTAATTTTCTGCCTTGTTTTGTTTTGTAACCATTCAATTCTCTTTATGAATTTTATTTTTCTTCCCCAATATGTACCCTATATCTAATGAAACCAAATCATTCATGTGAGTACCAAAATAATTCCATTTTAACACAGCCTAAAAATCGTATTATCATCTTGTCTTGGACACCTAGTTATTAGTATTATGGTGAGATTAAAAACACAGCCTAAAAATCGTATTATCATCTTGTCTTGGACACCTAGTTATTAGTATTATGGTGAGATTAAAAACTGCTAATATATTTTTAAACGTTTTATTAGGGGCTCATACAACTGTTATCGCAATCCATACACACATCAATTGTGTAAAGCGCATTTGTGCATCATTCTCAAAACATTTTCTCTCCACTTAAACCCTCGACATTAGGTCCTCATTTTTCCCTTCCCTCCCCGCTCCCCCTCCCTCATGAGCCCTTGATAGTTTATAAATCGCTATTTTGTCATATCTTGCCCTGTCCGACGTCTCCCTTCACCCACTTTTTGGTTGTCTGTCCCCCAGGGAGGAGGTCACATATAGTTCCTTGTAATCGGTTCCCTCTTTCCTACCCACCCTCCCTCTACGCTCCCAGTATCGCCACTCACAACACTGGTCCTATAGGGATCATCTGCCCTGAATTCCCTGTATTTCCAGCTCTTATCTGTACCAGTGTACATCCTCTGGTCTAGCCAGACTTGCAAGGTCGAATTCAAGTCATGGTAGTGGGAGCGGGGAGGAAACATTTAGGAACTAGAGGAAAGTTGTATTTCTCATCGTTGTTACATGTTTTAAGCACTGAATTGTATTTTATTATGCATTAGGTCATGATGAGTTAAAGTTGGCAACAAATAACACCAGTTGTAATGTTCTAGGCACTTTTCTGGATGCACAGGTATAGGGTGGAGAGAAGCTGGGCATGATAGTTAGTTAGAAATGGATTCCAAAATTACCCACCACTTACTTCTCCAATGCTATACGAACACAAAAGCTACAGTGGACAGCTCTAACAGGCAGAGCTGTTTAGGAGGCTAACTTTCAGACGTTAACAGTGCCAACTCTAGGGGCAGACTCTCCATCTGTCGCAAGTGAGACCCTTGCTCTCAGCTTCGGTTTCCTCCGTCCTTGGAGGTGCTCATGGCCATGGAGGTATATCTGACCCCATCTTTTCTCTGCTCAGTTCTTTGTTTAATCTTTTCCATCTCAAAAGAGATTGACTCATGACACAACCTCTATTAAACCTGCCTAATTAATGAAACCAACCTACTCCCAAATAGGATTCTAAGTAGGAATAAAAGCTATAATTTTTAGCACATAATTTTAGGGCAGGGGGGCACAATTTACACTTTCATAAGCTCCCTTGTTTACTAGTTAAGTGTGCCCTGAGTAACTATGTGAATATTTCTGAGATGCAGACTTAATGTCAGTATCTCATCAATAAAAACTCTAAAATTCCCAACACATAGGAGTAACTGAGAAATAAATAAAATGTGGTGCTTAAAGTGTTTTATATAGAGTATGTCCTCAAATAATTCCAATCTACTCCTGCTTTCTGAGTTTTCTCATTTTATCCACTTCTTTTCTTTTTTATGATTACATTGGAGAGGAGAGATTTATAGATTTTCTCATGATCTACACATTACACGTTTATATTACCTCAAGAGCCAGAGGATGTTCATTCTATTTCAAGCACTTTTCTATCAAAGAATTTCTACATTTTTCATAAAATGTTCCTACTGTGGTTCTGAGATCTACATGCAATATCTTTCTTCTTTCTCTTTTAATTTTGCCCTATACCTGTGGTATTTGCTTATTTGTGCCATTAAGAATGGCTATCTGTGATAGCCCAGGTCTTCCTGGTCAATTAATTAGTCATCTATTCAGGTCCCATGTAAGTTCTTTTGCAGAACTCAAATTATAATACAAGTTATAGTATTTAGTTTTCATTGGAGCAGTAAACATTTGAAAATGTATATAATATTCTTCCCTAGTATTCTTAATGACTGCATACCCTGTCTTCATTAAAGTTCTCTATTTTACTTCTCTAGGTTCTGATAGGCACCCCAATGTCTACAGAGAACTCACCAAAAAGAATCATGATGGAAGGGTTTATGAAGGGAGTTACCAGGTTGTAATGCCAATGAGAAAGGCTCAGGGATGAGCTGTGTATCAAGAGATGTTATAAAATTGTATCAAGTTGGCTAATAAATGGCCAAAGGTCACACCATACTGCTATAAGCCTCAACCCGAAGGCTTTACACTTAAACTCAGTGTGTCAACAAATCCAACTCCCCGAGTTAAATGCCCAGAGGCACCCCCCTCCTGTAAGCCTTAACTGAAAGACAGTCAGCTCCATTTCTGTGGGTTGACAAGTCCAAATTTCCCCAATTAAATGCCCAGAGGCATACTATTCTGCAAGCAATCCACCTGCACTGAAGTGTTCAGCTTTCCTTGCTCCATGGTTTGGGAAGTCCACCACTCTGGTCCACACTCTGGCTCCTGGCTCTGCTACTGCTTCTCTGGTGGAGAGTCGTCATCTGGATCCATTTTGCATGAATCTCGGGTCTAGGAGTTGTGTTCCACTCCTGGCTCTTGTTGGTAATGAGACCTTGCCTCCTGCTTCTCAGAGAGATCATTTTATGCACAGTAGTATGTCACTCAAGGGAAACCTGTTCTCAACCACTCACAGGTGGTATCCACCCCACCCCCACTTCTTACAAGATTTATTCAGGGCAAGGTCTATCGATAGGAGTTA
>NW_022111369.1:26015061-26022127 GCF_000313985.2 Echinops telfairi | reverse complement strand
GGTCAAATCAGGTGCAATTCCCACACTATATCTCCAGTGTTATCCCCCAGTGTGCTAGGTGTCAGTGAGGGAAGTTGTGCCTTGTGGTGGGGCTGGCCCTATGATCCTCTCTGTGCTTTGGCTGCTCTGAGTGAGAATATCGGGCCCAGGGTTTGGTGGGCCAGGATGTGTTCCCCTCCCTCTTCCTCTCCCTTCTTTCGCTCCTGTGGACACAGGGTTTTGTTTGCACGGGTTTGAAATTGGTTGAATGAATCCACTGTTGGTGGTGCTCTGACAGCCAAGGACCAAAGCAGGGTTGACTCTGCTTAGTCTCTCACTCTCATACCAAAAGGCTAATGTTGCAGAGGAGGTTCTTCTGCCAGGCTGTTCACTTTGTGTTGGGTAACATCAACAAATTAGGGCCTCCTGAAGCTTTGGTACTTCCATGTCTGAATGTTGACTCTGCTTTGAGGAGACACCTCTTTCCAAATACTATTCCGAGTGCCTTTTAACCTGAAGACTTTATAATCCAACATTATATCAAATAATGCTCCAGCCTTTTCAGTGATCGGGGTTTTTTTTTTTCCAGGTATGCAGCTCCAGATTCTACTTCCGCATCTCTCCTAGTCTAATGCAGTTGTTAGGTGCCATGCATTAGCTCTGACCCATGGCCACCCTGTGCACAATAGAGCTAAACACTGAAAAGTCCTACACCACCCTCACAATTGCTTCCATACCTGAGCCCGTTGGTGCAGCCACTGTGTCAGTCCATCTCATGGAGGGCCTCCCTCTTTTTCAAAGCTCTTCCACTTAGCAAGTCATCATGATAATCTTCTCCAGGGACTGGTCTCTCCTGACAATAGATCCAAAGTATGCAAGAGGAAGTCTTGCCGTCTTTGCCTCCAAGGAGCACTTTGGCCTTTCTTCTTTAATACAGATCCGCTTCAGTTTATCCTTTTAGCAGTCCATAGTACTGTCAATATTCTTCTCCAGCACCACAATTTGAATGCATCTATTCTTCTATGACCTTCATTATTTAATATCCAACTTTCGCAGACAGATGATGCAATGGAGCATACCATGACTTGGGTGAGGCACACCTTAGCCCTCAAAGTAACATCGTTGCTTTTCAATACTCTAAAGAGAGCTTTTGGAGTAGATTTTAACTAATGCAATAAATATTTTGATCTCTTGACTACTACTGCTTCCATGAGCATTGATTGTGGATCCAACTAAGACAAAATCCTTAAAGACTTCAATCTCTCATTCATTTACCATAATGTTACCTATTGGTCCAATTGTGAACATTTTGGTCTTCTTTACATTGAATTGTAATCCATACTGATTTAGTCTGACAGAGCCAATGAAGCCTGATTTGAAATATCTGGTATAGAGCCCATCATCACAGCAACAAGACACTATAGTGCAGCAGTTCTCAACCTCTGGGTCATGACCCTTTTGGGGATCATTCTGTGAAAGGGATTGCCCGATACATAACAGTAGCAAAATTATACTTATGAAGTGGCAATGAAAATAATGTTATGGTTGGGGTGGGGAGGTCACCACCACATGAGGAACTGTATGAAAGGGTCTTGGCCCGAGGAAGGTGAGAACCAGTGCTCTAGGGCAACAACCTGAAAGGTGAGTGGTCATCGTTGCTGTTTGGTGTTCTTGAGTAGGTTATGTCTCACAGGGACAAAACACCACCTGTCCTGGGCCATCCTCAGAATGGTTCTTATGAGCCCAAGATGCTATACCAACATATAAAATAAGCTACAGGTTTATTTTTATGTTTCTAATTTATTGAAGGGAATATTGGCGATTTTAAGATAAAATCATGTGTATGTATAAACTCAAACTCACTGCCATGGAGTCGATGCCGACTCATAAGACAGGGTACAATGGTCCCTTTGAGTTTCCAAGACTGTAGCTGTTTACTGGAATATAACACCCTGTCTCTCTCCTTCTTACCAGCGATCGTGCAGATTGCAGCCCCGGGCATAACCCTTCAACCACCAGGGCTCCGAACAACAACCAGGCACAAACACACTCCCACATCTGTACATACAAAGGGGTTTTGTAAAGTTTACTGAAAAACGTAATTGGAAAGTGAATGGTATTTTTCCATATATATTTTAAAGCACATATGTATATATATCCACATGCAAACAAAAACTTACAAAGGTAGGCTTTTAACAGTTCACTAATAATGGAATGAAAAGAGAATGGAATTTTTCTACAAGCTATTTGAAAAATCCCTCCTAGACACACTCATATATATGGGGGCTTTAAAAAACTTCATGAAAAAAAAAAAACTTCAATGAAAGTGTATAGTATGAAAAACAACAACAATGAATGTATATAAAGATATTTTGCACCTAAATAAATTCATAACAACTTTTTATAACATGTCTGCATAGGATCAAATTTTATCTACTAAAAAGGACAAAACATCAGTTTGAAGAGCCCCTGTCCAAACAACATGAATTCTGCTAAGGTTGAAGCAAGAGCACAAGTCAAATTGATGGTGATGCTGGGGTGGAAGAGTGGTGAAGTCACTGATGCGATACAACAAGTTCATGGGGACCATGCCCCCAAAGAATTCAGCAGTTTACAAATGGGTACCTTTTTTAAAGAAGGTGCAAGACAGCGTTGACAATGAAGCCTGCAGAGACAAACTGTCCACTTAAATTTTTGAAGAAAAATTAATATTTTTATGCTCTAATTGAGAAAGGCAGATGAATCACAGCAGAGTTAATAGCTAACCCTACAGACATGTCCATTGGTTCTGTTTACACAATTTTGACTGAAAAAATAAAGTTGATTGCGGTCTGCTCGGTGGGACCTGAAGAGCCTAGATAAGCTGCAGATGAAAGTAGATTATTCAATGGGAATTTAATATAAAGGGATCAAAATCCTGAAGAATTTCTTCCAAGAATTAGAATAGTAAACAAAACATAGCTTTACCAGCACTATTATAGCAATGGCTTCCAAGAAGTATAAGTGGTCCAGTCAAAGCCACAGTAGACTGACCATGAGCCAAGGAACATCACATCAATTTATGATAATTGTTAATTTGTTAATTATGACCGTGTTTTGAGGATGTTAGCCAATGTTTTAGGAGAAAAGTGCCTGAGAAAACCTTCGCCAGAGTGTCCTTCCCATCATGCCTTTGGTCATTTCCCAGAGCAAACAAAGGCAATTTTATGAGTGTATTCATGGAAAATGACCAGGCGCTAGCTTACATTCCTGATTTGATTCCTTCTGACTTTTTTGCTTCCTAATCTTAAAAATTTATCTGTAAAGATTACCCATTTTTATTCAGTTAATAATTTTAAAATGCTACATTAACCTATTGAAATTCTCCAGACCCTTGGGTCTCTAAGAATAGACTATTTGGTTGTCATTAATGCTTACAAGTGTCTTAAACTTGATGGAGCTTAGGTTGAAAATAAAGTTCACTTTTTAAATGTTTACTTAATTAATTTTCCCACAATTTTCTGAAGTCCCCTCATATAAAGCATTCTTTTAATGATACATACTCTTCCTTATGAGACATCTCCATAGATAACTACACACATATGATCAATCTGAGACTAAGCATGCATAATCTCTTAGTCAGTACTTAAAATTGATACTAACTTTCTCCTAACTGAATAACCCCACATCAGGATGTGTGGTTATTCATGTTCACTGGGTTGTCCTGGGGTATTGCATCACTCCATAGGGTATATCTTAAATACTAAATTATTTAGCCTATAGCTTTTTCAGAACTGACTTCCTTCCTCCGACCTAATATGCATGTATAAAAGATACTACTTGAAAAATCCTTTACCAGTATAGGACAAATTGGACCTATTTCTCATTTTACTTGCTGATATTCAAACTGATAGAGGGAATGTCTCTCAGGGAATCATTGAGGTGTCAGTGTTCCATGGCAGGAACAGATTGCTCATTTGCTTGATGGATGGCCATAGAAAAGCAAGCTGTGGATGAAGATTTCCCCGAAGGTTGCTGCTTCTTATGGCTATGGGGTATGAATGGAGGAATCACTTTATCTGCCTATTAAGTGACTTGGCTGCTGAATTGAAAGCAAAACGGGTAATTCTGGGCAAACAATTCAGGCACTATGCACCCTTTATTGCTCTTCTAACTAAGTCAGAACCAACTGGGCCCAGAAGGGAATACACACGGGCATTTCTGTATGGGAGTGTGGCACAGGTCAAGTCATCTGGAAAGTGCAAAGTTTTCTTTCAAAAGTCTAATAACAGTCTCAGAAACCCACAGGGGTGGTTCTGCTCTGTCCTATAGGGTCTTTGTGATTCAGAACCAACTCGATAGCATTAGTGAATAATAAACTATTTGTGTTACACAGGGTTCTCTAGAGAAACAAAACCAGGACACTTATGATTTTGATAGATAGAGAGATAGATAGACAGCATAAAGGAATATAACAGCTAATTAGTTCACACAGCAGTACACAGGACTCAGTTCAACTCACTTCCATGAAACAGTTAATATACTGGAAGTCCTTCAACTCCTGAGGGCTGCTGGGTCCAAGGTCAAGGAAACGGGAGGCAGAGTCCTTCCTCTGACAGGCAGGCAGAGTCTGCCCTCAGGCAGCAAACAGCAGGGCAGGTCACCAACAGTCAGCCAGATGACAGGATCCAACAGTCCCAAGCTCAAGCAATGTATACACCAGCAGCGTGGCAAAGCACGTCTTGAAGGAACCTCAAGCTCTAGTGACACGATCCATGGGTTGGATGTCCCACAAGTAGTGTAGCACACAAGTTGAGGTAGAGAACCAGCTAAGGTAGTCACATGCTGGTCCAATTACCAGAGAGCAAGTGAGAGAGAGAGGCAGGGTTCACCGAGCCATTTATCTCTTTGCCCTCTAATCAAACTGCAACCTTATTAATCCCACATGTTCTTATTGGCCAGGTTGGCACAATAAACCTACCTATCACACCATCAATGATAGTTGGTGTTTCCTACTTAGATTAGCTTTCAAGCCATGTCTTCATGAACGTTCTGGCAAAATTTGTGAAGATTTTGATTCATTGATCTTCAGCATTCAGTCCTGTTCATGAGAGCTATTTAATGTTCTAGAAATTATAGTAGTGGTATCACTTGGCTTAGGTAAGTTTGCTTGGAAGATAGGGATATAGACTGCATTTTGAATTCAAATGATTTCTTGTAATCTGCTCTGTCAGTTTCTAGTTACTCAGAAAACTGTAGCAATATATGCTTGCAGCTGAATACATGGAAGTTATAAGTCAATCAATTCTATCTCTTTTTAGTTTTGGCCTTTAGAAAAAATGAGCTATCTTACCTCATTAAATTCTAAGTAACTTTCATAAAACAGTTTTACGTACCATAATAGGAAAAAGAGCCGTAAATATTTTATCAAATGTACAGCATAATGGGACATTTACCATTTCAAGCATTTTAATTTTCCCAGGCACCTTAAATCCTATCACTATTACATTTATTTCCCATTTTCTACTGATGGATTTTTAAATCAATCCTTTTCTATTACTACCACCAAAAAGGAATAGTATTTTACCTGAAGCCATTTGTTTATATCTCTTAATGTCATACATTTTCTTGAATATATGGTCTCTAAATTCCTTGTTTCACTACCTGTGTGTCTGCTTATTCTCCTGTGTTGACTTGCAAGCAAGTAAGCTGAAAAAGCAAACGCACTGCCCTTGACCAACTGTGATTCACACAGAGTCACGGGACAGAAGAGATCTGCCCCCTTCGGCTTCGAGTGTCTAAACCTTTATTGTCTTTCTCCCTGTTTGTAGTGAGTGTCCCATTTTGTAATCCAGGCTTCCTCAAAGTCTTTCAGTATACTGGAAACTGTGCTGCTACGTTAACAAAGACTAGCACGGCCATCATTGAAGGCAGATTTCAAGACTAAGATAGACAAGGGAGAAAACCTGGTGATTTACTGTTAAATATTATCAGTGAAAATTATTTGGATTCCAAGACAATAGGGTTCTATGTAGTTTGTAAAATGAGCAACCAAGATTGGGAAGTGTTTAGAATACCGAGCCTTTGCCCACAAGGAACGAAACAAACCAGCGATGGTGAATTGCTGGACCAGTCAACATTTAATTCAGTTCATTCTCATTACACATGGAATCACCTTGAGTTGAAGCTGATTTCATGACAATTAACAACAGTAACAGCAAATTTTTTATTATTCAAATTATGTGTATGTATTTATTTTAGTCACTGCTTTGGTAAGTTATGGGATGGCACCAAGAACATTATTCATGAAGAAAGAAAAAATGTCATTATAAAGACAGAAAAGAAAGACCTGAGTGGATGTCAGAAGACACTCTGAGACTTGCTCTCAAATGTAAAGCAAATTGAATAAATGAAGAAGTAAAGAGCTATAAAAAAAGTCAAAGGGCAACTCAAGAAGGCAAATTGGAGTATTATAATGAAATATATAAAGATAAAATAGTTATAACTTTAAGGTATCTGTTACATGTGACAATATAGTGTTATGAGAGTAAGAAGTTTGTTGAATAATAAAAATTTCTAATTTTTTGGTTGCTATTATTTTCCGTTGAGTCAATCTCCAGCTCATGGAGACTCAGTTCTGTCCATTCTTGCTAAATGCCCAGGAGCACGTCATCATGATCCAGAAGGCTTTCCTTCACAGATTTCCTAGCTCACCAGATCTTTCTTCCAAGCCCATCACGTTCTGAAAGCTCCTCTAAACCGTTTCTAGCAGCACAGCAACGCCAAGCCTCCACTAACACAAGTGCGTTGACAGATGTGCTTGTGTAAGTGTGCGTTACATTGGTCAGGGCTTGTATTCAGGCTCCTGCTTGGAAAGAAAGAACTCTTCCACTTACCACACATAGAGGTTTTTCTTTTTTTCTTCTCCTTATAACCTGGAACACACACACACACACACACACACACACACACACACCTTTATTGACTTAAGACCCCCACACACACATACACCTTTCTTGTCTTAAGACTCCCCTTACCCTCAGTTCCTCATTCTTTGTTGTTAAAGTCAACGTGTACAGTCACTATTCAAATTGTTTTTTGTTTTTTT
>NW_022111369.1:26011409-26014618 GCF_000313985.2 Echinops telfairi | reverse complement strand
CTAGTCCAACCAGGTCTGCAAGGCAAAATTGGGGTCCTGGTAGTTGGGGGGAGGAAGCGTTCAAGAACCAGAGGGAAGTTGTGGGCTTCATTATTGCTATACTGAACCCTAAGTGACTCGTCTCCCCACTACCCCTCTGCAAGGTATGTCCAGTTGTCTAGAGATGGGCACTGGGTCTCCATCACACGCCACCCTCATTGACGAGGATATGATTCCCCCTCCCCACCTTTGGTGTTTAAAGCCTGGTCCCTTTTGTTTTAAGGAAGTGTCATATCGTTGAAAGGAACCTTTAGTAATGAATAAGCTGTTGGTCTTGCCAAATGACTTTTGTGATCTCTAGATTTGTTTCTAACACCAAGTACATCTTTTCAAACTATTGACCTTCCAACTTTGGCATCCCAAACAGTAATAATTAGTACTGCATCTTGATTGTGCATTTGATCAAGTTCATACTGAAGAAATTCATAGAACTCTTCAATTTCTTAAATCATTGCTATTCTTAGTGTAGTGACTGCTTCATAAATTTGAATTGTATTAATAGTTGTATTAATTGGACTTTCTTGTAGGCCTATAGATATTATTATATCACAGACATCATTTTACTTCAAAATAAATCTTGAAATCTTCTTTTTGGTGATGAATGTGATTGTCATCCCTGACATAGTAAATCATATGATGGCTTGACTCAATATGGCCAATACCAGTTTATTCCAGTTCACAATGGCTGAGATATCTCTTTATAGTTCTATTTAATTTCCGACAATTTCCATTTTCCTGAGACTCATACTGTGTGCCTTCCACATTCTGACTCTTGATGATTATTTTCAGCTGTTTCTATTTTGAGGGTAATAACATCAGCAAGGAAGATCCCAAAGACACTGTTCCATCATTGTGGTGACTCTCCTTTGAGGACAATATTCTGCTGCTAGTCCCATGTTTTCAGTGCCTAATGACTTAGAATTGTACTGCCTATTCCTTCTTTGTCATCCGGTGTTAGTTTGGAAGCTCTACTGAAACCTGTTCACCATGGGTGACTCTGCTGGCATTTGGGATACCTGTGGCAGTTTCCAGCATTGTACCAACATACAAGCCTCTGTAGTATGACAAATCAACATGTAATTGGTGGTTACGTTCCCATATTAAAAATGGAAACATGATGTACTCTTCCAATCTGTTTTCTCAACAGCAGTCAATACATCAAAATCCACCTTGTCTGAGAAGTCAGATCCATCATTTAGTAACTGCAGTATCAAATGTATACCCTCTATTTCTGTTGGTCTTGGAGAAATGCTTCATAGCATGAAGACAGCATTGATCATTTTTAAAGGGGAATTTCTGAAGGAACTAAAATTCTGTTTAGTTCACCAGTTTTCCTGTTACAAAACTATAAAAAGAGCAGGCCTCACAGCACTTATTGAACTGGTAAGAACTAGAGACACCCTGGCATTATCACATCATCAGACACCCCTTTGAGCTGGAGCTGAAGCCACTACTACATGTCACCTTTTGGCCAAATAATAGTTTGGACTATAACAGAAACAATAAAACCTAAAATAAAGTTGATCCTTTAAGCATTTAACTATAGGAGACAAGGTCAGCATTTATCCAAAAGCAAAGAAGAAAATGCAAGGAAGGGCAGGAAAATTAGATAGATGGAGACAGCACAGGTAGGTAGAAGGGGTGAAAATGCTAACTCATTGCAGAGACTATAAGCAAAGTCATGGAACAATTTGTATATGCATTTTTTATTACACTCTTCTTTTTGTGTAAATTTCACAACATATTCAATAAAATATTAAAAATAAAATAACTTATATGTAGACCCAGCTACTTTATTTCATTTAGAAAATTATTATAGCAGATCCTTAGTAAATTTTCTTTGTGAGCTTATATTTTTAAGAATTTACTGCTCAAAAATTGATTTAAAAAATCACAAAAATAAAGACTCTTTGGGGTCATTTTAAAAGTTACTAATCACTCAGACCTTATTTCCCGTTATTGATTGTACAGGTACATCTGGCAAAAGGGTACAACTAATATCTGATCCCAGATTTAAAAACACTTTTAGGAGTCGTGTTGATTTCTGTTACATTATAGACCTATAGTGTTACTATGTCACTGCTCAATCTTTGTGTACCATAAAACCATGGAGATCTATCAGAAAATCATAATTAGTATTTTCATTAGGAAATGCCAGGTAGACAGTTCAAACACACCACTAGCTTCAGAGGATATAAAAAAATGAAAGATTTTCAGTCTCTGAAACGCTAAGGACCTGCTCCACTTTGTCCGATATGAAGTCAATGAGGGTGAGAACTGACTCAATGGCAGTCGATTCAATGAAAAGGAAGAGTTCCCACAGTACAATGTTCCTTGAATTAATAAAAAAGGAGACAGAGGAGTAGTTGCTGTTGTGATTATGAGGTGCCATGAAGTTGGTTCCACCTTTAGTGCCCAAAAGTCCACCAGACGGAAACTCTTGCTGTCCAGCACCACCTTCACAGGCAGTACCCACCTGTGTTATCTTTGAAATGGTTGTGGAATGACAGAGGAGAAGTCAGAGGAAATGTTGAATATTGTATTAGACCTATTAAAATTCAGACTTATGAGTGATGTGAGGCCAATTCCAATTAGTACCTAAAGCAAACTTACTGGTAAAGTCATTGAAAGAAAATAATTGACCAGATTTTTACCATCGAGAGAGAGAATGTGTGTGCCATGAGTCTGGGCCAAACGTTTGCTTTGAGAGTGTTGGCAACTTGCCAACCTCATAAGCTGGCAAGAATGGTCCCTGCCAAGAAAGGGTTCTAGCGTTATGCTACACACCTCTCATTGAAAAGAGGTTAGGGTCCATGAGAGGTTGGCCATAAGACTAAAGCTTACTCAGCCTTCACATCATTACAGAGCCATGTAGAGCCACATTTTATTTAGCGTCATATGACATTAAATGTAGGTCTTGGAAAACTTTAAGCATTAGGCATGATACGAAGAGGCAGCAAAATAAACAGCCAGGCCAACTAATATATTTGACAAACTCAGAGACTTCACAGCAGGGGAGTCACTCTGCCAAAAATCAAATGCATCAAAGAACTTGCCAAGGACCCAGCTTTGCGTGAGGGCAGTCATCATAAAGCCGAAGTCTGCTCCTGGAAAATTTGTTCAAGAACTTGGCATCTGGGTGTTAATCTTCTAGCTGCCAGTGTGGAATC
>NW_022111369.1:26007515-26009340 GCF_000313985.2 Echinops telfairi | reverse complement strand
CCCCAAAGGGGCTGAGACCCACAGGTTGAGAACCACTGCTAGCTTCGTTCCTGTACTAGTAAATCAAACAAGCTGGTCATTCATTCAAGCAGGTAATAGATATAAACCTCAGACTCCAAGCAGAGTGAAATCAAGCCTTTCACTGCTAGCAGACAAGTGGGAAGTTGAAGTTCACCTAAAACCTAACACTCTAATCACTGACATCAACTCAATGCTGATTCACTGTAACCTTATAGCACACGGGCAAACTGCCCCTGTGAGTTTTCCAGATGGTAACTTTTTATGGGAGTAGAAAGTCCCATCTTTCTCCTGGGGAGCAGCTGGTCAATGTGTCAACGCCATGCCACCAGAGCTTCAGAAGTGCCCTCGGACATACATTAAAATACAAGGCTGGGATCAGCCTTCCAAAAGCCGACAGGCTCAGTTCTACTCTGACACATCTGAAGTCACCATAAGTCAAAAGTGACTACATGACAACTGGTTGGTGGGTAGTAATGAGTATGCATACTGCTGTTAAAACACAGTATTCATGTAGAGGAGAAGGTGGCCATAATTTAAAGCAGAATCTTAGAGGACTCTCCTGATTAAAAAGGCATGCTTTTATTTCCCTGGTTGATGGGGAGGTCGAATGTATGCCAAAGAGAGGACTCATTGTTTAGGTGTCTTGTAGACAATGAGGATGTTAGCGCAATAGCTACTTACCAGATGGGATGGGAGTACTGTAATATTTTATCAACCTGTTTGATCTTACTGATGTGTATGATTTCAAGTAATAGCGTATAATACATACATGCATACAAACATGAGATATAATCTGCTTGGACAAAAATAAAACAGAAATGCCATACAGCAAGTGATAGTGACCTACTTTAGATTTGGGCCACTCTGAGTTGGACTTTTGAGTTGAGACCTGGATGATGGGAGAGAGATCTGGAAAAACATTGGGACGATCATTCTAGCTCCCAAATCTAGGAAATCAAAACAACAAATACTCCATGTGACTTTAAAAGAACAACGGGAGTATAGCAGCTGTTGTAAGTTTCTATGTGCAGGGGCAATGCATTTTTTAATGTGGCGCTTCTATCCAACATCTTTTTTTCTATCCAAAATCCTATCCAATTTCTATCCCAAATCTCCCACCATATGACCTTTTCTTGCATGGTAAGAAAGGCATGGAAGATTCTGATAGGCACCATCGGTGAGTAATTATGAACAGGAGTTCCTGAAGTCCTAGCCTGTTGGGATTGATGTTAGGTGTCATTGAGTCAGTTCTGACCCATCGCAACACTGTGAACAGCAGCATGAAACACTGCCTGGCCCTGCACCATCCTTACAATGATTACCGTGCCTGCGCCCAGGGTTGCAGCAACAGTGTCAGTCCGTCTCGGTTGAGGCTGGATTACAGCCCCTTTATTACAGCCCCTTTATTACAGCCCCTTCATTTGAACTACCATGATGCCCTTGTTCAGGTCTCTCCTGACAACATGTCCAAAGGATGTAAGACAAAGTATTGCTGTCCTTGCCCCTAATGAACACTCTGGTCATCCTTCTTGCAAGACAGATCAGCTTGTTCTCTTAGTAGCCCATGGTACTTTCAGGATTTTTCTCCAGTGCCACAATTCAAAGACTGATTCTTCTTTGCCTTTTTTTATTCAATGATAGATTTTCACATACACATGAAGCAATGGAAAATACCATGACTTGGTCAGTTGCACTGTAGCACTCAAAGTAACCCCATTGCTTCTCAACACTCTAACGAGGTCTTGTGCAGCAGATTTACCTAATGCAACACATCTTTTTATCTCTTGACTGCTACTTCCATGTG
>NW_022111369.1:26004724-26006544 GCF_000313985.2 Echinops telfairi | reverse complement strand
AAGCTTGGATTCTAAAGTAGGAATGAATCCAATCAAAGCTGCTGAGAAAGCAAAGCAAAGCTGCTGAAAAGCTTAATTCAATCCTATTCCAATTTTAAGAAAATAAAATAGGGAGCATGAACTTCCTGCACAGCATTGGGCAAAGTACAAGTAGCACTCTTAAAGCACTCTTAAAATGCTCCTTCTCCATCCAGCTCCGGTTTAGGCATGAAATGGACCAGATGCAGTGCTCAGACTGTGGTAGCGAGAGTTCTTCTCAGTGAATGACTTTAGCCTTACATTCATTACTAGGGACTAGGGATGTGGATATGTATGTATGTCTAATGATCATAGATCAAACTACATTTCTCTTTTCTGTTTTGAGAGTAACTATTTGTCTCCCAGATCAACAATAATATTATAGGCATATATTACAATATTCTTACATATTTTCATACATTCTTGACAGATTTTAGAGAAAAAAAGTTTAGGAATGATTTTGAGTGCTTCCAGAGGGGAAAGACTGAAGAGTTGACACACATGACATCCTGCACACCGTTCACCTTCTCGACTGAGTGACTGGTCCAAAGAATGAAATACAGAATGAAATGTACATAAACATCACCTACTCAATCCTCTTAAAGTGAATAAAGAAGTACAATATGAAAGACTGTGCAAAGAAGCATAGACTTTAATAGAATATAAGCTGGAAAACCTCACCATTGGAAGTTATACTTTTTTTTCACCTGCACAAACAAATAGACCGGATCCCTCTTGTGTATGCTCTTTTCTGCACAAACCCACACAAATCCCTATTTACTCTTTCACAAATAGGAGCCAGAATCCTTTCAGAGTAGAAGGGGGCAATCAAGTAGTAAGTTTTTCCCCAAGGATTTCGAATATTCTCCCTGTGATTGCCACAACTCAAATACAGGCATCACTGTATGTATGGATTGCGAAAAGAGCTGTATGAGCCTCTAATAAAATGATAAAAAAAAGAACATGGAAACTCTTTGTTTTTCCCACAAATTTTCACCCTTCCATCTCTCTCCATTCCTTATCTCCTTTGTTGCTTAGAGATAGCATAGATCATTTCAAATATCATTGTGTTAGTCTGGGTAGACTAGAGAAACAAACTCATAGACAAACGTGTGTAAGAAAGTGCTTTATATACAAGAGCAACTGAATATTGAGAAAACATCCCAGCTCAGTCTAGATCAAGGCCATAAATCCGATATTTGTCTATATGTCTGATAACAATCTACAAATTCCTCTTCAGACTCACATAACACATGCAATGACGCAGAATGCAGAAAGATCATAGGCCAGTGGGTGGAAAGTCTTGTGGATCCAGTGGTGGTAGAAACATTTCAGCGCTGGTAGGGGTCTTCATTTGGCTCTCCAGCTCAGGGCTCTGGCTGCTTTACTGTAGCTCCATCAGGCTCATGTTTAGGAATGTCTCACAGGGAGTGAGTGAGTGTCCCTCCTCCAAATGAGGTCATCAAGCTGCAACCTGATTAACAGGCTAAACTCCACCTCTTCACTGTAAGTCTCAATTTTACAACAGATTACGTAACTACCAAAATCATTTTTAAAGCTCTTGTCAATATAGTAAGGTTCCTATTTTGATGGATTACACATAGTGTAGAAATTTGAGCTTACTCAAAAACATTTTTTAAAGAGATTACACTGGTACTGATGTCATCTCTATTTCTGTAGATACATTTTGCTGTGGAATACAGGAGTTTTTGTATTCTTGTCATCTATTCAGGCTTATAATTCATGATCTGACCTTAAGACTGTGAAAAAATTCAAAAATTAAGTCCAAGGTGTAGGCATAG
>NW_022111369.1:25989944-26002789 GCF_000313985.2 Echinops telfairi | reverse complement strand
CACAAGGGTTTTACGATTATACTGCTTTACATGTAAGTAATTCTCCATAAGTGAGCTGCAGTCAATAAACCAATTTATCTCCTTTCTAAATCACTATAAAGAACGACAAAAACACAGCAAATTCTTGTTAAAAGGGAGGGAGAGGGAAAAAGAGTGAGGAGCTGATACCAAGGGCTCAAGTAGAAAGAAAATGCTTTGAAAATGATGATGGCAACATACGTACAAATGTGCTTGACACAATGGATGAATGTATGGATTTTGGTGGGCGATGTAAGAACTCCCAATAAAAGTATTTAATTATAGAAAATAATAGTTTTGTCTTGCCTTTCCATGTTTTAAAACTATTTTTGATGCATTTGTCCATTTGAAATAGAATTTGAATTAAATTGGCTAAATTTAAGTTACAGAAACTAAGGAATTACAACTTTGTAAGAATATTTTTAAACTAACGAGCTATTTGAGAGCTCTGACCAATCATTTTGTATTCTTTTTGTTTGCTTAATTTTTAGTGAAATTTAGTATGGATTTATCACAATATTTGCGGAGATTAGATGAGCAGGTGTGCCATGTTATATTTCATTAATCTTAGTGGCCACCTGCAGCTTAAAGCAATGTTTTCAACTTGAATGTCATTCAGTTGTACTTTTTCAGACCTTTATTTCATCCAAATCATCTACAGACCATTAGGGAAATGGACTTAACCTTAACCAAGAAAGGAACCACACACTGAAAGCACTATTAATACCATGGTAGTAAGTATAGGCACCTATTTAGATAGTGTCATGATGCTCCATCTGCTCGACTATGTATATAAATATACACTAACATCAAGTCGATTCTGACTCAGAGCTACCCAATGTAAGGCATCTGTGGCTTTGGAAGTCTTTGCAGGAACAACCTCATCTTTCTCCCAAGTAGCAGCTAGTGGCTTTGAATGACTGACCTTCCAATTGAGAATCCAATGCTTATCCAACAGCATCCACGGGGCTCCTGGAACTATATCTAGGGCAGTACAAGACAAATGGATTTATAATATTTTTAAAAAATCTAATGACGAAGGCAACAAAAGAACAAAAGTTGACTGTAAACGTAAACCTGATTGATGGTCCTACGTTCAGTTTCTATGATGGTGAGCAAAAGTCAATCTGATCAGCCAACTAAGTATCCTGAGAGACATTAATCTCATAGTGTTAGGACTGGAAATGACCTTAGGGTTCACCTGACGAATAACCTCATTTAATCATTTAGTAAACCCAGTCTCAGGGAGCTTGAATTTTACTCAAGGTTTTACTTTTAGTTTTTGGAAAAGCCAAGCTAGAATTTTTTTTCTTTTGAGACAAGTCAGATGCTGGGAGTATGGGCTCTGAGTAAGAGAGGGAGGAGTGAGGGGAAATACAATATTGCAAATATATTGATACTGCTCCATGTTTAAATAGAACATTTACTCTAGGCTACAGTGGGTGTACCTACGTTTTTATATGCAACAGTACAAGAAGCTGTCATAGGAGGCTCTAAATGAATTTCATTTTCTCCAAGGTTCATGACAATTGAATTAATTCTGTCATCACAAATGATTACTTTTGCTGAGGGGACAAGTGTGTGTCATCATCTGCATCTCCATATGAAACCTCATTCACTGAGTGACAAGTTGGAGCCGATGTATGACCACCCAAGACAGTTGTTATGTTGTGAGCAATTTTGTGAGCCTATTGTTAATTGCAGTCATCCTAAAAGAGTAAATTCTATAAACATAGATTTTTAAAATAAATATGAGATAAATACTCCAAACTCATAATTTTACTGTATTGGATGGGTGTATCCCTGAAAGAAAAGTGAGACTTTCTACTGCAGTGAATATTGAAAGTCTTGGATACTCTATCAAAAATCACTATGAACTGGAATCAACTCAATGGCAGAGTTTGGTTTGGGTAACTCTTATTTATTATAATCAATTTTGCAAATTTTGGCTTTTTATTTTGAATTAGGTGAAAATTTACAGAGGGGGGAAAGGAAATAACATGAGAAAGGAAAAAGTACAATAAGCAACAAGTGGGGAAAGAAAATTTTTAAAGAACACGGAGGATAAAAATAGAGGAGGAAGAAGCGTAGGAAAGAATAAAGTAAAAATAGAATAACAGAGGAAAGGGGGGAAGGGACCGAAAACAAGGGTAGGGAAAGAAAATGAACAGAGAAAATTGGGAGATGGGCGGGCCCTGGCGAAGAGACAGGGGTGAAGAGCAAGCCACCTGGTAGGAATCCACAAACCGCGCCCGTCCAGGAGCTCACCCGGTGAGGAGGGGGCCGTGTGTGAAGGGGTGGGAGCACTGCTCTCAGGTGGAAGTCCAGCCTCGCTGTTGTGTAGGGTCAGGCATCTGATCCAGCTGTAGTTTATGCGGGCTCAAGATGGCTCTCAGAAGGGAATCTTTGGGGTACAGAGGGGCGCTGGGAGCAGAGCAGGTGGTTCTGGAAAGAGTCTCTCATAGTCCAGAGTGGCTAAGGACAGGCTGATCATCTGGCTGGTCTGATGAGGTGGGGCTCCTGTGCCTCCCCGTATGAGGACTGTACATCAGGACTCAGTCCACTGGAGCGAGACGCCCATCTCTGGTGGAGCTGGGGCTGAGGGGGTGGGGTGTAACTGGCCGCTGGATGGGTAGTCGCTGCTCCTCTGGTCATCAGGAGGAGCCCTCCTTTCTTGTTGCCAGCCACTGTCTCCTTCAAACGCTGCTTGCCAAAGTTCAAGATGAGGGCACTTCCCGTGGTCAGGCAACAGTTCACCCGTCTGTTTCTTCTCTGGCCATTTTTGTTCAGCGTCTCCTGTTCAGTCAGTACTCGATTCACTTCTCTGTCACTGACTCTGACGCTCAGGACTCCAGGGTTACAATAGCTATCGATTTCATTTGTTCATCAGCTCTTCATTGAAAATGCTCTGGGTGCCATGTCTGCCTAATCCACCATCTGGCCAGAAGACCCTCTTCCTGGCCAGAAGCCTGACCCACCATCTGGTCAGAAAGCCTCAGATTGAGGTTTAATATGAGAAGTCTTCAAAACCTTTATGGAAAATATAATGAAAAGATCATGGAATTTTGTCATGAATCTTTTCAAGCCTCCTTCATATTCTACCTCCAAGGTAGAAATACCAGACAATGGTGCCCTACTACAGATCTCTTTGAATGCTGTTGGTACCCACTGACTCCAGCCTGGTAACGTTAATCATGGAAATTATCAAGAGCATAAAACAGTTCTCGATTTATTGCTTCTTTTATCTGCCCTTAGAGCTGACCGTTAAACATTTACAGCACACAACTGCTCATGCTCCACTATACTCCCTCTCCCACCTCGTGAAGCCCTTGAGAATCCTCCAATAGGCTGTCATGTCTAACAAAAGACCTGGATGCATTTTGATTTTTCAGCAGACTGGAATTTACTAGTGCATTTACTCACAAGGCAAATGTTAGATTCAGAGGCAGAAAACTGGACTGTGAAGGCAAATGAACAAAAGTCCAATCTTCTTCTCGGCCCTTTGTGACATACAGGGACATTTCATAACTTTCAGAGTTTAGTTTTCTTATATGTAACATATGAATTGTAATAATACCTGTAAAATAGGACTGTTCTGAGTATTACATAGAATGACAAAAGTTGTCATTCCTCTGATCTTTCCACATTTCTTCCCAAGCTGGATATGTTTGAATGCTGCCCTTGTAGTTGATAGCCACGTCTTTCATCATTTGCTCTCATTCTCTCTGCTACGGATTCCATTCAAACTCATAACTGCCCTGTAGACAGATAGAACTGCCCCACGGGTTTATGAGGTTTGAAACTTTAGGGGGGCAAAAGGCCTCCTCTTTCTGTCATGGAACAGCTGTTGGGGTCGCACTGCCAACCCTGTGGCTAGTAGCCCAGCACACAGCCCTCTATGCCAACAGGAGTCCTTTGCACTAGTTAAAAAACAACCATTTGCCACCCAGTCAATCTCAACTCACAGTGACCGTATACAACAGAGTAGAACTGTCACCATGGGTTTCTGAAACTGCAGATCTGAACAGAGTAGAAAGCCTCATCTTTCTCCTGAGGAGTGACTTAAGAACTCCTATATAAGGAACAATAACCTCTCAATACCAGCACCTTGTTACAAGCCTTCATAATAACATGGACATGCCCCACCAAATCATGGAGCTATCACGACTGTGGAAGCATGGTATTATATTAGCTTCATTAAATTCTTAACACACTGCCAGCCTACATCTCCAGCATCAGTACTGCTAGTAAAAATGTTAAAACCGTTTGTTTTACCAATCCCCTGGATACTCTTTCTCCGCAGAGCCAGTTTGCTTACAAGAGCCTGGATAGTGAAACAAGCGAATTATGAAAATGTCTGTGAAGTATTTTTATATATTTCCTTATTGGCCAAAAACTGCTCCTCTAAAGATTTTTGTAACAGCTCCTAAGGCAGCAGTTCCCAAGGTATTAATGCTGTGTGTGTGTGTGTGTGTGTGTGTGTGTGTGTGTTAGTGAACAAAAAGACAGTGGATAAGAATGCAGGCATTGAGTGCTTCTTCCGAAAGCGTAGACTGCCCCACCCCACAGGGAATGCTCTATTTGAGCGGATCTCGGTTCTTGCAGCCGGAGAGTTTGATTTCACTCACTGAAACGGTCATTGGATTTAAACTGACAATAAAAATGCCAGGCACACTCCTAGCATGTATAACTCCAACGTGTGAGAGCCAGTTCTCTTAAGATGTGAATAGATAAAGGCCAGAAAGGAGAAAGTCAGAGCTCTTTTAGAAACAAGACTCACGCTGAGAAAAGAGGAGCTAAAAGGGACAAACTGGGGTCTGGTCAGGGAGGGAGGGAGGGAGGGAGGGTAGAGGAGGGGTGGTAGAGAGAGAGAAGCAGCCACAACCAAATGTGAAGAAAATATCTTTGTGTTTTCAGTCATACTTACATGTAATCTAGTTCACTGCTGAATTTCAAATATAAAATCCCTGTTTACAAATAAATACCCTAGAGACTTCTCAGGAACATTTTGTTCCCCCCCTTTTTTCTATAAACCACTCCAATTGAGAAAAAGCATCGCTCTGTTTGAATTAGTCCACTGACCTAGTGCTACCTCCTGCCAGAACATCCCTGCTGAAGAAACAAATCTGAATCATTCAAGCAGCCAGGCAAATATGCCTGTGTTTGTTCTCACGCTCCACGTCAATTCAGACCGTGTAGGTAATCAATATGGAGTGTAAAATAACAAGAGCGTGCTTGGATACGCTTATCTCTGTAGGCCTGAGTTACCACCTCCCAAACAGCCTCAAATGGTGGTGATGATTCTACAATGACAAAATCACTACCACTTAATATGCCCACTTGGAGAATCATCTCTAGCTGCCATGGACCATGGTTGCCAAGACACCCTCTAAATCACCCCCACCCCTCATGCCTTTTGAGAACAATGATGATTACATTCATGCAATGGTGATATGGCATTTCTTTCTGACATTTCAATCACACGTTTGAAGTATACACGCAGTAAATAAAACACAAATGCTACCAGTTTTATTTGCTTTCTCCTTCACTGTGGATAATGGTCGACTGCAATGCCAGGCAAAATGAAACAAGAGGGCAGACAAACATCTAAGTAGCTTATGTGAATAAAGTCATATCGTCTTATCGAACAGGTCCCATTTGCCCACATCGTGCCAGGCATTGTAGGAGGTACGCAATGCCTTGGACCTAGAGTGCTCCAAAGCAGCGAGATTACCAAGCCATGGTACTTTCCATTGTCTCATAGGCCTGTGAAAATTGGACATTGAATAAGGAAGACCAAAGAAGGACCGATACATTCGAATCGTGGTGCTGGAGAAGACTAGAAACGGGACCTGGAACTGGTAAAAGGGCAAACAAATTTGTCTTCAAGGAAGTCCGGCCCGAGTGCTCCCGAGAGGCAAGGATGGCAAGGCTTCCTCTTACATACTTTGCACGTGTTGCCGGGAAAGGCCAGTCCCTAAAGAAGGACGTTGTGCTTGGTAAATCGAGGGAGAGCCAAAAGAGGAAGGCCCTCACTAAGATGGACTGATACCGTGGCTGCAAAGATGGGCTCAAGAACTGGAACCATTGTCAGCCCAGCCCAGCTGTGGGCAGTGTCTCATTCTGATGTGCACAGGGTGGCTATGGCTCAGAACTGACCCATGGCATTTAACAACAACAACAAGATCAGAACTGGAGGAAAAAGCAGAGATTGATAGCGAGAGTAATGAGAGGCGAGGGGAAGTTTCAACTGGAGTAAAGCATAATCACAATTCCGAGGGTGTGTTTCAAGTTTCCTCAGTAGAACATTCAGAGAAAGAGAATGGCAGCATTCAAAGCGAGAAAGTCGTGAAGAGGGAACAGAAAGCTGATTGAATGTCTGGGAATACGTCTCATAAAATTAAAGAGCAAGCATAATTAACATCTTATTACTTACAAAAATCTTGTTATATAATATTGTGTAACATAAAACTCTGATATAATTATTCAATCATGTAGAACAATAGCATTGTATATTTGGAGATTTTTTACTTGAGAAATTCTGCAAAGTAATATTCTACAGTGTATAAAATATTATTCCACAGTATTTGAAAAATTACATAAAATAACTGCACAAGAGATAGAATCTAATGTCTGATACGATCAGTGTATTTGAATGTATAATGAGAGCTTCACAGGATTACTTCATTTCAGTCATGTAATCCTCCCGTGAAGTAAAAAATGCCATATATATATGTACACACACACACAAAGTCACATGTATATGCGTAGTTTTGTGACAGAGTGGGTTACAAGTTGGGCTGCAAACCATAAGGTCAGCCGTTCGAAACCACTGGCTGCTCCAAAGAAGAAACGCAAGGCTAGTGACACAGTTCTATGCTTCCTACATGCTTCCCATGAGTCAGTTTGATTCTCGGTTTGGAAAACAAACTTTATTTTTCCCATAGTTAAACTCACTTCTCGCTTACTCACTTGGTGTTTAGATTCCCCAAACACAGGGTATTGTGCAAAATAACATGGAAAATGTGCAGGCTGCTATGTCTTCTTGGTCGATTTCCCCTTCCCTGACCACTACTTACCTGTTAGGCAGTCCGACCGCTTTCTGAGCATATGCGTGGCAGAACTAGTCCCCTACCCCACCATCCCGTCCCCAATATCATGGAGCCCACCACCTTCCAGCACCAAACTTGAGCAGGTGCTCCACTCATCTCTGCCCCATCTCATAGTGTCCTATATATCCCTTCCCTCCCTCCCTTACAAACTAACTCGAGGGCCACATCTAATCGCATTCAGCTACTCAAAGTGGAAGAAGAGCTCAACTCCATATCTGCCCAACGATGGTTTCTCAGGCAGGGGTCAAGCCTGCCCCACCCTTCATCTTCCTTTACCCATTCTGAGAGCACCTGTCCTCCCACAGCACCCACTTCCCTGAAGGGCTCAGTCATTCACTGCGATGGCTGCACAGGCCTCACAGACGCTCCCCACGAGTTTGGGGTTACTAGGGAAGCTGGAAGGTTATGCAATGATAAAGATGCAATTCTTTTGTCTGGAAAACCTCTTCTCGGTCACATTAGCAGACATGACTCTCTGCTGTCCTTGGCCTCTCAGCTACATGGTCTCTTGGCTTCTGCACTGCTCCACAGATGTTCCACCCTCCTTCGGCTTTGATGAATGCCCAAAGGGACCCCACTATGCAACCCACCTCCTGCCCGAAGGCATTTACCTTTACTTGTGACCGGGGCTGGGAAATCTTTTGCTCTGTCTCATGCTCTTGGTGCCACTACACTGTCCTACCTCCTGATTTCTACTGTGGTCTCTGGTGCCTCTGTCCCTTGAGGCAGGGATGTCACACACACTCCACGGGCAACTCTGCTTTCTTTATGGACATGGTATTCTTCTGTTTCTGTTCCTGTGACGGCTCACTTGTAGACCCAAAGGAATTGATTAATCCCCACGTTAGTACTCTCCCCCTTATTGCGTGCTTACACCTTTATTACTGAAGTTGAATCACAAGGACAATGGCTACAAAAAGCCATAGAAAGTAATCTCATCTCACGGCACCCCACTTCCTGCAGCTTCCCACTGACCTCCAGCACTTTCAAGCCCTCCCCTAGACTCCCTGAGACCTGCTCATAACATCATGCTCTTTTTGGGCATCCAGTACTACTTGATTAACAGCCTTCCTATTGCCTGCTCATCACCAATGCCTCTAGGATATTGTGTGAGATGACCTATGGCGGGTGCACCAGCCAGCCACATTCCCAACATGGGACTCAGCTGACAGGATGTGACACCTGAGAATTTTTCAAGGTTGTCATAAATGTGAGATGACAAATAACAACATAGTCGATAAATTCTCTCAGTCTCCACTCTGCACTCACCCACCTTTACAATGATATGATTTTTTGTCCTATGATGCTTGATACCTGATCCCTTCGACAGCTCATGGTCACACAGGCTGGTGTGCTTCTTCCATGTGGGCTTTGTTGCTTCTGAGCTAGTTGGCTGCTTATTTATCTTCAAGCCTTTAAGACCCCAGACACTATATCTTTTGATAGCCGTGCACCATCAGCTTTCTTCATCACATTTGCTTATGCACACGTTTGTCTTCAGTGATTGTGTCAGTAAAGCGGGCACCCACTTATAATGATTTTCAGCTCCTTGATGTCTGATGACTGATCCTTTCTACACCTCATAATCCATACTGAGAGTTGCAATCCTTGATCTTTACTAGCAAGTGCTTCAAATCCTCCTCGCTTTCAGCAATAGAAATGTAAGGATGTGTCCTTTCATATGGCAGGTTGTTAATAAAACTTCCTCCGGTTCTGATGCCACATTCTTCTTCATGTCATCCAGTTCCTCTGACTATCTGTTCAACACAGCGATTGAATACTTCTGGTGAGAGGACACAGCTCAGACACTCCCTTTTCATGGTTTTAAACCATACAATATCACCTTGTGATGTTCACGCTACTACTACCCTTTGATCCATGTACAAGTTCCTTGTGAGCACAATGAAGTATTTTGCAATTCCAATTCTTCTCAGGCTATCCATACATTGTTGAGCCACAGTCAAATGCCTTCACATAGTCCATAAAACACAAGTAAACATTTTCTGATAGTCTATGCTTTGGGTCAAGATCCATCTGAAATCAGCAATGATATGCTTTGCTGAACATCCTTTTCTGAATCTGGCTTGAACTTCTGTATGCTCTTGGTTAATGTACTGCTGCAAGCATTGTTGGATGACCTTGAGCAAACTTTTACTTGTATGTGATATTAATAATACTGTTCTATAATTTGACCATTATGTTGGATCACCTTTATTTGTAATGTGTACAAATGTAGATCTCTCCCAGTAAGGTGGCCAAGTAGCTCTCTTCCATATTTCTTGGTATAGACAAATGAGTGTTTCCAGTGCTTCATAAGGTTTTTTGAAAACATTTTATTTAGTATTCCATCGATTCCTAGAGCTTGTTTCTGGGTAATGCTCCCAGTGCAATTTGAACTTCTTCCTTCAGCATCATTGATTCTTGCTCAAAACCTACATCTTGAAATGGTATAATGTTGACAACTTCTTGTTTGTACAGTGACTGTATATTCTTTCCATCTCCTTTTGATGCTTCCTGGATTATTCAAGGTCCAAATAATCTTCCAGTATTTCAACTTGAGGCTTGAAATTTTTCTTTAGTCCTCTCAGTTTAAGATATTCTGAGTATGTTCTTTGTTTTTGGTTTTCTAACTCTAGGTCATTGCATATTTCACTATAATATTTTACTTTGTCTTTTCGAGCTAACTTTTGAAATTTATATTTAATTCTCTGACTTCATCATTTCTTCCATTTTGTCTTAGTTACTCTACAATTAAGAGCAAGTTTCAGGGTCTCTTCAGAGAGCCACTTGGATCTTTTCTTTCTATATTGTCTTTTTGAATGACCTTTTGTGTTCTTCATGAATAACGCTCAATATCATCCCACAGCTTATAAGCACTTTTGTCATTAGTTTCCAATGTATCAAATCTCTTCTTAAAATATTGGCAAAATTCAAGTGGGATATCCTCAAGGTCATATTTTGGCTCTTGTGAACTTATTGTCCTTTCTTCAGCTTCAACCTGAGCTTCCATATGAATAATTGATATTCTGTGCCCTTGATGTCATTTTGGCTCTTATAGGGTGCTATGAGTCAGCATGAACTCCATGGCAAGTGAGTTTGGTTTGGGTGACTGAGCTTCTCCTTCAACTCTTCCCACAGATATAGTGGATTTGATTTCTGTTCATTCCACCGGGAGAAGCCCGGTGGATAGCCATCGTTTGTGTTATTAAACGAACACATTTGCTAGAAACGTTTGATCTTGTGAAATTCTACTGTGTGATCTCCAACTTAAGTTTCTATCACCAAGGCCAAATTTTCCAACTACTGTTCCTTCCTTTTTGTTTGCAACTTTTGCATTCCAATTGCCAATGGCATTCAATGCATCATCAACTGAATTGAATATATGAACAATTCAGACTGCAGACATTGTTGGAATTCTTCTATTTATACATAGAATTCACAATTGATGCATAAAATGATTAATATTGTACTGATTGGATTTTCTTGTATTTAGATAACTACTAGCATATCACAGACAGCATTGCATTTTATCATAGATTTTGAAATATCCTTTTTGAAGATTATCACAACTACTCTTAAATTTGTAATTCCTTAAATTTGTAAATAAGTCATATGATTTACTGATTCAGAATGGCCAATACTGATCCATTTTAATTCATTAACACCTAGAATATTGATCTTTATATATTCCATTTCATTACTGACAACTGACAATTCTGCTATGTTCACACTTTGTACATTCCAACGAACCATTATTAATTGACGTTTGCAGGTGTTTCTTCTCATTTTGAGTGTATCACTTCAGTAAATAAAGATCCTAAAAGCTTTGACTCCTGAAGATTTTACTCCATCCATGTCATGATGGTAGACTCTACTTTGAGAAGGCTACTCTCCTTCAGTCAGCCGTTGCGTGCATTCTAACCTGCAGAGATCACCTACAAGCACTGTCTCTGCCAATGATCTACCTCTATCTTTGAGGTTTTCAGGATCATGCGATTCATGATATTTTAATTAGCTAGTCCCTCGGAAATGGACTTCCTATCCCTTCTTCATCTTCTGCTCATAGACTGGAAGCTATGCCACGACCGTCCCACTTTGAGGGCCTGCTGGCATTTGAAAAGCCAGTGGCAAAGTGGCAGCATCCACCACAACACACAAGCCATCATAGTATGACAAACTGACAGACAAGTGGTGAAACCACTGAATCACATAAGGACAGATATTATATGAGACCACTCATAAAAAATACACATACTTGCATACTAAAGGCAACAGAGTTTGAAGGATATTGAGGTGGGAGCAAGAGAGGTAAGGCGAAATAAGAGACTAAGGGGTTGACGGGTACTAACTTGGATGACGAGGAAGATAGCAAACCAAAAAAAAGGGAAATCAAGGAAGAGAGATAGGGTAAACGAATGAGGGGTTTGATAAGTAGCTTAGATCTTGAATACAAAATTGATGATCTGATATTTAAGTATCCACCTATTAAAAAATGGAAAAAATATATAAATAAAATTTTAAAACCCACTATGGGGGATAAATGAATTGGATAGGATTTTAGCCTTAAGATTTTTAGCTGAATACTGGACATTAGTTGATAATCCTTCCCAGATAAATAAAAGCGCAGAGTAAGCTCTCTCCAAGAAGCCTGCTGAAGCACACTCCCTTGACTGTAAATAAAGGTGTGAAATCTCACATGCAACTCTCTCGTGGACGAGGAGCTCAGAACGTTAGCTTAGATCCATCGACGTCCATCCTCCCTGGATTCTGTTCCTCTAACTTTTTAGTCTCTTGACAGAGGATTTTGGGGTAAACAGTAACATGCTGTGTTGTACTTAGGTGCCATTAAATCAGCTCTGACCCATGAAGACCCTATGGGTCTTTAATAATAAAACACTGCGCCGTCCTGCACTGTCTTCACAATTGTTCCTATGCCGGTGCCCATTGAGGGAGCCATTGTGAAAATCCATCTGGTTGAGGGCCTCCCTCTTTTTCACTTGCTTGTCCTCTTAATCAAACAGAAACTAGTCTCTCCTGACAATATGCCTAAAATATTTAAGATGGAATCTTTCCATGCTTGCCTTTAAGGTGCATGGTCTTATTTCTTCCAATACAGAAAGACTTGTTCTTTTAGCAGTACATGGTACTTTCACTATTCCTCCCCAGCATCACAATTCAAATACATTGATTCTTTTTTCTTATAAATGGTCATCTTCCACGTGCGTATGACGCAATGGAGAATACCATGGCTTGGCTCAGGTGCATCTTAGTACTCAAGGAAGCATCCTTGTTCTTCAATACTCTAAAAATGTCTTGTGCAGCAGATTTACTTAATGCAATACATCTTTTGACCACTTCACTGCTGCTTCCATGAGCATTGATTATAGATACAAGCAAAACAAAATCCTTGAGAACTTCAAACATTTCTCCATTTATCATACTGTTACTTTTTGATCCAGCTGTGAAGATTTGGGGAGTTTTTCATTAAGTTATAAGCCACAGTAAAAGCTGAAGTTCTTGATCTTTATCAGCAAATTCTTGATCTTTTAGTCAACCAGGTTGTGTCATCTGCTGACCACAAGTTGCTAATAAGCCTTCCTCCAACCTGATGCCACAATCTTCTACATGTAATCTAACTTATCTGATGATTTGCTCAGCATATAGATTGAACAGCATATAGACTGGTGATACAATACAACCCTGATGCAAATCTTT
>NW_022111369.1:25979036-25988624 GCF_000313985.2 Echinops telfairi | reverse complement strand
ATGTGGAACTAGGGATACCATTGCTGATGTCAGATGGATCTTGTATCACAGCAAAGAATACCAGAAAGATGTTTATTTGTGTTTCATTGACTATGTGAAATCTGTGTGAACCATAATAAATGGTGGATAAACTTGAGAAGAACGGGAAATCCCAGAGCACTTCGCTGTGCTGATTTGCAATGTGTATGTGCAGCAAGAGGCAGTTATGCAAATAGAAAAAAGGAATACTGCGTGGTTTTAATCAGGAAAGGTGTGTGTCAGGGCTGTTTTGTCACACCATGCCTGTTCAATCTACATATTGAACAAATCATCAGAGAAGATAAATTATATGAAGAAGAATGCAGCCTCCGATTAGAGGAAGGCTTATTATCAACTTGGGACCAGCAGATGACACAGCCTTGCTGGCTGGAAGTGAGGAGGAATTAAAGCACTCGCTGACGAAGATCAAGGACTGTAGACTTCAGCATGAATTACTACTCAATTTTAGGAAGACCAAAGCCCTCACAGCTGGACCAATAGCTACCATCATGATAAACGAGAAAGGGTGGAAGTTCTCGATGATCTTGTGCTGTTTGTATCCACAATCAAGAATACATGGAAACAGTAGTGAAGAGGTAAAAAATGTATTCATTAGGTAAATCTGCTACACAAGACTTCTTTAGCGTATTTGAGAACAAGGATATTTTTTTGAGGACTAAGGTGAACCTAAACCAAACCATGGTATTCTCCATGACCTCAGATGGACAGTGCATAAGACAGTGGTGCTGGAGAAGAATAGTGAAAGTACCATGTACTGCTAGAAGGACAATTTGACCTGCATTGGAAGAAATGAGACCAGACCAAAGGCAAAGATGGAAAGACTTCTTCTTAAATATTTTAGACATATTGGAAAAGATGGCCGTCAATGAGATGGATTGGCACAGTGCCTACACCAATGGGCTTCAGCATAGAAACAATGGTGAGGATGGCACAGGGCAGGGCAGTGTTTCATTCTGTTGTGCAGGGTCCTTCTGGGTAGGGGCCCACTCAATGGCACCTAAAAACAACAACAACAACATATGAGCTATTGTCAGCTGTTGGTCTGGTTTCAGCCTCTGATATTGAGCTTCTTCATTGTGTTTCCCCACAGATGTACCCAATATCATTTTTGTGAATTCC
This sequence comes from Echinops telfairi, assembly GCF_000313985.2. Classification (NCBI taxonomy): domain Eukaryota; kingdom Metazoa; phylum Chordata; class Mammalia; order Afrosoricida; family Tenrecidae; genus Echinops; species Echinops telfairi. Next base: position 25,987,466 of record NW_022111369.1, on the reverse strand, counting down.
ATCTGAGGAAATGCATGTGAAGAATTGCCTTTTGTGTTGTTGAAAAATGTAGTTGCTATGAACAAGTCTTTGGTTTTGCAAAATTTTTTCATCACTAGATTTTATGGTTGGCATATAAAGTTGAATAATAGTTATATTGATTGGATTTTCTTGAAGGTGGATAGATATAATCTGATCACAGGTAGTATTTGTACTTCATGGTGGTTTCAGCAAGATAATTTCTGACAATAAATGCCATGCCATTTGTGGTAGTTACATACTTTCATGTCAACTTGAAGATATAGAAAAGTGTAGGGGTGGAGTAAACCTGTCAGTCAGGTCACAGACTTATAGTTCCCCTTTGTGCCCGTGGCCTTCTCAAAGGAGGACCTTGGGAACCTCCCCCACATCTCTCTGCCCTCATCTTCCACTGGCAGACCCTGGTTGCTGCAAGTCCTGTGATGCGACCACCAGCATTGGATTCACACAACTTTGCACCTACCAGCTTGTGATCTTCATTCCACATTATTGCATGTGGCTGCCTGAGTCTGAAGAGGGATTTATGGACAAGTATCAGATATATGGGCAAGTATTGGACTTAGGGACTTTATCTGGACTGGACTGGGGTGTTTTCTTGATGTATAATTACTTATTGATATAAAGCTGTCTCTTACACATACATGAGTATCACTAGATTTGTTTCTCTACATAACCCAGCCTAACACACCATTTCTCTTGATGTTGGTCTTCTCGGCATAGCAAGTCATGTGATTCTCTGAGTCAAAGTGGCCAATATCAGTTCATTTCAGCTCAGTAATGCTGAGGATATTGATCTTTATTCATTCTGTTTCATTTATGACCACTTTTCCTACATTTGTACTTCGTCGATTACAAATTCTAATCATTAGAAGATTGTTTGCAGCTGTTTCTCTCTACCTTGAGCCATGGCCTGTCAACAATGACCCTGCAGGCTCCACTCCCACAGGCTTTACCAGACGCAAGATGTCACCTGGGTCGACTCCCCGCCAAGAAATCTCCTGGGCAGTTCCATCTGGAGTTCTCTCAGACCAGAGGGGCTCAGCTATTGTCGGTATCTCTGACAGTGCTCTGACTCCTGTGTTTAGGCCTCCAGGATTTAAAAATGCTTTGAAGCGATTCATCAGGTTTTTAGAGACTTCTTCCTCCAAAGTGGGGAACGGAGTCCTTCTGTGTTGTCTGTCCTTCGTGTGGAAGTGCTGAAAACTGATCCCTTTGGTGACCCTCCGGGCATTTGAAATGTCAGAGACATAGCTACTGGCATCCCAGCCGCACACAAGCCACAGTACAGCAACTGTGAGGACAGTTGTATCAGACATGCAACTCTTGCTTGAGCGCACTTCTCTTGAGTGTCCTCCCAGACACCGCATCTATGTTACGTTCTGGTCACAGCCCTCCATCAGCACTGCCAGTGCCATTTTTTCCAATTGTTTGTGCACACTTTGTGTCGGTGTCACATTTTCATATTTCTCACAATGTTTCAAACTTGCTCATAATGCTATTGTAAAAGTAATAGACTACAATATAATGCAACCATAACTTTATGTACCCGGGGAAACCAAAACTGTGAACTATCTCAAAGCTCAGTTTACTTCAGTGGTTTTGAAGCAGACCCACAGCACCTCTGACGTGCACCTCTAGTTCAATGACTGATTTGGTCACACATTCACTTAACATGTGATTTCTCTGTCTTTGTCGATTGTACCAAAGTATCTGTTTCAATGCATGTTGCTTCATTAGGTAAATTCTGGAAAAACAAAGACTCAAACATTTGAAAACCTAATCACTAAGTCTTGGAGCTGGATTTTTTTCCTATGAATTTTTTCCTATTCATTCATATGATAAAAATATACCAATTCAGTAACTCTTATACATTTATTTTAAAATATATTTTCAAAATATGCATTTGTTGATTTTCATTAAAACAAATCCTTTTGACCCACATCGTAGTTACCAGTCTGTTCAAAGTCAGACTTGTATCGTGACTTTTGAGCTAGTGGAAGAATACTCTGGAAAAGACTTATGCAGACTCGTTTCTCTGGAAGTTGCGTTTGGGGCAATCATAGCTTGATCCTTTGCTTGTATCTGAGAGCTGAGCTGTTTGAATTACAGGGCAAACTTAGAGCAATAAGCCTGTGATAAAACCACTTGAAATGCCCTGTAGTGTAAGGGAGGGAAATCCTATATAGACCCATCAACTCCAAAACAACTGAATGAATCTCTTGGTAAACAAAATCCGGAATTTAAGTACTGAGAATAAGATTTAAAAAAACACTCCAAGTCTATTCAAAGCTCTCAAAGGGTTTAAGTATGTGCAATATACTGAGTTGTGCTAAAAGTGTATGTATGGGTTTCTCAATACGCAGTGTATGGTTTGAGGGACGATCACTGTATTCCAGTCCTGTTCGATTCCAGTCTCTAGTCTATGTCTATCAGTCTCCATGTACAGGAACCGAACAACACTTAGCTTCTTTATTGCTTCATAAGTTAAATGACTATATATCTCCATGTTAGTGAAGACAATTAGAGCTCCAACCGCTCAGTAATTTAAATTACTATGCCAAATCTCATTATTGATCTAAACATATTTTCATGTCTCCATTGCTTAAGATTTCCACCATTGCCTTTGACTTTTATTAAAGTCACTATATAGAAGTGCAATCTGTCTTCAGTTTTCCTGATCTCACCGAGAAGAAAAAGATTACTCCTTAGGATTCATATTCCAGCTCAAAATGGTTACGACCCTCAGATGTAACTTTTTTCTCATCTTTCAGCTTTGAATTTGTATGAATAAAGAGGAGCCTGTGTGGGAGTAGTGTTTAACTCTATGTTCAATATATCATCTTTTAATAGATTCTTTTCCAAAGAGCATGTGAATGTAAGTTAAGAGAAGAGGGAGAGAAAAGTTAGCATATCAACTTTTAACACCTACGTATTGTATTAGAAATACGAATCATCATTTTTTGTGATTGTTCGATGATGCTGTCAGTTGGAACTCCTAACCGTCCTATGTACAATGTAATGAAGCACTGCCTGGCCCCGCCCCATCCTCACAGGTGCAGCGCCGTATGAGCTCACTGTGGCAGTCAACACGTCTTGTTGATGGTCACCTCTTTTACTGACCCTCCACTCTACCAAGCATGCTGGGAACTCTTCCCGCCGGATAACTCATCAAATATATGTATACAAAAGCTCCACACCCATGCTTCCTTGGAGAATTCTCATTGTACTTCTTCCAAGATATATTTCTTCTTCTGCTGGTCCACTGTACATTCAATATTCTCCACAAGGAACATAATTCAAAGGCATCAATTCTTCATTTGTTGTCCTTATACATTTTTTATCTTTGGCATGCCATTGCGGCAGGGTTTTCACCGATTCCCTCAGTGCAGTTTGGATTCCCTGCTTCATGACCATTATTCTTGTTCATATGCTAGCTCTTGGGATTGCTGAATGCTGACAAATATCTGCATGTATTCATTTTGGAACAGTGGCTGTGTGTGTTCCCTGCTTCTTTTGATGCGTCCTGCATCATTCACTATTTGACCCACAGAATATCTCAATATTTCATATGGAAAGCTGAATTTCTTCCGTTTTTTCCAGCTTGAGAAATGATGTGTGCTGCTCTCTTTGTCATGTCTTACTTCAAGTCTTTGCACACTTCCTTATAGAACTTGACGTTCTCAATGGCCTTTTGAAATCTGTTTAGTCCTTTCACTTCATTATTTCAGCCTCTCATTTTAGCCTCTCAACATTCTGATGCAAGTTTCAGAGTCTCTTGTGACATATAATTTGGTCTTCCTTACCTTTTTAGGGAACATCTATGTGTGTGTGTGTGTGTAGAGAGAGAGAGAGAGAGGGAGAGAGAGAACTTTATAGCCAGGAAATGGCTCACACAGTTGTACAAGTGAACACATGCAGTCCTGTTGCAAGTGTGTGGGTCAGATATGAAGGAGAAGCTTCTCCTGAGCACTTTGCTTTGGGGGCTGATGCACACACATTTGGGAGGCGCACCTCGGGCTGTTGTCTACAGAGGCAGATGAACCCAAAGTCAGAAAATCAGGCCAGTGGCTGGAAAAGCCACGAAATTCAATGTCAGCTGGCAGGGCCCTGATGGCCCCAGAGATTAGCTGTCAATATGGCCTCTTGGTGACACAAGTCCCAAGAACCAGAGGCTACAGGCTCGATGAAGTATCCGGACCCAGGAAAAAAGCAAGCAAGATTGGCCACACTGTATTTACATGGGAAGTACACCAAGTCCCTGAGAAAACATCCTTTGACTTGTTTTCAAGGCTGGCCGGAGGAGGTGGTTCCCTAAACTTCTTACAGCTGATGGCCTCTCACAGCAGACCTCATGATTGACTCGATTGCTTTGTCCTGGGTCACATCCTAGGGGATTACTTTGCCTTAGCTGCCAAGCCCCTGGGAATCCTGGTCCAGTCTAGTTTTCACAAAAGGTAGCTACCATAATCTCTAAATGAAGGTGGGGCATTCTGAGGCTTTGTTGACTCCGTGGTTTTATTGTTTTCTTCAGTGCTCACTTAAACTCGTACACGAGTAAGCGATGTTCTGTTCCACAGTCATCTCCTGGTTTAATTCTGACTGATGAAACTGAGCTTCTCCGCCAGAGACATGCAGTTGCACTTGATTTGATTCCTGTGTATTCCATCTGGTGAAGACCACGTGTGTGGATCTACTTATGTTTATAAAAAAGGTTTACAGTGAATACACTGTTGGTCATGCGAAATTCTGTGGTATGAACACCACAGCAATTTCCATCACTGAGACCTTATTATCTAATTGCTAGCATTTTTTGTTTCCAATTTTCACAATGCAATTGCCAAGTATTCATACAACTTGATTATATGAGTAATACATTTCAGATTACAGAAGCTGCTAAACATCTTCAACTTTACCTCTTGGGCATTACTGTGTTGAGATGAACTGGTATTGGTCCTCTTGAATTGGACAATTGTGTGCTGTACTGAATATGAAAATTAAAGAAGGATGGTATTAGAGTCATCCACATTAAGAACATTGCAGGATTGGTCCTGAAGTACAAAGCTGTCAGTGATACAATAATATCCAGATGTCAACTAGAAAGACAAGTTAATATGATTCTGTTGCAAAAACAATGAAAAATAAGGAGGAGTCAAAATGGAAGCTAACTTATGATGTAAACAAGATGAAGAAGAAAAAAGAAGTCAACAAACAATGCTGAAAGAAAATCACTGAACGAAGGACTGCTTACTAAAAGTTTTGGATGATGTGGACGATCATATCTGTAGTGAAATTAACACACTCTCTTCTCAAATTGTGGACCAATAAAATGGTCCTTATGCTGAGTAGCAAAAGAGAGAGTATTTCTACCTAAAGCAAAGACTGAAGAAGTACTGGATCAGGCCAAAGAGGCAGATAATGATAATTTACCAGTAAGGTGACATCAACATGTTAATTTCAGGGGTAGGAAAGGCACCAATGAAAAAATGATGTAAAACCAACAAGAATCCCTAAAGAAACGGAAGGTGAAAGGGTTGCAAATTTTAAAAGAAAGGAAAAAAGAAAATGGAAATAAAAGTTCCCTGCATCTGCTTCATCACAAAAGGAAAAGTGCGCTGTTCAGACAAGAACACTGCATTTGCTGAGTGTAATGGGAACGGTACAGCTAGATCCGCGAAGAGAGCCAGAGACGAACACTCAAGGAGACAACAGAAGACAGTCCATGGTGCAGCAAACCAGACGTTTAACAAATGGTTTTTAAAGTCAGTTTCGTTTCCTCTTCACCTCCATTTGTCCTTTAATTTTTTTAATTAACCAATTTAAGCCCATTTCAACATTCACCTATAAGAAAGGAGTTGTTGTTTAGCCTCTCATTTTTGTCCAATGAGAGATTTTAAAATATACAATACTGTACTATCAGATCATTCAAATAGGAAAAAGATTTTTCCACAAAATTACCTTTGAAATGAAATATGTTAGTATAAAGTAATAAAATATACTAAAGAAAAAAAAGTTTTGTCTTTTGACCACCCCATCCCTGCTCATCATAATCAGAAGAAAAAGAAATGATACCTAAGTCTATGTTTTCAAGTTCCAGAATGCCTTTTAGAATTAAGATTAGTGAGATATTAGCTTTTACTTTGGATATGTTATCAATAAAGGCCATCCCTGAAAGAATATGTTATATTTAATAGAGATCAAAAAAGGGAGGATAATTCTCAATGAAATGAATTGATACAATAGCCACAATAATAGATCAATAATAGATTAATACAGTAACAAAGATAGCACAGTGCAGGACATCATTTTCTTTGGTTATACACAATCTCACCATTAGCCAGAGCTCATTGTATCCAACTAAAAACAACAGTTACACATAATTTTTCCAGGATTGGTTTTAACATCTGGACCAAAGAACTACCAGTAGTGAAACTCAAATAAATTGATCTTATTCTGGAAGCTGTGCTGAAACCTGTTCCTTTGGGAGACTCTGCTGACTGTGAAACACAGGAGACACGGTTTCCAGCATCACAGCAATGCAATCACTGTGAAAGTGAAAGACAAGTGGAAGGATAGCATGTGTATGGACATATGTGTGTGTACGTCTCTCTCTCTAGCATTGCTTGCTAACTGCTATGACGTTTGGGTCAAGTATTGGATTTTAATGAAAAATCTTACAGTGAAGTTTTCACTCGTAATTTATTTGAAATCAGTTACCAAGGAAATAGTTGTTCAAACAGAACAATCCATACATCAGTGCCCTGCACACTCCCACTGACCTTGGATCCATGTGACTCCACCTACACGCTTGTGATTTCCCTGTTTCTCACTTCACCTTTCTGCATCATCAGCCTGCAGCTACATGAGTCTTAAACGGGACTGATGAACTAGCTTCAGACTTACAGACTGGAATTGGACTGGCTAGGATGGCTCTTTGATATAAGATTAATTCTTTATATAAAGTTCCTTCTTACACACATATGGATGCCCCTGATACTGTTTCTCTAGATAACCCAGACTAACACACCATGATGGCAGTAGTCAAGAAACCAAAATGCTTATTTCATTGGGAAAATCTGCTACAAAATATTTATTTAAAGCTTAATAAAAGAGAGACTAATGTGTACCAAGCCTACGTCTTTATATTATCAATTGGCTCATATGCATGCGAATGCTAAAGAATGGATAGGAAAGACTAAGGACTAAAGAAGCTAAATAATTGTTTTGGTGAAGAATATCATCCATACTATGACTTACCAAAAGAATAACCCAATCTGTCTTGGAAGAAAGATCACCAACATACTCCTCCACACAGCCCCAGTTGATGTATGCACTAGGGTACACGGTTGTGAACCTTTTCATTATATATCACTCACCCTCTTTCACATTCCTAAACATATTCTTTCTTTTCTTATCTTTCTTTATCTAGGTCATGTTCAGCTTTTCAGTTCCTAAGATGTAAGAGATCCCTTGCTTTGCCTACTTCATGATTTCATCTATTTGTATCAGTAAAACTCAGATCATATAAGCAGGATATAGCATAAGAGCGTGTTTTTATAGTTTTTATTGAACTGACATTTGAGAATGAGCAAAGCATGCTAGCAAGGCTGGGAATTCTTCTTGTGGTACTGACCTGAATCTGGCCTAACCAACGGCAAGAAAGCACAGATAGATGGGAGGCTTGAGAGTGAAAGGGAAAAAACAAAAAACAAAACAAATGCAAGAATCATGAGGATAAGATGATATCTACAAAAAATCTAAATCTGTACCCATCTATTAAGTCCTCCAGCGTCCAACATTGATGAGGACAGTGACTTGAGAAGGAAGCCAGCAAGCTTCACCGTGGAGCTGCCTCTCAGGAGGTCCTGACTGCAGAGTGCATGTTACAAAACCTGCCGACCCAGCAGCTGATGCAAATGAACAAAGTGCTGCATGCAGACAGCCAAGGTTAGGGTGCACGAATGCAAGCAGCAGGTCACCCATCATCCACCTCCCAAGCCGGCACATAGTTGCTGCTTTAGCTCCGGCTTCCAAGCACGGCATCTATTTCCTGAAGGATAATCCTAATTTGGAATTAGACAGAAAGAAAACTTCTGACAAACCCAATTCCAGTTTAGCTAAATTAATACAGTACAAAGTCACCACATTATTCACACATTAAAATGTGTGAATTTTTTGGTTCTTATGACACATCTTCTACATTAAAAAGCAATAACGTTCATTTTAACCTTAAACCTTACGCAATATGTAAAGAAGCCTGAAATCAAAAGGATGACTATGCTACGTTCTCTTAATTGCTTTAGGAAAATATTGCAGGATAGGTAGAACAACTTCATTATTATAATTAGTCATATTAGGAAGAATGAAATCTACATGACTCATCACTTTCTTGTACAAGATTTTTAAAGTATTATA
>NW_022111369.1:25969403-25977980 GCF_000313985.2 Echinops telfairi | reverse complement strand
CCGCCTCCATTCTCACACTTGTTCCTGTGCTTAAGCCCACTGTTGCAGCCACGATGTCAATCATCTCCAAGGGCTTTCGTTTTTCTCCCTGACCACCTATTTTACCAAGCACGACATCCTTCTCCAAGGACTAGTCTCTCCTGACAACATGTCCGAAGTGTGTTAAGATGAAGTTGTTGCCCTTAAGGAGCATCCTGACCACACTACTTCTGAGATGGTTGATTTGTCCTTTTGTCAGTCCATGGTACTTTCAATATTCTCCAGCATCATAATTCAAATGCACTGATCCGCCTTCAGTCTTGCACATTCAATGTCCAATTTTCACATGCCTGTGAGGTAATGGAAAGTACCATGGCTTAGTTCTCAATGTAACATAATTGCTTTTCAATATACAAAGAGGACTTGTGCAACAGATTTACCCTATACAATACATCTTATGATTTCTTGACTGCTGCTTCCATGAATATTGACTGTGGATCCAAGCAAGATAAAAGCCTTGACAACTTCAAACTTTTCTCCTCTTATCATGATGCTACCTATTGATCCAGTGGTGAGGAGTTTAGTCTTCTTTGCATTGAGTTGCTCATATTGAAGGCTATAATCGTTCGTCTTTATCAGAACGAGTTTCAAGTCCTCTTCACCTTCAGCAAGCAAGGTTGTGTCAACTGCATATAGCAGGTGTTCTTATGCTTTCCTCCAATCCTGATGCCACCCTCTTCTTCATGTAATCCAGCTTCTCGGATTACAGCATACAAATTCAGTAAGTATGGTGACAAGATACAATCTTGTCATACTCCTTTCCTAATTTTAAAACAGAGAGTATTCCCTTTTTCTGTTCTCACAATCACCTCTTGATTGTGAGCTCGATGGACTGTTTTGGAATTCCCATTATTCATAGTTTGTACAACCCACACTGCCCAATGCCTTGCATAATCAATAAGATACCTTTCTCGTATGCTCTGCTTTGAGCCAACATCCATCTGACATCAGCAATGATATTCCTTGATCCATAGCTTCTTTTGATTATGGGCCGAACCTCTGGCAGCTTCCTGTCAATGTACTGATACAATCTTTTTGGATGATCTTCAGTAAAATTTTACTGGCATGCCACATGAGTCATATTGTTCTGTAGGGTTAGCATTCTATTGTGTGATCTTTCTCTGGAATGGTCACAAATATGGATCTCATTCAATCAGCTGATCATTTTAAATTTCCTGACATAGATGAGTAAGCGCTTCCAGTGCTTCATCAGACATTGTTGAAAGACTTTAATTGGTAGTCCATCATTCCTGGAGCCTTGTTTCTGGTGAATGCTTTCAATGAAGTTGAACTTCTTCCAGCACCTTGGTTCTTGCTGACATGCTAACTCCTGAAATGTAGGATTTCTCAGTATTTCGAGTTTGGGTTATTTTGGTTTTTTTATTAGGAGCTCTTACACATAACATTACAACAGGATATTTATCAGCAGAAAAATTAAGCAAGACCCTTACTTCATTCCATACACAAAAATAAACTGAAGGTGGATCACAGACCACGGGGTAAAACCTTAAACTATTAGGATAATTAATGAGAAAATTGGGACAAACCTAAGAACCTTGGCACTGATAATACACAGGCTGAAAGAAAAAGGGAAGGCTACACACCCAGAAGAAGCTAAACTGGGCAAGTGGCACAGACTAAAGATAAAACACCTGTGTGCATTGACAGACTCCACCAAGAGTGTAATAAGAGAGCCAGCCCACAGACTGGGGAAAAGATAGTTAGCAGTGCCATATCAGACAAAGGGCTTTTTACTAAAATCTACAAGCTTACAAGGATAAAATGAATTGCCCACTGAGGAGTTGGGCAAAAGACCTAAACAGAAGATTCACAAGTGAGGAAGCCTAAATGGCCAATAAACATATGAGAAAGTGTACCTAATCATTAACCATCCATGAAATGCAAATTAAAATAACTATGAGATGCCACCTAATACCCTCAAAGATAGCCCAATTCAAAATGTCAGAAGGCACAAATGTTGGAGGGGGTGTGGAGAGATGGAAACTCTCATCCATTGCTGGTGGTCTTGTAGATATGTACAGCCACTGTGAAAAGTGATTTGGCGATACCTAAAACAAATAGAAATTGAGTTACCTGAGGACTCAGCAATCCCTCTACTGGGCATAGATGCAGAAGAAGTAAGAAACAGACCATGAGCAAGGTTCATCACAGCGCAGTTCACAATCACAGAGATTTAGAAACAACCTATGTATCCCTCAATAGATGAAGGGATTCAAAAGCTCTGGTAGATACACACAATGGAGTAGTACGCATCCCTAAAAGGCAGCCATGAAAACATGAAACATATCATCTCATGGAAAGAGTTGGAGGAACTTGTGCTTAGTGGAGTTAGCCATCACAAAAATGAAGGTACAATATGAGTCCAGTCAGGGAAGTTTAAACAGCTCAATGGGCATAGAAGAAAAGGAACATTCTGTGTAGCTTCCGGTCAAGGACCAGGTACTCTGGCAGGGGCCAGAGCAAACCCAAGGAGGCATCAATAATTAAAAGATGAAATCAAAATGGTGCAGAGAGCATCAGGCCTGACAGACATCTCATCCTCCTCTCTCGTGCCTATAAGGCCTACAGAGGGTGGCCTACAAGAGTTGGCAATGAGGGAACAGGGCATTAATCCAGCCTTGGGAAGGGTATCGTTTATGTCTCCACAGGGCAGGGAGAGGGAGATCAGATCTCATTCGATGCACCAACCCTTGAGGCCAACGGACCTGCATGGAACGGCTCATTAGCAGAAAGGACTGCAAAGCTGGCCCATGCTCTAGTCACGATGCCCCCCTCCCCAGACGGCAGCGATAGTACAGAAGATGAAGTCCAGGGAGAGAGACCGGTCTGTCCATCCACCTGGGAGCAAACGAAGAGGGAAAGAGAGAATACACCTCACGCTGGCACCAAGCCCGGAGCAGCTCTCTGGAAGGGAGGACTGCAGAGCCTGCCTCAGTTCCGGACAGGAAGTCTCCTCCCTAGATCACAGGCAGAATGAGGGCAGCACTGAAGATACAGGGCAGCGGTCTGACCTCCCCACAGGGGGGCAAACCAAGAGGGGAGCGCAGCAGAACAACAGTGGGAATAAACCATGGTTGGGGGGAGGAGGGGGCATAGGAGAGGAGGAGATGGGGGTTGGGGATCGGTGAGCCAATTACATTAGGGACAGGGGAATAGCAAGGATCTAAAATCGATGGTGTGGAGGATATAGGGTCCCTGGGGGAATTGGATCAATTGTCATGTATCTCAGTGGAATGACTGAGAGGTGAATGAGGGGTAAGCATGAAAGTGGGTCAGGAGGAAAGAAAAAAAGAAATAGAGAAAACAGCTAGTGAGTAAAATTTTGTATATATAGGTTTAAATATAGATATGTATACATGTACAGATTTTTAACTATTTCCTTTGGGTGCAGTGACTGTGTATTCTTTGCATCTTCTTTTGGTGCTGCTGCACGATTCAATATTTTGTCCATAGAATCTTTCAATAGAATTTTGTTCATAGAATCTTTCAATCTTGCAACTTGAGGCTTGAATTTTTTTCTTGAGTTCTTTTAGTTTAAGAGCTTCTGAGCAGGCCTTAGCACATTTCACTATAATGATTGACTTTGCCTTCCGAAGCTTCACTTTGAAAATTTCTGTTCGGCGCTTAGACCTCATCACTTCTTCCGTGTGCCTTAGTGATGCTGCTATTCCAAGCAAGTTCCGTCGGCCCTTCCTGACACCCACTCAGATATTTTCGTCCTTACCTCTCTTTTTGATGACTTCTGGGTTTCTTCATCAATGATGATCTTGATGTCTTCCAACAGTTCATCAGGTCTTTTACCATTATTGTTCAATACATCAAATGTGTTCTTCACATGTTTGGAAATAGCAGTGTGATAGTCTTATGGTCGTACTTTGGGTTTTGTGGACTCGCTTGAATTTTCCTCCACTTTACCTGAATTCACATAGGAACAATTGATGGCCTGTACCTGAGTCAACCTGGGCCTAGTTTGAGCTGCTGATGTGGAGCTGCTACATTGTCTCTTCCCACAGATGTAGTCCATTTTATTTTGTTATTCCATCTGGAGAAGTTCATGTTTATGGTCACCTTTTACATTGTTGGGGGAAAAAAGGGTATTTGCTATGAAAAAATCATTTGTCTTGAAAAATTCTATCATTGGTTTCTAGCTTTGTTTCTTTCTTGCACCAAGTTCATATTTTCCAACTACCGTTCTTTCTTCTTTTTTCCAAATTTTATCTTGTGATGACCAATAATTATCAATGCATCATGATTGTGTGCTTGATTCTTACTGCAGTCATTGGTAGAACTCCTCAGTTTCTTCATCACTAGCTTTTGTGGTTGATGCATAAATTTGAAAAATGGTTTTAGAGACTGGATTTACTTGAAGGCAGATAGGAAAAATCCTTGATTGATCTTGAAATGTCCTTTTTGACAATAAACGCTAAGCCATTTCTCTTGATTGTGCTATGCCAGGCATGGTCAATCAACATTTTTTTCTTATTCAAATTGGCTAATTACTGTCCATTTCAGCTCCTTAATATTTAGGATATAAATCATTCTGGGTTCCATTTCATTTTTCATGACTTACAATTTTCCTAGATTCATACTTCACACATTCCAAGATCCCATCAATGGCATATTTGTGTATCTGTCTCTACCCCCTTGACCTGGACCCACCAGCAAATGAAGATCCTGAGGCTCAATTCCCACAGGCCTCGCCTACTCATGTCACCATCGTGAGCTCCACTGGGAGAAATCAACTCCTCCTCGGGCACAGTTTGAGTGCCCGCCAGCCAAGGGGCCTGTCCTCTGCTCCTGTTTGTGACCATGCTCTGCTTCCATTCATTAAGCCTTCAGTGCCGGATGCCGTTGCGAAGTTCTGTGTAAGATTTTCAGTGGCTGTTTCCTCGGAAGTGTCAGCCGAGTCCTTCTTAGTAGTCGGTTCTTAGTCTGAAAGCGTCACGAACCCTGTTCACTTTGAGTGACCAGACTGGCATGTGAAATACCCGTGATACAGCTGCTAACTTCACAGCAGCACGCAAGGAAGTCTGTTGACAGTATCATGGCCTGCCAAAAGAGCAAACAAATCCATCTCGTAAGAGATGCAATCAGAATGCTCACTAAAAGTGTGAATATTGAGACCTCATCTTATATACTTGGCACATATTATCAGGGGATCCTCGTCTCTGTCAAAGGACATCCCAGTTTAAAGTAAAGTGTCAGTTAAAAGAGGAAGTCTTTCATCTGGAGAGGTTGACACCTTGGTTGCAGCAATGGACTTAAACATAACATTAATTGTGAAGGAGAGGCAAGATCGAGTAGCCTTTCCATCTGTGGTACAGAGGGGAGTAATGAATAAGGACCATCTCAATGGCGCCTAACAATAACAACCACGGTTGATAGTTTCTCTCTTTTTCAATGACCCTCTACTTTACTAAGAGAGATAGAGTTATTGGAAGGCAGGATAATAGGATCATCTGGGGTGTAGTTCATATGTTAACTCTTAATCTTTATCTCATGACATGGCTGTATTCACTTACTTTGTTAATTACTACTTTCATGCATATGTTTTGTTGTTAGTTGGCTTGATTGTTTTTTAGTATTTCATTGATTCATACAAGATGAGCCCATTTGTTATTCACTTATTTTGCCCAGTACTTTGTGTGTGTAATTAGTCCATGATATTTTTGGCACAGTATTAGTTTTGTTCATTTTCACTCTTACATAGTACTCCATTGTTATAAGCATAGTGAAATTATATTCATTCTACTCCAGACCCTAGAGGAAAAATAGGATATCAATGCAAGTGGTACAAAATTGCCTCTAGTTCCTAGAAAAATTGTGTGTTGTTGTGAGGCTAGAAGCTATGCCATGAATATTTTAAATCCCAAAGGGTCACCCCAGGTGACCAAGACTGGGTGGTGTTTCCTTCGAGCGTGCATGGGGTTTCTGTGAGGAGGCGGTGACTTGAAGCCATCTAACAACACTAAGCAATATGTTGCTAAAGGACTTCTAAGAGTTAAGTTTTATATCAGTTTGGAGGGGCCAGGAGTCTTCCACAGTATGATTTAACATCGTGTTCAACATCACGATGGGATCTTATGTGAAGCAGCCAGGCAGTTGGGATAGAATAGGGTAGAATATTCTTAATCTGGTCATAGCTTCGATACAATTGAGGGATGTGGCCTGCTTTTAGTATAGATCAACTCTGTGTGGAAAGTAGCTCACTTCTGCTGGATCTGGATCCTGTACCTGGTTCATCAACATCCTATTTATACCACCTTCTGATCTCAGGAGCCAACAGCTGTCTGCCCACCTGAGTTCATTCTGCTGCCCTTGGATTCACTCAGCTAGGCAACCACCAGCTTGTGATCTTCCTGCTTCATGTTGTGACTTCCTGGTTGTCGGCCCCTGCAGCTACAGGAGTCAGAAGCCTCTAGCTTATATCTGACCTATGGACTTGAACTAGACTGCACATACCCGCTACTCACATTTCATAATTCTAAAATATTATTTTCAGAGTAATGTTTTAAAAATCAGTTGAAAGCTTGGGAGATGAAAACAAAGCAAGGGCATGTGACAAAATGAAGAATTTTAATATAGGGACCAAAGTTCTAAAAGAAACATAGGATATCAGTGCAGGCCGTACAATTTTGCCTCTAGTTCCTAGAAGAACGGTGGTGTTTCTGTGCTGCTAGAAGCTATGTCACCAGTGTTTTACAAACCAGCTGGGTCACCCCAGGTGAACAAGGCCGGGCAGTGTTTCCTTCTGTTGTCCGTTGGGCCTTTACGAGGAGGAACCAACGTGACATCACCTAGCAACGACAGCAGGAAGAAACAAGTTGCTGAAGTGGAAAATATCCCCCAAATACATTAATTAGATATGTATTTTAGCCCAAATCTAATTATATTATTTTAGGCAAGTGTAATTGATTCAGCTTACTTCTAGTAAGCAAAAGTTAATTCTTTGTCTTGATTCATTTCATGGCTTATCTTTCTTTACATAGACACCCCCTGATGACATTGATGTGCTGTATTAAAAATTAGTTTGAAAATTAAAATTAATTTCTACCTAATAGTTTTAGAGATTTAATGAATCTGTAAAAATGTCCAAGGCTCCCTGCAGTGCTGTAGCTGGTGCCGTGGGTTTTCCCTCTGAATGGTGTCCCTGTCAAGGAGGCTTGAGGTGCGCTGTGAGCATAACACAGGTTTCCAGTTAATGTGTACTAGTTTTGTAGCACCACTCTTTCTAGCCAATGTCAACAGTTCAACCTCATTAAGATATAATGTTATATAAGTAACTATTGTTAGCCATAATATTAATTCTCTGTCCTCAAGTAATTGAACCTAATAGCAGTGGCACAGAAAGAATTACTGACTTAATTTAGGCTATTTCTCAGTGAACATCTTAAGCAAACAAACGTAAACTACCATGAATTAACCCAGGATAAGGACAAATAATATTTATTAAAACATAAAATCATTCATTCGGGAAAATACTGATATTCTAGTTGTTCAAATTATGGGAGCAGAGTTAAATGTGTTTTCCCTACATTCAGACTACAATATGTATGAAATCTTTTGTCAACCCTTGTAGCTCATCTTGCTTACTCCCATTCAATTAATGATATGATTGCAGGAGCTGCAGAATGAGTATAAAGGAGAGAAAGAGACATTCTACCATGTTCCTTAAGATTTCAAAGACTCATATTTTGTACGTAGAATATAATTATAGATTCAGTTTAACAGTAAGAAGGCGTACAATCTGGGAGGTATGAATGAAAGAGAAAATTCACATTTGGGGGTGTACATGGTAGTCATTATATAAAAGTATACATGCTACATAGTGCCTATCTCATTTAATAAGGATCCTGTCGGCACTGTGGATTCAACACCGAGCTGCTAACCACAACGTGGAAACTTCAAACCCATTAGCCCTTCCACAGGCGAAAGATGAACTTGTCTACTACCCTACCGATTTACAGTCTCAAAAAATATTTAGGATTGCTGTGAGACAGAATCTACTCTAGGGTAAATTTCTTATCTCATTTAATGGTCATAGAACTACAATATAAAATTATTATTCCTTTTTTGTAGTTAAAGAACCTGTAATTTGGAGATGCTAAGCAATTTGAGGAAGGTCACACAAACAGCAATCAGGTTTTAATATGAATATATTATTTTTGCTAGATTTCCCTCTCACCTATTTTGCATTGGTAAGTCTAAACTGATTTTCTCCTGTTGATCACTACTTGCTGGTTTCAAGTTTATCAGACTGATGAGCACTGGCAAGTCTGTTTCCCACTACCATTCATTTTGGATTGAGCATGCAAATTTGAATTGCCCAATCTGAAGATTTGAATACCTCAGTCAAAAAGACTGGCTTAGACACGGGCCCATGACCTCACCCTAAATACTATATATATATATATATATATATATATAATTTTATTGGGGGCTTGTACAATTCTCATCACAATCCATACATACATCCATTGTGTCAAGCACATATGCACATTTGTTGCCCTCATCATT
>NW_022111369.1:25966518-25968656 GCF_000313985.2 Echinops telfairi | reverse complement strand
ACTTTTTATTTCAAAAATTATTTTCCTTGAACAGGTGTGAGCTGAATTTTCTGTAAATAGAAACCAAAGAATTCTCATGCATTCCATTACAAAGTTTAGACTATATAAACCTATTCCTTCTATGATATCCTGTACGCTTGCTACAATTGTCCATAGTAAGTAGCCTTAATTCTCACAAATAAAACTAATTATTGTGAATTTGAATTAGAACAGGTAAACATTTCCAGCCAAAATGTTTGCACTTGGTAAATATCACAGATGAAGGTCAGGAAGACATTTTGCAATAAGTAGAAATCATGGTTCATGTTTTATTCTCTAAGCTTACCATATACTTAAAAGGACATAAAATCAAAGTTGAGTAAATTAATCATAAGAATAGATCCAAGCTAAATGAAATGTATGATATACTCAAGATTACCTTGGTCTCCAAAGGAGCAAAATTATTATGTATATAATATTATCATGCTAGTAGTTATATATGTGCATATATATTTACCATATGAAAACATTTGCTGAAGTAATGTGAAATCTCTTTAATTGGTGTAGTTATTACTGAATAAAATAAAATAAATGAGACTGAATATCATATAAACTAGGCAGTCTTATATTTCAATCAATGAGAGAGGATTTATAATGCATGATAAATTTTCTCTTATTTTTAGACTCTATGACTTGAAAACATGAGGATAATAAGCCTTGATCTCATGTACTTTGGAGATGTTATCATGAAAGACAAGCCCTAAAAACAGAACATCATGCTTGGTAAAGTAGATGGACCTCAGGAAGGAGGAACACCTCTGAAGAGAGGACTTGGCACAGTGGTTGCAACAATGGGTTCAAACATAGCAATTTTAAGGATGGTGCAAGACCAGGCACTGTTTCATTGTGTTGTACTTATGGCTACCATGAGCTGGAAAAACAACAACAACAGCAGCAACAATAATATTAACCTAGCTGAACAGACACATGAGTTTACGCTATTCAACAAAAAATACTTCAGGGTGATCTGTAAGATATGCTCACGCATATGGCTATTCCTTCATATGGTTTATGCATTCAAGACAATGTATAGTCATATTAGACAACTACATCATATCCACAGAGGCTTTACAAATTTTGTGTAGAAATTCCATTATCTTTTCATTCATTTTTCCAGTAACTCTTTGAGGCTTCCTTGTACACATACAGTGTATAGACTGCATAATACTATGACGCTAGAGCAGCCTGAAATATCTTGAGATGTTCTGCTTCCTCTAGTATGAGAATCAGTCCAGTTTTTAAGAAAAGTTCAACAACATGCTATATTTAGCTCTCAGGAAACCAGAAAACCAAAGCCACTGTCATTGATTGATTTGATTTTGACCATAGTGACCCTATTGAAAACATTAGAATTGTTACTGTGAGCTTCTAAGGCAGTAGATAGTAGATAGATAGATGATAGATAGATAGATAGATGTAGAAGCTCATCTTTTTTCCTGTGAAGCAGCTGGGGGCAGGGGGACTACTGACCTTGTGACTATGGCTAGCAGCCCAACTTGTAACCTACGATGCCAGCAGGGATCCTGTGAATTCTCAGGACCCCAACTCCACACTCAATGCCAGCAACTCAATTCTGTCTCATAACAACTCTTCATGGCTAAGTAGCCCTACCCCTGTGGGTTCCTGCGATTGTAACTCTGTATGGGAAAAGAAAGCCTTATTTTGCTCCCATGGAGTGACTGGTGGCTTCTAATCCTTTGGCATTGCATTTAGCAAACCAATTTGTAACCCACTACACCACCAGGGTACCAGTGAACTCTCATAAGGTAAAGTAAATCATTTTGGTAGAGGAGCACAAATTACAGTTGTGGAATAGAACAGACAGGTGATCTTCTAAATAAAAACAATTAATTTAACAGCCCATTTTCAGCCTCAGGCATAATCATATCAAAAGCATTAGGTAGAAAAGAAATACTTATAGATATATAGAATTGAGATGTATATAACTGTTAGAAAGAACAGAACTATTTCTGGTAATCTGTTAGGTCTAAACTTTAAAAAACATGTAGATTCAAGTTGACATTGGAGAAAGTTAAAACAAATCCAGGAGAGCCAAAATCCTGCCTTGAGTCTATCACACCTGAATGTTGAGAAAATAT
>NW_022111369.1:25949986-25965786 GCF_000313985.2 Echinops telfairi | reverse complement strand
GAGTACATTGACAAGGAGCTTCCAAAATTCAGGCCAGATTCAGAAGAGGACTAGAAACAGGGAATGTCATTGCTCATGTCTGATGGATCTTGGGTGAAAGCAGATACTACCAGAAAGATGTTTGTTGTTGTGTGATTGTCGGGTGCCACGGAGCCTATTCCAACCCATAGCGACTTTTACCTGCAGCAGAAGTAAACACTGCCCGGCCCTGTGTTAGCTTCACAATTGTTCCTAAGATCCAGTCCATTGTTGCAGCCGCAGCGTCAGTCCATCTTTGGGAGGGCCTTCCTTCGTTCTCACTGCCCCTCGACATGTTGCGTTTCTTTGATTGACTCTGCCAAGACATTCAACTGTGTGAATCCTGGTGTGTGTGGACCAGGACAAATCGCGGAGAACGTTGAGAAGAATGAGAATTCCAGAACACTGCGCTGTGCTCATGTATAACTTCTATGGAGATCGAGAGGCAGCTGTGTATAGAAAAAAAAATGAAAGGAATATTGCATGGTTTAAAATCAGAAAAAGTGTATGTCAGGGTTCTAGACGCTCACCATACTTTTTCTATATATATGCTGAGCAAATCGTTACTGCCGCTGGATTATATGAAGAAGAATGTGCCATGAGGACTAAAGGAAAGCTTATTTAAAACCTTCCACGTGCAGATGACACAACCTTGTTTGCTGAAAGTGAGGAGAACTTGAAGCACTTGCTGATGAAGATTAAAGATTGCAGCTTTTGGTATGGGTTACAAGTCAAGATGAAGAAGACCCAAATCCTCACTACTAGACCAATAGGTAACATGATGATAAAAGGGGAAAACATTGAAGTTGTCAAGGATTTTATCTTAGCTGGAGCCACAGTCAATTGCCATGGAAACATCAGTCAAGACTTCAAATGATGTGTGGCATTGGGTACATCTGCTCCACAAATCTTTTTGGAATGTTGAAACCTCTCTTTAGAGAGGTTCTTTGAAAATCAAGTTACCTCCACCCAAGCCAGGTGACCCAGACCCCTCAGGAATGAAGATCTGGGTCACCCCCCAGGCAAAAAGGCCACAGCCAGCAGAACGGGTAGTAGAAGAAGGTAGTTCTACCTATCAGTTACGACCACATGATCAACTGCAAAAGCAAGGTTTGTAATTGTCAGTGTATTTTCTTTATATGTGTGTACTGCATATCTTTCTTTTGTTCATGTATGATATAGAAGTACAAATGGCTCAGTGCAACTCTCTCCCATGAGACAGTTGTAAGACACTGGCAGTCCTTCAAGTCTTGAGGGCTGCCAGGTAGTCCTCTGTAGAGTAATTCAGGCTATCTGGGCACAGGCAGCAAACACCAAGGCAGGTCACCAACAGTCACCCTGATGACAGGGTCTGACAGTCCCCAGCTCACGTGATGTATACTCCAGTAGTGCGGCGAAACAGGTATTGAAGGAACCTCAACTTACAGTGACACAGTCCACGGGTTAGGTGTCCAACAGGTAGTGTAGCTTGCAAATTGAGACACAGAACAAGCAAGGCAGCTGGACACCAGTCCGATGATCAAAGAGCAAGAGACAAGAAAGGAGAGGCTCCCCGAGCCATTTATCTCTCCGCCCTTCAGTTAATCCCGCATATGTTTGTTGGCCAGGTTGGCACAATAAACTAACTACCTCACCAGGTCATTATCAATCGCCTCATATGCATGTGACATTCAGACAGTGGTAAAGGGAGACTGAGGAAGAATGGATGCATTTGAATTCTGGTACTGGAGAACAGTATTCAAAGTACCCTGGACTGCCAACAGGGCAAACAAATCTGACTTGGAAGAAGTAAGTCCAGAGTGCTTCTTAGAGGCAAGGATGGCCAGACTTCATCTTACACACTTTGGACATTGAGTTAGTTAATTGTGCCAACCTGGCCGATAATCACATGTGGGGCTAATTGAAAGTTTGAGGGATAAATGGGTGGTGAGCCTCGCCTTTCTAGTTCTCAGGTCTCTTGCTTTGTGAGGGTCGCACCAGGGTGCAGCTGCCTTAGCAGTTCCCTGCTTCAGCTTGCAAGATAGACTTCCTACAAGACATCCCCAAGGAGAAGCCACATGGAGCAGCCATGTGGAGACCCCTGCTAGTGCGGAGATGCTTATTCGTTCACTGACTCAGCTTTCCTCCTGCAGTCGGCATCATTGCCTCTGTTTTGTGAGGTGGAGGACTTTGTGGACTGATGTTAGGTTAATGGGTTAATATTGGACTTGTGGGCTTGGGCAGCATTGGGTTGGGATGTTTTCGTGATGTACACTTTCTTTACATAAAACTCTCTTATACAGGAGTTGCTGTGGATTTGTTTCTCTAAAGTACCTAGACTAATACAGACATGCTCTGAGGAGAGAGCGAACCTGGAGGAGGGCATCATGCTTGGTAAAATAGGAAGGCAATGAAAACGCCTCCACAAGATGGATTGACACGCTGCAACATGGACTCAAGCGCAGACAGAATTGTGAGGAAGGGGCAGGGCCTGGCATTGCTTGTTCTGCTGTGCATTGGGTCCATCACTATGGGTGGGAAACTCACTGGCACCTCACAATGGCAATGTGGCCTTTGACTGAGATTTTGTGTCTATTCTAACTATAAGAGCTGAAGAAAGAGTCCTAGGTGTGTTTAACAGAAAATAGTATTTAAAAATTTTAATCTAGAAATTGAACACCAAAAATGAAAACTTCTATATTTAAAATGTTCCTGGGAAGTCCTGGTGGGTCAAACAGTTAAGCATTTAGCTACTAACCCAAAACGTGGCCGTTTAAGGCTAATCAGTAGGCCTCCACAGAAAGACCTGGGTGTCTGCTTCGGTACAGATTCTAGTCCAGATTGAAGCAGATGGGGAAATTCTACTCGTACGTGGTTCCCTGGGAGTAAAACGTGTTTCCATGACACCTCCCCCAGCCGTGTTTCCCATGGAGTCACGCTGCACACGCTCTCGCTCTCAGACTCGACCGTCGAAGGCTCAGTCTGCTGGAGTTCTATGTGAGGCAGCTTGAGAGACATTCATTCTCTTTTACTTTCAGTTTTTCATGAACTTTTAAAAGCCCATTTAGAGATCCCATAACCAAAGCCTTGTCTCTGCCTGCTCCTCAGGCCCACGCACAGCCTTCCTTGGGCCATTCCTTTGCATTTGCAGCCTGTCCCCGGGCCATACTTCCCTTAATAGGGGGATGGAAAATCACGTTCATTGATATTCCTGAGTCTTCATCACTTAATTTTATTGTCTCTTACTATATGTTCAAAAGAAAACAAGATACCTTCGCTCCTTCACTCTATCCCTGGGCACCTTCTCTCCCTTCCAAATTCACTAGAGCTGCTATTGAAAGATATACAAAATCTTTTTCTGTAGAGATTTGGCACAAAATTTGCTGTCATTTACTCTTCCTATAAGCACATTGAAAACCTACCAATGAATATTTATTAAATAAATATTTATCAGATGAAATTATCATAATAGAAGATATCCCTTAAAGTGTTTCATTTTCAATATCCCATATTTTTCATTTAGTGTTAATGAGTATTTTATTTATTCTCCAAATACACATTATGTGTTTAACATATGCCAAGTACAGCTCAAATCATGAGAACTATAAACAAATACTGTATGTATTTGGGGAAGACTGGAAGGAGTAGGTCTTGCAAGGGTCTGGAAATAAAGAATCTCCTATAGTGAGAAAGGCTAAACTTGAGGATTTTAGTTAAGAAAAAGCCTGTGCAGGAACAATGGATTTTTCCAGTAGTTATTCAATATCTATGAGAGACACAAAGAAATTCTATGACCTTGCTCAAGACAAAATGCTTTGTCAATAGAGTATCTAGGATGAGACCCAGTTCGATGGCTAGTCACTCACAACTCGTGCAAATGTAGCACACACCCCTAATTCAGCCTTGACACATTTAGAACTAAGGGTTATTTCTAATAAGGAACCTTCCAAGAGCAGCTTTGTAAGACATTTATTCTGGTTTGTCTTTGACAAGAGTTATAAATACAAACATGGGGCACTCTCTCTCCCTCTCTTTCTACCGTCTCCTAAAAATGAAATGATTTGAATTTTTCATTACTTTTTTCTCCAGAAATTATAGTAATACCCAGGACAAAATAATAAATGTAAATAAGAATTTCATATGACAGAGATTTGGGATTTGGGATCCTGGTTTCAATACTGTACCTTTTACTAAAGAACCCTGGAGGTACAGTGGTTAATTGCTTGACTGCTAGCCAAAAGGTCAGAGATTGGGACCCAAAAGGACTACAGGGGAAATTGGGTTCTTTAGGCCAATTTTTCTTTCAGCTCATCAACCCCCAGTCTGCGGTCTTCCTGGTTCCTCACCTTGCTTCCTGTTCCCTCATTTGCCATGTAGCTACAGGATTCAGAAGCCTTCAGCTTGCATCTGATCTATGGATTTGAACAGGATTGGACTTACCCACTTCTGCAATTGTGGGAGTCATTTTTTGATATAAATCTCTTTCCATGTACACACACACATGCATGTGGCACAGCTTTTGCTTTTATAAAGAATGAAGCTTAACCCACACCGTCTCATGAAGGCTGGAAAGAAACACAGACTATTCCGTGAGCTATAAAGTGAGAGACAGGGCCCTCTACCCACTGCCTGCTAAGGGAAGTAAGAAAGGACCCTGTGAAACACATTATGAGCAAAGGACTCTGAGAGAATTGGTTTGGAAAAGCCCTTAAACTTGAAGCCCTAGTGAAAATCCTGACGCGTGCCAGTACTGGATACCATCCTGAAGCTTTCTGAGCTATCCTGATGCAGGACTGTACTGAGACCATCCTGAAACATTCTGAGACACACCCAAAGGAGCAGCGGCCCAGATAAAATGGAAGTCATTCGGGAGACCCAAGACTGACTGAGGGACCAATTAGAAAATTGGCTTGACCCTCTGCAGATAGGCCACCCCCTCCCATTTTAAAGTGCAATATAATAACTAGAAGTGTTTCCCCAGACAATGTCACTTCTCACCTCTTGAGGGGTCCTGCTTCGTCTTCGGAGTGAAGTGTATTTGATCTATGCATCAGGTGGCACCTTCTCACCTCACAACAGGGACCCACTTTATTCCTTTTGATGTGACTCTATGCTTCAGTCAAACTGTGACTTAACTCTTTGCTGTGGTGTATATGCGTGAGTGCAGCCTTTCTCTGGACACTAACAAACTACATGAGTTTGGAGTGTGCTAGTTCCCCTGTGGAGAATAGCTGAGAACCAAATTTCACAGACAGGACTTTATTACTCATGGTACAAGAAACGACTGAAGCTTCACATTCCTACTGGATACCTTTGACTTCAAGTCCCAAGGAAATGATGTGGAATCACCAATTGGCTACAGTATGTGGTGCGAAAGCTGTGAACCAAGAATTAAAAATAAAACAAAATAAAAGCAACACTAACTAAATGTCTGCTAGTAAACTGAGTCAAATTTCACCCGAGAGGGAGACGTGGTCTTTATTATCCCAGTCAAGGTACCTTCCTGTGCTCCAGAAGGCAAGACATCTACCTTTCAGCGTTATTTACTCTACAGTTGCCCTTGAAACGATAGATTGGAAGAACGCCAAAAAGCCTCTGCGCAGAAGATATGCAGAAACACGAAAGACTCATGAACAATTGTCTCCAACAGGCACGCTAAGAAAAATTCATTCAAACTCTCAAAGGATTTTGAAGGGTTTAGGCTTAATTAATGATCCAGGGGTGAGTTTAGTTCTTAAGCTGAAAGTTGGCATAAAATGAGGAGGAATGACTAATAATTTAGCATTATGCTAATAGGAAGATCAGTTAGAAAATATGAAATGTGAAATGATGAAAGGTTTCACTAAAATGATGACAGTAAGAATTAAAGTACATTGAGAATGCAATGGAAATTGCACAATGTTACTAATAGGACTTAATGACTTATAGTGGAAAATGAGAGAAAGGAGTATTTTTAAATGACATCACCCGTATATAAAAATTTTAATATAAGAAAAAGCACATCTTAAATCTATTAGAAAAGAAGGACATTTTAAAATGTATCAGGACATTTGCTTAGAAAGAAAACTAGAAGAAAATAACTTAGATCCATACTCTATACCACTCCACAAAATAAGTTGGGAGAAATGAAAAAAATAACGAGAAAATTTAAAATTTCTAAAATGCATACTATAGTTGTATTTGAAGAAAAAACAGCTAATCCACACATAAGTATTATATTTACTATTTTTTCCAGGGTGTACCGATTAATGATAGATCCTCTCCGTGTTTTTGTTTTTATGTTGTTGTTACTGTTTTTGTTTTATTTTTGTACTTTTCTGAAAATATCTTTATTTCACTTTCATTTTGGAAGCATAATTTCAGTGAGTATCGCATTCTTGTTTGATCATTATTTTTTCTCAGCACTTTAAAGATAGCTTTGTTCTACCTGGCTCCCATAATTTCTGATGTCTTTTTTCACTATTAATTTTGTTATTTCTCCATGAATACAATGTATTTGTTATCTCTAGCCAATTTTATAAAATTTGCTTTGGGCTTGGAGTCTGGAAAGTTTGATATAGTGTGCTTAGGTGTGCTTTTCTTTAATTCATTTGTCTTACTTGAAGTCAGAGCATCTACAGGTGGATATATTTCATCAGACAAATTCTCAGCCAACATCTTCAAATAATACTTCCCTTTGCTCCCTATAGAACTTATAAATATATTAGAACATTTCACTCTAATCTTCTAAAACACTTTTCTACATTTCCTATTTTAGAAAAAAATCAGTGCTTCAATCTAGATCCTCTTTCTTTGTTAATTAATTAGTTTTTAACAGTCTAGTGTTATTTACATGCAATTCACATACTATACAATCCAATGGATTAATTATATTAAAAAGAGCGGTGCAATCATCTCCACAATCTATTTTAGAACATTTTCTTCATTTTTGTACTCATTGGTATAAGCTCCCCTATTTCCCAACCTCCCCTGCCAGAACTCTATGAAATTATTAATCATCATTATTAATCATAGTTATTAAGACTTTGTATCAACTCCAATATACAATTCACTTTCCAATCAATTTCTGTTTTCTCATTCTTATTTTCTTTTCTTCCCCCTCCCTCACCCCACCTGGTTGTGATTCAGCCTTGTTTCCAGCACGTTGTCAGGTGTTTTAGAGACCACTCTAGTTTGGAGACTTTATGTAGAACAGAGCAATAGGTTGCCTGCTCCTGCACCATCCTCATAATTGTTACCATGCTGAGCTCCTTGTTGAAGCCACTGCATGAATTCATCTCACTGAGAGGCTTCCTCTCTCTGACCCGCTTCTTTACCAAGCATGATGTTTGCTCTACAGAGATTGGTCTCTCCTGATAATATGTTCAAAATAAGCAAGACTACTTTTCTTGGTCCTTGCTTTTAAGGAATGCTCTGGGTGGACTTCTTCCAAATAGATTTGTTCATTCTTTTCAAAGTTCATGGTGTGTTCAATTGTCTTCACTAACACCATATTTGTCGATTCTTTTCGATCATCTTTATCCATTGCATCGTTTAATACATATGTGGTGACAGAAAATACCATGGCCTGGTTCAAATGCACCTTAGTGACCAAAGTAACAGTTTTAAATTGTAATCCTTTTATGACATCGTTTACAGTAGATTTGTTTAATTTAATATGCTGTTTGATTTCTGGATTACTAACTTCATGGGCATTGAGTGTAAATCCAAGTAAACAAACCCTTGATGCTGTCAATATTTTCTCCATTTATCACTATGTTATTTATTGGTCCAACAGTGAATTTTCTGTTTTTTTTTAATGTGGAAATATAACCAATAGTAAAGGGTAGAATCTTTGATCTTCATGAGTAAGTGCTTTAATGCATGCCTTGATTCTATCTAGTGAATTACTCAGGCTCTGTGTAATGCTATCATCTTTCAAAAAGGATTTATTTATCTTCTGGAAAGTGCATCGAATTTGAGAAGATGAGCATAATTCAGTTCTAGCTATATTTTGTGTTTTGTGCGTCTATTTCTGAGTTTCTCAAACTTTTAGGCATAAAACTTACTTTAAGAGCATTTCCTCTTGAATTTCAACTTAAAGTCTGGGGTACTTACAAGCATAATATTACTTGATGAACCCTTGGATGAAATTTTGTTTCTTTCCAACATAATCAATCTTTTGTATTTTTGTGTAGCATTCTTCCCCTCCATCAATTGTATTTTGTTTGAGTTATCAATAACATTTTATGTAGCTTAAGAATCAGCAACATCATGAAGGGAAACTTAAAAAAAATCATCAGGCTTAATGCTCTATTTTCTTTCCTCCATTATTTTATTAAATTTCTTAAATTGTGGTTGTTTGGGCAGCCTTGCACTTCGATTTCTGTCTGCACACCACAGAGACTGCCACACATGCTAAGCTGATGCCTTCTCTTTGACCTGTATCTCCAGTGCAGTGAATAAGCAAATGCTTGAAAAATCATGTGGGTCTCATCTCATTGTATTTTCTTTTTGGAATAACTGTGCTACTCAGCCTCTATCTATATAGATTCTTCCCTGATAATTGCAAGCAGAATTTTAAAATAATGTTCTATGTATTTTTCTTGTTGTTTCCTATGCAATAGGCTGACATGTACTACTCTGTCATAGACAGAAGCAGAAGTTACCATATAAAAAATATAAGGCTTAAATACGTTTCCACACACACACACACCCTTCTTCAACTAGTTATGGATTACCTAAATTCAAGAAATAAACTGCAAGGAAAATAAGCTAGGGAATAAGAGGCTTTATTCAATGTGTAAATAGGAATCTTAAAGAACCCACTAACTAAATGTCAAATATGGACTCAGAATATGTCAACTCAAAGCCATTCCCTGTGGTGAATAGTCTGTTTTCAATTGTTTTTGTTCTCTTTGTGCATTTTTTTCATTTCTACACTTTTGTGAACGACGTCTCTCATTTCTGATCACTTATAAATGTATGTGTCCAATAATTGTTGGCAAGCCCTCAGTTTATTGATCACGGAGCTTCAATGCCTATTCACCACTGAATGGCAAGGAGTTTGTGGGTGTTTTTAAAACTAGATTATTCCCAGTGTTTCTAAAATTCAGGAAAGAAACACACCCATACAATTAGTTTTAGTAATGCCCATATACTCTCCTACATATCTTTGTTCTACAATATCTATTCTTCTAGCTTGTAACCACTCCATGTATCCCTCACAAACTTCAGTATACTTCTTCAAAGTTTCACATTTTCTTCTTTATCATCATTGTTTTCTTTTCATTAGGTCATTCTTCTTGATACATAATCCTATTAGGATCTCTCCCATCCCAGAATAACTAAGAGTCAAATGAATGACAAAAGTCTTAAAGCATTCCTTCATTTCACTCGCCTTCATAGATCTTGCTTCTATTTTTCTGTTCCTTGCAGCAATCATTCTTGAAAGTGCCGTCTATACATGTTTTCTCTCGTTTTCATTTGAATGCAGCACATTTAGACTTTGCTTTCTGCAACCCACTGATTTTTGTCAATGTCATCAATGATAATCAAAGTCAATAAAGATCATGGTGATTTAGTTTAATCAGTTGTCAGGTTTGACCTTTGAAACATTTACTTTAGTTGCTTCATGAACATTGCACTCACGGATTTCACTCCTGCTGTCACCCTAGATTTTCTGCCTTTTTTTAAGCTGGAATTTCCTCAATTCTCTTCAATCATCATAGGACACTGGAGATTAATTCCTGAATTATTTGCTCTACTCTTCCTGTCCTGTAGTCTGAAGCCTTCTATCTCTCTTAATTCTCACATTTATGTATATATCCAACTGTGACCTGACATTTCAGCATAAATATCTAAAAAGAACTTTAAAATTAGCATGTCCAAAAATATGCTATTTACTGATCTGTGTTATCTAGTACTAGAACCGCAATACCACACGAAGGTGCACTTAACAAATAGAAATGTATTGTCTCACAGTTTAGGAGGCAAGAAGTCAGCATTCAGAATTGTGGTTGTAGAACGCTTTCTTTCGCTGCCGTCAGTGGTCACTGGAGCATTATCCTCTAGCTCCTTTCAGCATCTGCGGCATCAGCTTTTCTTGGAGAGATATATGGGTTTTCGCATTCTTCTTCCACTAGGAGATCCTTGGGAAGGGACCCTGGAAACAAAGGACAAGTTCCACTCCTGCTCTGCCAGGTAATAATAGCCACCACCCCCTCCCCTCACCCCACTCCCTCCGTGTTCTTGCTTGTCTCTCCCTTCTTTTAGCTGAAGGCCACACCCCGGAGAAATTCTCCTACTTTTGTATTCAGGCTTTGATGGGAATAAGGCTAGTGGGTCCCATCCTTAATCTTTTTCAATGTATTGGTTTATTACAGCATATGACATCATGGGGGACCATTACATAGCTATCACATTACGTCATTGCATAACTTTCAAACCACTGAGAATCGCAGGCCATCCAAAATGACACATATATTTGGGGAGCATAATTCAATCAAAGACAGTAATTCTCTATAACCTTCTTTATGTAAATTCCCGGCAATCCCATTTGTCCATTTCTAAGACCAAAATCTTGGTGTCAATAATACTTTACTCTCATATTTTAAGAAGCACTGGTGGGGACAACCCTTAAGAGTTGGACTACTAACTTGAAACAGTTCAGATCCGTGCTCCTTAGAAGAAAGTGGAGGCTGCCTGGTACAGAAAGGCTTTATCATTTCAGAAACTCTAAGAAGGAGTTCTTTTCTATCTTACAGCTTCAAAATGAATAGGAATTGACTTACTGGCAGTGAGTTTAAACCATATATAATGCAAAATATTTGCAATCAAAATCAAAATCATCTTTCTCTATTTTCATAATACAGCATCATTTTAAATAATCACCACCCACTCTGCCTGTGGCCAAAACTACTATCATCTTTCCCTAATTACAGCAATAGTTCTGTCATTGGTATCATTGTTTTAATCCGTGTGTTCCTCCAACTTGTTCTCTTGAGAGCACATAGAGTGGTTGTATTAGAATGCATGTCAGAGTTTTCTCACATTCTAGCAAATAATCCCAAAATCTTTAAATGAAAGTCAAAGTCCTTAAAACGTTTGACATCATTTTACCCTGAAGCAACATCTTCAACCATAATTCTTATTTCCACTTGAGCCCATTTCCAGTGAGTAGATTTGGACTCATGGTGACCTACAGGTCTGTGTAGAACTGTACTACTGAATTTCCAAGGCTGTACATCTTTATGGGGCCAGAAATTCTCATCTTTCTCCCATGGAGAGTGGTTATGAATTTTATTGAGTTATCAGCTCAATCCTTTAACTACTGGTTGATTTGTGGTTAGCAGCACAATGCTGAATCCACTACATGGCCAGGGTTCCTGCTCTTAATTTATTACTTTTTTATTCCATGAGAATTGTACTTGTCTTGTCATGTAGGAGATAGTCTGGACTTAAAAAGTTTGCAGTTATTGTTTATTTGCCTGGTATGCTGTTCTGCAAACTATTAAGAATATATATGTATTCTTACATATTCATATATATACATGTTCTTATGGTACATATTCAAAGGCATCTTATAACTGAGGGCTTCCATGAATACTCTGAACAATTTCAATAACTCCTGACAAATTATATTGCTCTCATTGCCTTCATTTTCCCTCCAAATTATTTATACATTGTACATTCCAATTATTCCTGAGTGCTATGCTATACTCCTTATAATGAAGATAAGTTAATGTAACTATTGCTCAAATCCATATACCAACTACTATGCCAAACATGAAGAAATTGAAAATATTTGCCAAATTATACTGGCTGAAATTGACCAAATTTGAAACACAAATGCATCGCTAATTACTGGTGATTGGATTGCCAATGTTGGAAGCAAAAAACAAGAATCAGTAGTTAGAAAATATGACTTTGGAAATGACACCGGACATCATATGATAGGATTTAACTAGATCAATGATTTATTCACAGCAAATACTTTTATTCAACAGCATATACAGTGACCAGATATGTGGACTTCTCTATGGAATCTAAAGTCTCCAACTGTGCAAAGAATCCATGGAGAATCTCAGTATCAACAGAACAAGACAAGGGCAAATGATATTCACATTGAAGTTGAAGCTGAAGCCAAATTACAGCCTCTGAGTCTATTCCACCTGAATTTAGAAATCATCCCCAAAATAGATTTGACACATTACATGTTAATGAAAAAAGATCCAGTGAGTTGTGGGATAATATCAAAGACATCATAGATAAAGAAACCAATTAGCCATTAAAATCATTAGAAAATATAAAATGTATGTCAATCGAGATTCCAAAAGGTGTTCTTGAACATAGTGGAAGGCTAGTGGAACGAATAGTAATATGAAAGTGCTGAAACAAAAGCTTCTAATGAGTGGCTCGAAATAATAAAGTAAAGTATTATAATAAAATGTGCAAAAACCTAGTCTTAGACAACCAAAATGGAAGAATATGCTTAATATTCCCCAAACTGATACGGCCTAAGAGGAGGTAACAGAAAGATGGTGCCAAGATAGAATCTGCTACTTAGAACTCTCCTTGTGTGGCCCAGAAATTGACAGGTGAGAAGGCCAATTCTGGGAATTTAGAGAACCTAGACTCTCAGCAGTCCAAGATTATTTTAGATCTCCCTCTCTGATTTTCACACACGGAAAATACAGCAGAACTGGCTGCAGTCTCCCCTATGCCCTCCCTTAGCAGGGTCAGTGGGGTGAGTGCCAGCCTCCTCCCTTCTCCCCTAGTTCTGCAACCTGCCAGCACAGGGAACATACCAAGACATACCATTTCCCAGTGGAGCCCACAGCTCTGCACCCTGAGGACCACTGAAAGCCCTGGATGCTGGAGCTCACCACAGGCCACAGAGCAGGGCCTTTGTAGTTACATTTCCTTTCTGGATTCCTTCTCCTCCCCTTCTTGAAAAGGTGCAGCTCTTATGACCACCAGAAAAAATATTCCCAGTTAACTTGAAAGAGATCCACCTTGGTAAGACCAGAACACAATTTGAACTCTCTGACGGCTTCAAGAAGATTATGTTAGATTTTTCTCTATTTTCTTTTGAGAAGGCAAAACTACAAAACTGTTTTCCCATCAAAGGCAGTGGAACCAAGTGTCCCCATGTTTCTCATTGGCTCCCCCTCCCCTATCTAGGAGTCTAGTGGACACGGGGACTTACTGTCCTTAGTAGGACTGCCTCCTGATTGGAAGACCTCCCTCAGCCCCCACATTGGGTGCCCACTCCACTAGCCTGTTTCCATCCTGGACTACATGTAAAGAGCATATAGTACTGAGTTTT
Organism: Echinops telfairi; assembly: GCF_000313985.2. Lineage (NCBI taxonomy): Eukaryota > Metazoa > Chordata > Mammalia > Afrosoricida > Tenrecidae > Echinops > Echinops telfairi. The sequence continues at coordinate 25,952,480 of NW_022111369.1, read as the reverse complement.
TCAGAAACTCATCAAAAAAGGGCCTTCTGTTATAAACACAATAACAGAAGGACTGTACTCTCCCTATATAATATACATAGTGGATAAGTGATGCTGGTAGATTTTTAAATATACCTCTCACCTACCCAAACCACCATTACCTCAAAACCCTGTTTCCTCCACATCAGTACATACAACCTCTTATAATTTACTAAGTAACAACACATTTCTTATAACGCTCTTCTAAACATTAACTGAATTAACTTCCTATGATTAATACCACTACTTAAAACCTACTCCTGAGCACCAATATTCTATCCCTCCTTTCAACCCAACTATCATTCCCTCCTCATTTCCACACAATATAATTTCCAGATCCTATCTGATCCTCTTCTAACCTAAAGAGTCAAATCATCTACAGTTCAACCAGTATGTGGTACAAACAACAGCCATCAAAAGCTACCACACAAAAAAACCAAAAAAACAAACAAACAAGAGAAACTAAGTTACCCAAACCCTAGGGAATACCCTTGAACTGCCAACAGAGAATACAAGAAAATGATGCTTAATGCCCTCCAAGAGAATAAGGGATCAATCCAGACTACAAATGAAAGAATGGAGCTATAAAAAACCCCACACCCAAAGGAAATTAAGGAACCAAATAATGACATACCAGAAATAAAAACAAAGTACAAGAGTTGGCCAATAGAATGGGAGAAATGGAAACTCGAGTAAGTGGACCTAAGCACAACCAACTAGACATCAGCAAATGAGAGAAACAAGCAAACAAAAAAGCAAAACAATCTGAAGAATGCCTGAGGATGATATGGGATACCAGGAAGCAAAATAAATATTCAAATGATTGTGGTGCCTGAGCAGGAAGAAACAAATAAGTCTACAGTTAAATGAGTAAGGGAATCCTTGATAGAAAATGTTCCCACTATCACAAAGGAGTAGAAGATAACAATTCAGGAAGCAGAGCCAACACCAAATAAATTGCACTGTGCTCCCCCCAATCAAGATATATAGTTTTTAAATTATCCAATTTCAAGGAAAATGAGCTCATCATGAGAGAAGCTAAAGAAAAAAAAGGAACCATACATAAATGTAAACAGGTAAGAATAAACTCAAACCTCTCTGTAGAGACCATGCAGCAAAGAAGAAATTGTAGCAGCATATTCTGAAAATTGAAAAACAAAAACCACATTCTTAGAAACCTTTATCTTGCAAAGCTTTACATCAGATTTGAAAGAGATATAAAAGTTTTCTAGACAAGGATATATTTATAGAAATTGTGGGGAGGGAGGGAGAAACAGAATTACAAAAATACTATCCAATTCTTTATGGGCAGAAAGCCTAAACCATGGCACTCAAACATGAGACCACCACAGGGAACAACACCACACAGACACCAACACACTGAAAACAGAATCCCCAATATGACAAATCTAGTGGAGACACAAAGACATGAATGAACCCCCTAAGAGGGGAAGACAGGAAAATACCAAGCACAAGTAATATGAGATGACAGTGACTAATTTACATTTAGATTTAATTCTACAATGTAATAAATGAATTTAAAGACAAAGAATAACAAACTGGATTAGACAACAAAATCCATCAATCTGCTCATTTCAAGAGACACATCTCAAATTCACAGACAAAAATACACTGAGAGTCAAAGGATGGCAAAAAATGTACCAAGCTAATGGCAATCACACACACATACACAAAATGGGTGGCAATATTAATATCCAAAATAGACTTCAAGGTACAGAACATAGTGAGAGACAAGAATGGGCATTACTTAATGATCAATAGACCAAGAACACATAACCATAATAAACATATATGCACCCAAAAATAGACCCTTGGATTTCATCAACAAAATCCTCATAGATGAAAAGAGACATCAGCAGATTGACAATAATAGTAGTTGATTTCTATATACTACTTTCAAAGAAAGATAGATCAACAGGTAAGAAACTTAATAAAGAAACGTAAGAGCCAAATAACACTCAAACAACTCCACCTCCTAGATATTTACAGATTAACAACAACAACAGCAATGAAAACCCACATTCTTCTCCAATACATATGGCTCATATTCTAAAATAAGTCACTTGCGGGGCCATAAAGCAAGCGTGAGAAAATAAAAACACATAGAGATCATTCAAACCATCTTCTCTAAAAACAGTGCCATAAACGTGCAAATCAACACTAGTACAAATAAAAAAACATGATAGTGAGACAGGAGGAAAGTCAAGGCAAATAGAGGAAAGAGCTAGGAAGTAAAGGGCATTTATAGAGGTCTAGATAAAGACATGTACAGATGCAAATATATTTATATATGAGGATGGGGAAATAGATCTATGAGCATATATTTATAGGCTTAGAATTAAGGTAGCAGAGTGACATTGGGCCTGCACTCAAGTACTCCCTCAATGCAAGAATACTTTCTTCTATTAAATTGGCATTCTATGATGCTCACCTTCCCGACACAACCACTGAAGAC
>NW_022111369.1:25946721-25948959 GCF_000313985.2 Echinops telfairi | reverse complement strand
AATGAGAATGATAAAAAAAAATCTATGGATGCAGCAAAAGCAGTTATCAGACATCACTTTATAGCAATCAATGCACACATGGAAAAAGAGAAGAGACCATGTTAAACACATTAATGCAATACCTCCAACAACTAGAACAGTCAACAGCATAAATCTTCCAACAGCAAAGGAAAATAAATAATAAAAATTAGAGCAGAAAATAAATGAACTGGAAAGCAGGAAAAAAAATGGAAAAAATCAATGTGGTATTTACATAATTTGGTGTCAACTTAAGACTATTAAGAATAAAGGTGTGGAGTTTAGCCTATCAATCAGGTTGCAACATGATGACCTCATTTGGAGGTGCTGTGGAGATAAATAGCTCACTGGAGGCCAGACCCACACTCTGCTTCATCTTCACGCAGGCAGGACACATGGAGCTATGCTGATGGAGCTAGAATTCTGGAGCTGGAGGAGCCACACGGAGACCCCTGCTTGAGCTGAGATGCTTCCACTGGCACTGGATCTACAAGACTCTCCACTCAATGGCCTATGATTTTCCTGCATTTGGCATCATTGCATGTGTTATGTGAGTCTCAAGAGGAATTTATAGACTGGTAACGGACATATGGGCTGATAACAGACTTAATCTGGACTTGATCTGGACTGGACTGGGCTGTTTTCTCAATGTACAATTTCTCTTTTATATAAAGCTCTTTCTTATACACATACGAGTGTCTCTGGATTTGTTCCCCTAGTCAATGAGGATTAACACAATCAACAAAGCAAATCGTTGATTCTTTGAAAGGAATGACAAAATTAACAAACCATTAGTAAACTTAACAAAGGAAAAGAAGTAGTAGTTCACAACATCTAGAACTTGGGATAAAACAGGGACATCACAACAAACCCTAATGAAATAAAAAAGTCTAATTATGCAGTACTACGAAAGACTGTATTCCAACAAATTCAATAATTTGGATGGCATAGATGAATACCTAGAAAAGCACTCTCTTCCTAAATTAATGCATATGGACACTGAGAACCTGAATAGACCCATAGCAAAGGAATAAATAGATAAGAAACTCCCAACTAAAAAACACCACAGTACAGATGGCTTCACAGAGGAATTATACCAAGTATTCAGAGAAGAGCTGACCCCAATCCTACACAAACTCTTCCAGAACACAGAAAGTAACAGCAGACTCCCAAATTCATTTTATAAAGGCAGCATTACCTTGAGACCAAAACCAGGCATCGATCCCAAAAGGATAGAGAACTGCACACCAATATCCCTCATGAATATAGAGGCAAAAATTCTCAACGAAATCTTGGCCAATAAAGTGCAACAACATATTAAAAAACAGAAGCAAAAAATAACATGATCAAGTGGAATTCATGTGTGCTGATTCAAAATTCAAAAGGCAATTAATGCAATTCTTCACATTAACAAGAAAAAGAATATGAACCATATGATCATATCAATAGTTGCAGAAAAAAAGCATTTGACAATATCCAACACCCATTCCTAACAAAAGCTCTCCAGATGATAGGACTAGAAGGTCTCATATGATAGCCAAGAGCCAGTATTACACTCAATGCAGAAAAACTGCAAACATTTCCACTGAATAAGGGAACCTGACAAGAATGTCCCTTATCTCCACTTTTATTCAACATAGTGCTAGAAGTCCTAGCAAGTATCATGACAATGGAAAGGAATCAATGGAGTACAATTTGGCAAAAAGAAATGATACCTCCTTTTTTGCAGATAATATGATTTTTTTATTGAGAATCCCAATGTGTCCTAAATAGCATTGATGGAAACACTAGAGGAGTTTAGTAGAGTAGCAGGATACAAGATTAACAAGCAAAAGCAATTGGCAAGCTATATTCCAGTGGTGAGAATACTGAAACAGACATCAAGAAAGCAATAGCATTAACAATAGCCACCCAGAAGCTGAGATACCCAAGAATAAACTAATAAAAATAAATAAAAAGAGAGAGACCTATACAAAGAAAACTACAGAACACTACCCCAAGAAACCAAAAGGGATTGACATAAATAGAAGAATGTCCCGGTTCATGGATTGGAAGGGTCAATCCTGTGAAAGTGTCAAGACTATCTAAAGCAAGCTAGGAATTCAATGCAATCCTGATCCAAATGCCACTATCAATCTTTAAAGAAACGGAAAAAGTGATTAACCATTTCATAAGGAGAGGGAAGAAGTCCAGAATAGGCAAAGAACTCCTCAAGAAGAA
>NW_022111369.1:25944428-25946229 GCF_000313985.2 Echinops telfairi | reverse complement strand
AGTCTACATATTGAGGGAAAATATTTATTAATGACATAAAAGACAAAAGACTAATTACTAAAATCTACAGAATTTTACAAGCCCAAGCCTACAACAAGAAATAAACTAATAACCCTCGAAGAAGGTGGGCAAAGGACCCGAACAGATGATTCACAAAGGATGACACTGGAATGGCGAATAGACACATGAGGAAATGCTCCCATTCCCTAGTCATTGGGAAATGCAAGTCAAAACAACCATGAGATACCATCTAACACCCATAACTGTAGCCTGATTTATAAAACTGAGAACAACAAATGCTGGATAGAATGTGGTGAGATTGGAACTCTTATCCATGGTGGTAGGCAATATGGTGATTCCTAAAACAAATAGCAATTGAAATACCATATGATCCAGCAATAACATTAGTGGGCTTTTACCCTAAAGACATTAAGAAACAGATCATGAACAGACATAAACTCCCCAGGTTCATATCAGCACAGTTCACAATAGTAAGAAGCTGGAGACTGCCTAAGTTCCCATCAGTAGAAGATTGGATAAAACACAACTCTGGTAGTATAGACTCACAATGGAATACTCTGCAACCAAAAAACAGTGATGAAACTATGAGAAATCTCAAGACCTGGAGGGATCCTGGAGACATGATGCTAAGTGAAGTTAGTCAATAACAAAAAGACAGCCTGGTAGAATGCCTGACTGTGCCAATGAACCACACAACACGCTCTCTAGGTATGTAAGTTGAAGGTCACTTTGAAGGAAGGCCCCTCACATCAGCTGGGATCAAATGGTCAAGGGAGGAGAAGGGAACTTTATCTACTGAGTTGCTGCCATGTAAATAGATGGAGAGCCCCACCTCCCATCCCCCACTGAGAGACAGCCCTATCTCTCAGATAAGGGATATATTGATGGGGAAAAGAAGCCAGGAGAAGGGGAAGGGAGCACACACATCAGGGAGAACACAGCAACCTGTCTGTTGGGAGGAAAAGAGGTGGGACTGACCTCCAATTGGGTGGAAGAATGACAAGATGCTTTGGTCACCCTCTGGGAGGAGTGTCTTTGGTGGTTTGCGCTGAATGGGCCACATTGATCTTGGGCTTCTAGGTATATCCTGGGGACCAGGCCTGGTGCCACGGAGCTCTGTGACACTGAATCCTGGATCTTCAAGGCACCTAGCATGCTCCAGAGACTCCATCAGCGAGATCCAATGTGGAAATATCATTGCATGAACTGGACCGTTAGCACAGACACACTTGTAACCTAAAACCTTAAGTGGGAAAATACATGGAGTCTGAGGGTACTGAAGATAGATGTACCATGATTGTTGAATTGTTGATAGGGGAGCAAACATAGTCTTGCTACATCAATTCCCTAAATGCTGTATTAAGATAGGTATATTCTGGCAAACCTGTGACTTACATTCTCAGCAATTATTATTGTAAATTTCCCTGACAGTTAACCCCCATTGTTTGTGTAAATAGCGTCCAGCCATGAAAGGATTGATTCTTTTCCTTTCAAGTGTGGTATGAAGTACTGTGATATGAAGTTAGCTTACAGTGGCCCAATATCCCTTCTCTCAATAGGGCTTTTAAAAAAGGAGTACCCGGGCTAATAAAAAAACAATATTTATGGAAGATTGTTATGCCCCAGGAGGTAATTGATAAAGCTCTACAGTAAATTAACAAGGAGGTTGTGAAAGGGAGTCAATGGCAAATAAAACAAACAAACATTGTGATCAGTTCCCTCTTTCTACCCCACTTTCCCTCCACCCTCCAGGTATTGCTACTCTCATTATTGGTCCTGA
>NW_022111369.1:25938195-25943289 GCF_000313985.2 Echinops telfairi | reverse complement strand
TAGAAAGAAAATGTTTTGAGAATGATGATGGCAACAAATGTACAAATGTGCTTGACACAATGGATGGATGGATGGATTGTGATAAGAATTGTAGGACCCATCAATAAAATAATTTATATATAAAAAAATACATAGATCCAGAAATGGGTTTGGGGCTCAAATTAAATCCTAACACCAATTTAAGAACAGTTAATTCTAACATCATGGCATTGCTCCATACTCTCCCTCAGGAAGGTAACACAGAAGATATGGGTACTATAGCAAAGTACAGTGAAGAAATTAGATGTTGCGTGGATATCAGATAAAATAGTATCTGTGGTCTTAAAGGCTTGTTTCCAAACAAGCAGTCATCTAAGTGAAATGTCAACTAAGTTCACATGGAAGAAGTAAACAAACATCAGTCACCTAAGGATTGTAAATCATATAATCCAAAATTGAAAGAGGGGTTAGTATTAGAACCTCAGTTGTGAGAATCTGGTTTGCAGAAAGCTATAGATGACACGGGGAGCCCAAGATACATTTATGGGAAGTACATAGGAAATAAGCCGCGGTGACCTCCCTTTATCCCTAATTGAAGGATTAGAGGAAAGTGGTTACGAAACGGAATGTATTGGACAGATGAGTACAAATTATCAAAGGAATAAACCTGATTTGAACAGTTAACACTTTGTCAGTTGATCTGCTCTCTGATGCATGCTGGACCTGATAGGGTTTTCAACATCTTCTGTATTTTTATTTTTTTTATGTTAGGGTTTATCTCAGAGATGTTATGTCATTAGGAATCACCCTCTGGAAGCTGTGTCCTATGTTTCCCTGTTTTTTTAGTATATGAAACCCAGGATCGATGAACTTAAAGGACAGCACGTAGAATAAGGGTTTCGTGAGTGGGGATGGGGGGCATGGTGGCGGGGCAGGGTAAAAAGGAAAAGATGTCAAGGAAAAGAAGTTTGGAAATTGATTGTGGTAACAATTATACAATACTGCTTGACATGATTGAACTATGGAATGATCGGATATATGTAGTAACTCCAGTGTATGGAGAATTCAATGTAATGGAGTATTCTTGAAATGTGGCCTGCAAAACCTTTTATTTACAAGAAATAGAGAGAGAGAGAGAGAGAGGTGTGAGAAGAGAAGGAAGAACCACTCAGTACCACAAAGACAGAAGACATGGAAGTGGAAGGCATATTTTGGACCCAGGATCCCTGTACTTAGCATTTCCCAGGAGAAGACAGATGCGAGACATGTACATCGCCAAGAAATACTGAATTCACAGATGATGAGTAAAGACAAGGAACAGTGTTCTAGAGCTGGCTCCCAGGATTCAGACTTCGAGCCCCCTAAACTGTGGTAGAATAAATTTGCTTATTACAGCCATCCAAAAAAATGTAATTTCCATTTGTGATACCAAATTGCCAGAGGGTAGATTGAAAATACACATTCAAACTGCAAAATGATCAAATTCTATTTTCAGTAAATTCAATATTAAGAACTTATCCTTAGGAAATAAATGCTTAGATTCAGCATTTTTGTAAGAAGCAAGATTAAAAACAAGCTAGTAAACACAAATCTAGGGAGCTAGGTCATTAAATTTCAATACTATATTATAGAAAATTATATCAGTTTTTTAAATGTGGTTGAAAATACTTAATGGCATGGGAAAATGGTTGCAATATAGTTTGGGTGAAAATATAAATACATATATATGTTTGTATATGTTAGAGAAATATTCCAATCTATAAAGAGTGGTTTCTTGAGGATTTTATGGACTTTATCAAGAACTTTTATGTATTTCCCAGTTTTACAAAATAATATATTAATTCTACAGTCATAAATTTTATTTTAAATAATTTAATGTAAGAATAAAATACACATTATTAAAGAATTAAAATCATTAGAAAATAGTTCTATGCTAAAATTATAAGAAAATAGTTAATTAGTAAATTTAAAACTTAATTTTATAAGTAAGAAAAGTCTAAGAACAATGTTACAAAAAAAATCTTGTACTCAGATGAACTATTATCATGTGTTCTCAGTTTTCTAGAACAGTTAATGAATGTCTTTGATTTGAGAAATTATTTTACAATATTGTTACATAAAAATATTTTTATACAAAATATTTTTGTATAAAACAAGAAAATCAATGAAGAAGGATTGAACTCTGGGAAGACAACAGTTTATATAAATATTCCAAGGTACAAATATTATATTTTGCACATTCAAACAGAAACTAACTGCGATTATTCTAGGTCATCCTGACACAAACTTTTCCTAGAATCAGTTTTTATGGTTACTCCATTTTATTTCTTATCCATGTGAGAGCTGAATACCAAACCAGCTGAAAAATTCCATAACAACGTAAAAGAAGATCTGAGTAAATTGAGTGCATGTCATGTCCTTGGAGGAAAGTATATAAAAATGCCGATTCTTTCTGAAAATTAATGCATAAATTCAATGAAAAGATATCCAAAATCTCTTTTCGATTTGTTTGCTGTTCTGTGGTTGTAGTTGTTTTATAACTTGACATACTGATTCCAGAGATTAAATGTGTGAAATTAGCAAGAAAATGACAATAATAAAGAAGAAAGGAGAGAGACTTACGTAATAAATCTTTATTAAAGGGAAGTGTGTTACTGATCGAGGCATAAGGACATAGACTGACGGAAAGCATAGGGAATATATATGTACATGGAACTGATATGTAATAGAGTTGATATTTCAAATCAACGAGGAAAGTTCTGATTATTCTTGACATGGCTACCTGGAAAGGGGAGGAGGGGATGTTTTCTGTCTTACTCTGTACATAGACACATCTAATTCTCCTGAAGTCTATGTGCCTGCAAGTATGTAAGGAGCCTTGGTGGCGTAGTGGGTTGATTACTCATTGGGTAGCTCACCACGAAGCCAGAGTTTAAACCCAGCATCCACTCTCAGGGAGAAAGATGAGGCTTTCTGCTTCCATAGAGATTTGCAGCCCTGGAAATTCACAGTGGCAGCTCTACTCTGTTTATCTATGAATTAGGACCGACTCAGTGGCACTGAGTTCAGAATTTTTTATGTATATATGTGGATGCATGTACCCAAATATGCATATAACATATTTTTTTCTAATTTTGAGACAAGGATATGAATGTAGAGATTTCAGAAACTTGAAATAAAATTAAATATACAAATATTGTATATTCCAATTCATGACTGCCTTCCGTGTAACAGAACAAAATGTTGACCAGTTTTACACTCCATCTTCATGAATATTGCCATATTTAAGTTCATTATTTCAGCCAATATGTTAAATTCTGTCACCAGGGACTTCACTCAAATTCTTTATCAACCAAGAGGCTCTTTTCCAGCAATTGTTATTTCTGGATAACATATTCAAAATAAGTCGACTAAGTCTCATCATTCCCACTTCTAAGTAGCATTATCACTGTATTTATTCAAAAACTGATTTGTTACTTCCTCTGTCAATTCATGGTATATCCACTGTGGGCCAACACCACAGTGTAAATGCATAAATTCTAATGTATCTTTCTTTACATTGCACAGCTTTCCTATGCATATGAACTGATTGAAAAAATCATAGCTTGAATCAGTCACATCTTAGTTATTGAAGTGATCTACTTGCTTCTTAAAACTTTAAGAGCTCTTTTGCAGTAGCTTTACCTAATGCAATATTTGTCTTGATCTCTCAGCTGCTTCTTCCTGGATTTTAATGTTGATCCAAAAAGAATGAATTCACTCTAATTTCCACTTCATTTATCATAATGAAGTTTGTTGCTCTATTTGTAAATTTTTGTTTTGTCCAGTTATGTGGAATTCCTACTAAAGGACGTCGTATTTTATTTTCATCAGTATGTGTGTCAAGTCATCTATTGACAGTAAACAAGGCTGTTTCATCTGCGTTTTGAAGGTTGTTAATGAGTTCCTCCCCATCATGGATATTTGTGTATCTATTATAATTGCTCGAGTCATTTGTTCAATATATAGAATAAATAAGTAAGACCAAAGAGGACAACTCTGCCATACAAACACCTTTTCCATTTGAAGCATGACATTCCGTTTGTTGTGTTTGAAGGACTTCCTCTTCATTCATACACATATTCCACATAAGCACAATGAAGAGTTCTGAAATTTTCATTATTTGTAATATTACGCATAATTTATTATCATCCATAGAGTTGAATGCCTTTGTGACGATGATAAAACATTGAGTAAATATCTTTCTGGTATGCTCTGATGTTTGGCAAAAGGCATCTGTGTTAGGGCAGAATTTCTAGAGAAGTGTAACAAGTGACTTGTGTGTATCATATATGTATAAATACACAAATATGTGTGTATATGTTTACATATATTTACATACATTAAAAGTGGCTCCTATTGTTGTGGAAGCCTGGTCTTACTTTGATTTTCTTCAACTTCAGTTTTCACAGATGGTCCCTTCCACAATTGGCCCCTAACTGTAGCGTCATTAAAGCTAGTGAGGTCCTCCATTATCTCTTTCTAGAGATGTAATCGATTTGACTCCTACACGATCCATCTAACAAGGTCCACAGCATGATGGAGATTATGTTAGGATGGATATAATTTAGTAGTCTTGCAGGATTCTACCATGTGATTCCCAGTGCAATTTCTATCGCTAGGCAATACTTTACAATTACTGCTTCTCAGTCTTTGTCTCCAATGCTCTGATTCCAATCATCAGTAATTGTCTTCACTTCAGAATACATCCTCATTTCATAAAGAGGTAGGTCTTAAAATCATTTCATTTCCTCATCTTTGATATTTATGTTTCATGAGTAAATTAGAGTAACAGTAATTTTACTGCTTTTCCTTGCAGGCATATGCATGTTAATCTATCGCTAACCATATTATACTTTGGGATGTATGTAGAAATGTAATTATAAACTATTAACACAATTATTTTCTCTTCAATTTGTTATTTTTATCATATTAGACCATATGTTTATCAATTCCAAAATGGCCAATATTTGTCCATTTTGGCTCAGTAACTGTGAGAATATAGTCAACCATCCCATTTCTTTTTTGACATTCAATTTTTTCTTGATTCATATTTCACATCTTTCATTACCAATG
>NW_022111369.1:25932714-25937100 GCF_000313985.2 Echinops telfairi | reverse complement strand
CCAATTCCTGGAAAAGTCAGACCAGATGGAGCACTCCAGCCAGCCATCTTAAAACTCAGCTACTTAGGTGAGCCTTTAGACTCAGACACAAAACCAGCAAATGCTTTTTTAAAATAAAATGATTTCACACCCTGCATAAAGTTAACAGATGTTCATATTCACCTTTACATCTTCCAATGTCAGCATTCGAAATACCAAGAAGTACCATAGAAAGTGCAAGGACTGCCAAAAGGGCAAATGAATCTGTCTCAGAAGAATTATGACCAGATTGCTCCCTAGAGGCAAGGATGGCCAGACTTCATCCTATGTGCTCTGGATATGTTGTCAGAACACAACAGTTCCTGGGAGAAGGACCATGCTTGATAGGGGAGAGGGGCAGCCAAAAAGAGGAAGGCTTTCGAGGAGATGGATGGACACAATAATGGCAACAATGGGCTCAGCATAGAAAGAACTATGAGGGTGGCACAAGACGGGGCAGCGTTTCCTCAGGTCATGCAAGGGGGCATCGCTAGGATTGGAACTGACCTGGTGGCACCTAACAACAAACAACACCAGATTTTAGCATGCTATACATAGAACAATTATCAAAACAAAAAAAACTTTATTCAGCTTTTTATTCATTCTTCAACTTGTATGCTGTTTGGGGTCCACATCACTGTTACTACTGCTTAATCTCCTCTCAACAAAAGATGAAAATCAAAGCCATTGATAGCTAATTTTCGTTGTCTTTTCCCTAATAACTTTCAAAATGCTCATAAGTTATCTTTCCAACTTCTTTGTTAAGTGCCCATTAAAATCCTGGACCATTTTTTAGTATGGATACTGATAGTTATTTATATTCTCTAGATATTAGTCCTTTATGTATACATGTATTCCTTTAATGGCTCAGTCCTTTACAGAGTGTTTTCAATTTGAAAATACTCAAATTTATTATTTTTTCTTATAGGTTGAGTTGGGTAATGTAACTAGAACTTTGTCAAGCTCAAATCACACAGATAATTCATTATTTACCTTAAGAGATTTATATTGTAATTTATGTCTGAAATGTTCCATTTCAACTCACTTATAGAAAATACAATTTACATTTAAAGTTTCTTTTTTTTTCACACAGACATCCAATTATTTCATTAACATGTGTTGAAAAGATCGTCCTTTGCCTCTGACCAAGAAACCGTCCTCTCTTCCGCCAGCATTCATAAACCTGTGATAGCCTACCTTGTTTAAGTACGAATTGGGTAAAATTACCAGAACCTTCATCATTCTTTACCATGAAGACTCCAGGTCTTGAAAGCCTTGGGCTGCGCTCACTGCGAGGTAAGCAGAGCTGCAGTAAGAGTTAGATCCCCTGCTGCCATGGTTAGTTTCCTTACAGCTAAGACTGCAGGCTCCTTTAGGAGTGCTTCTGTTTAGTGTAAACAATGACTCTGCCTCCGCCCATACATATTTACAATCTCAGAACCCTGAAAGGAGCAATCGGCTCTGTTCTATAAGGTTGATATTAGTTGTAATAAAATTGATGGCAGTAATTTTTTTTTAGGGTGGGTTCTTTACCTGATAGCCCCAATGTTTGTTGGACCTTCAGCTTCTTTATTTTTTGCTTCCCTCAGAGATATTTTGGGCAGTTAATTTGTCTTTTGATCCTTGTTAACTTCCAGGCGATGAGTCCCTTGGTGGAATATGTGGTTCAGGGTGTCATTGCAATTGTGTGTGACGTGATTGATCTATGGAATGATTGATATATGTATCAACTCCCAATTACTAATTTTTTAAAGTATCACTATATACTAGCGAAAGTTTGACAATATTAACTCACTGCATCAAATAAGCCTGATCATTGACTTCTGATAATTCATCGACTTTAAAAACTATGGTTCAGTTGGAGTGCACTCCACAGAGAACGGCAATCATTATAGACTCTCACCTTTTGTGGGGGTGGGGGAAGTGAAGAGATTCTACTTCAATTTCACTATTTTGATTTTGTCTAAAATAATTTGATTGGGTTTGTGTTTTGAGTAGGCACAGTACCATGACCCTGATCTCAAATTATGACTACCTCAGTGTTCTTCCAGTCCCTCCATGCAGTTTTTAGGCCCAGAGCTTATTCCCCAAGCAGAAGGCTGACTGCCTGCACCTTTGCCCCAGCTGCAGTGAATTCTCACAAGTTAGTAGGGACAATACTTTGTTGCCTATATTCCAAAGTTCTTGCTTGTTAGGGGACATACAAAAAAGAAAATCCCATTTTTTCTTATGTTTTCCTCTCCACTCACTGCTATTCTCTTCCTCTGGGAATTTGGAAGGGAATAGATTTGGAAGGGAATGAAATGAATTTTGTGCATGATCCAGAAGTTCTCCAATCAACTGGCTGAACATTGTTTTAGGTGTCCAGGAGCAACCTGACCAGGTAAGCTCAGAGTCAAGCAACTTCTGGAGCCTGCAGGTCCAAGTCTCTCCTTAGGCTCAGGGCCCTTTCCTTTCTCTACGATGATGTTGCTATTGCTGTTAAGTGTCTTTGAGTTGGTTCCGACCATACTCGATGGCTAACAGAACAAAGCACTGCCAATCTTGTCTGTTCCTCACAATTACTGTCATGTTTCAGCCCATGTTGCAGACACTGCATCAAGTCATCTCATTGAGGGTCCCTCTCCTTTTCACTGACTCTATTCAATCAAGCATGATGTCATTTTCCAGGAAATGTCCTCTCCATGTAATATGTCCAAAATCATTGAGATGATGCCTCATCATTTTCTCTTCTACGGAGCATCCTGGCTATATTACTAGGTAAATTTTCTCATTCCTCTGGCAGCTCACTGTACTTTCGGAATCTCTCTCCAATAACATAATCCAAATACATCAATTCTTCTTTGATCTTCCTTATACATTGTTCAAATTGCACATGGGTTTTAGGTTATTGAAAGTACTGCGGCTTGAGTCAGGCACACCTTAGTCATCACAACGACATCCTTGCTCTTCAACCTATAAAGAGGTTTTGTGCAGCAGATTTGCCTAATACGGTGCCTCATTTGATTTTGAATACTTCTTTCAAGTGCATTGATTGTGGAACCCAGAAAATATGAAATCCTTTAAAATTTAAATATTTTTTCAATTCTCATAATGTCTCTTAATGCAGTTTTGGTGTTCTTTATATTGAGTTGCAGTCCATGCAGAAGGATACTATCTGACTTTTTTCATCAAGTACTTCAAGCTCTCTCCCTAAGCAAACAAAATTGTGTCAATTGCCTATCTCAGGGTGTTAATAAGCCTTACTCCAATCTTAATTCCACTTTCTACTTAATTGAGTTAAATTTCTCTGATTATTTGTTCAATATTCAGCTTGAATAAGTATAGTGAAAGGGTACAACCCTGAGAAACACCTTGCATGATTTTTTTTCATCATGTGTAAATATGCATGTTTATGTTTAGATATTTAATAATAAAAATATTTTACAAAGTGATTAATCATTTTCTTTCATACTGTATTAGATTTCTCAACTAATTCTTCAAGAATATCATTAAATTTATAAAATGTAATATGATTAATGCATGAAATAAGTGCTTTGTCCTGTTGTTCATAGTTATATGAGTCAGAATTGATTGAAGATAACACAGCAGCAATGCCAATGTAGAAATAAAATACAAAAGCCAAACAGAAACCTTGCCATTGAGTCCGTTCTGACTCATAGTGAGCTGAGCTTATATGTGAAAACAGAACTGCCCTTTAGGTTTCCAAGACTATGGTTCTTTTTTCTTTTTTAAAAAATTATTAATTGCGACTTAATACATATATAATTCCATGGAATTCAATCACATCAAGCAGTATTGTATAATTGCTTCCACCATTGCAAAACATGTTTTCCTTCCTGTTCTTGACATCATCTCCCTTTTACCCCACCTACCACCACTACTGTACCCCTCCCCGTGAAAAACGTATTCTACTTGCTGTCCTTATTTCCAAGGTAGTGCCCACAAGTGTATGTTGGGGCTGCCAGTGTCATCTATAGCCTTCTGCAAACTGGAGTCTCACAATTCAGGCTCTGGTACTAATCCATCCTTTGACTTCGGATTACATGGTTTACCATCCTTCAGTGACTGATGTTGGTGTGCTTCTTCCATGTGGAATTAGTTGACATCTCACTTAGATGGCCGCTGGTTTGGAAACAAGCCTTTAAAACACCTGATGCTATTTTATCTGATAGCTGGGCACCATCTAATTTCTTCACCACAGGTTTCTATAGCACCCATTTCTTCTGTATTTCCTTCCTAAGGGCAAGTATCAAGCAGGGCCATGATGTGAGAGCTAAATGTTCTTAAATTGGAGCTAGGGTTTAGCATGAGCCCAAAACCTATTCTTAGATCCATGTTTTTGTTTGTTTGTTTGTTTGCTTGCTT
>NW_022111369.1:25930980-25932488 GCF_000313985.2 Echinops telfairi | reverse complement strand
ATTTTCAGGTAAATTTACTATAATATTCACTGAGAATGTCAGTCACAGGTTTGCTGGAATAATAATATAGGGCATTGATGTAGCAAGACCATGTTTGGCCACCTACCCACAGTTCAACAATCTTGGTACAGCTGTCTTCTGCTTCCTCAGACACCGTGTACTTTCTGACTTACATCCTCAGGTTACAGTGTGTCTGAGAAAGAGTCCAGTGCACGCAATGGTGTTTCCACATTGACTTTCACTGATGCAGCCTCTAGAGAACCTTTTGAGATGCTCTCTAAATTCAGGGGGCATATGCTCAGACTGCATTTGGGCCCTCAGGGACTTATTTAAATTTTGCCTTGCTTCAACCTGAACTTGCATCTTAGCAACTGATAGTCTATTCCATATTTGGCCCATGTTTTGGCTGATGATATTGAGCTTCTCCATCATATCGTTCTACAGATATAGTCCATTTGATGCTTCTGTAGGGTACCTGGCAAAGTCATTTTGTATAGACCCACACAATTTCTGTCGAAAAAAGATATTTGTAATGAAGTCACTGCTCTTGCAAGCTGTCCTGCGCAATCTTCAGCATTGTTTCTATCAGTGAGGCCATATTTTCTAACTCCTGTCCTTTCTTGGTGTCTAACTGCTGGGATTCCAATCACTAGAAATCATCAATGCAACTTGATATCATGTTTGATCAATTTCAAACTGAAGAAGCTGTTAGAATTCTTCAGTTTCTCCATCACTGGCTTTAATGATTGTTGGGTAAATGTGAGTGTTTAAGTGATTGTTGTGTAAGTTCCATTAAATGAATTTCATCACAGATAGAGAGATATCCTATCACAGCATTTTGTCCTATCCTGTGATATTATCCTTTCAAAGATATTATCCTATCCTATCCTATCGATAGCACTTCAAAATAGATGTTAAAATGTGCTTTTGATCTCATTCCTGCTGAATCTGTTATTGAAGGCACAGTTCACCCGGCGATTGTTCCACCCAATGGCCAATACTAGGCCTTTTCAGTTCACTAGTGCCTACAATGTGGCTCTTCATGGGTCCCATTTCATTTGTGAACCACTTATAAATTCGCCAAGTGTGTGTCTCATGCGTCCTATGTTTTGACTACTAATGGTTGTTTACAGCTGTTTCTTCTTATTTGGAGTTGTGTTCCATCAGCACATGAAGGTGCCCGAAGCTTTACTCAGTCCGCGTCACTGGGGGCAACTCTACTTTGAGGAAGCAGTCCTTCCCCGGGTGTAGTTTGCGTGCTTTCATCCGCGGGAACTCGTCTTTTATCACTCTAGGAGTAGGTGACAATATCCCCCTCGAGTCCTAAAGTTCTCAGAGGCGAACCTTAAGAGGGGGGCAGCCTGTTCCTTCTTTGTAGCCTGTTTCAGCATGAAAGTTCAGCTGAAATCTGCTATTTGAAATACCAGTGGCATAGCTTCCAGAATCATATCTATACCACAGCGTGAGAAACTAGTTGTGGCTGGATTCTGATAGATTTTTTTTTTTTT
>NW_022111369.1:25892991-25929971 GCF_000313985.2 Echinops telfairi | reverse complement strand
TTGTGTACGGGTTGGAGCAGAGCCCAACCTCTCAATCAGGTTGCAGCTTGATGAAACTTCCTTGAGGGTGGGGGTGATGTTTTGTACAAGAGAGACCAAGTAAAGCCAATCTTTCTTTGGCCCTTCACCTTCTGTTGTTGCTAAAGCTTTCATCTTATTCCTCAGTCGTTTGTTGTGTCGCCTGCTTAGCTAGGAGCCCTCAGTAGACTACTAATGGATTCCTTCAGCCAACTTCGAGCTCATACAACCCGTGCATCCACAAGCCTGTGCTTTGTCACCCTATGTCCTGTTTGTCAGCACCCACGAGTCCGGAGAAGCCTGACTTGAACTCAGCAGGACTATTTCTGCACCTGTGTAAACCTTCCTTGACATAAATCTCGTTCTACACACAACACATACAAGCATCACTGGTTCCACTTCTCTAGAGGAACCAACCTAACACAGTTGCCTACACTCTCATATTCGACATGGAAAGTGAGTGGGGAAACATAAAAACATTTTTTCCTTTATTTTTCTGAATATTTACTTGATTATCCATATAAATACTTTACCTGGGAGCCAGCCCTGTCTCAGAAAAGCCCTAAAGGATGGAGTGGAACTACATAGTGCTCTCAAAAACGTCATCTTTATGTTGCCAGACTGACACATTTTCCCCCAGTGGAGCAGCTGGACTTTATCAATGAGAGTTATAACATTGATCAGGACACACACAAAGTTATAGAGAAGCTGACTAAACAATAAATTTGAAAATTGTTTGGCAGTAAAGGAGAAGCAGGCTTAAGGAGTCATTAGAAGAGAGACTACAAGATAAGGAGGAGGATAATCATAATTACAATTTAATCCTGGATAGTTACGCAAAGGTTAGAAGTCACATACAGTAATATGCAGTATATTATTTTAATGTTTCATTACTGTGATAGAAAGGGTCTGACATAAAGATTGATACCACACAGGTCACCCCATCAGCTCGTCCATCTAAATGGATAAATCTTGCTTTGGGCAGATATGGCTGTAGCTCAGTTGACTATGACCATTATGTGAATAAAAACTGCCCTGTACCAGATGTGTGTTATTCTGCTTATTACTGTGACCTAGAAATACTTTACTCTTACGGAACTTTAACTTCAAAGGTTAAAACTTATATGAAGCAAGGAATACTTACTTGGATTCAATTTCAAAGGCCTAGATAATCAACCCTATAACATAAAGATTTAATGAGTTAATTTTATAGAAACATATATAGAAAACAGATTTAGCCTTTAAAAATTAATGCCTTGTTTATATGAATTCTGATTACCCTATATTCAGTTTACCATTTTCTCATTCATTCTCATTTTCATTTTCTCACTCAAACTTCTAAGTCAACTCTGACTCATGGAAATTCCATGTGTGTCAGAATATGATTGCACTGCATAACATTTTCTTTTTTTTTTTTAACCATTTTATTAGGGGCTCATTCAACTGTTGACCCAATCCATACACACATCAATTGTGTAAAGCACATTTGTACATCGTTTCTCAAAACATTTTCTCTCCACTCAAACCCCCGACATTAGGTCCTCATTTTTCCCCTCCCTCCCCGCTCCCCCCTCCCGCATGAGCCCTTGATAGTTTATAAATGGGTATTTTGTCATATCTTGCCCTGTCCGACGGCTCCCTTCATCCACTTTTCGGTTGTCTGTCCCCCAGGGAGGAGGTCACACACAGTTCCATGTAATCGGTTCCCTCTTTCCTACCCATTCTCCCTTTACCCTCCCTTGCATAACATTTTCAATGGCCAATATTTTGGAAGCAGATCAACAAGCCTTTCTTCTGAGGGGATGTGGGTAGAATCTCCCCTCCAAAATATTTACCACTGGCACCTACTGATAACTACTCTAGAAAATCAGTCAAAAGTAGAATGGTTACGCAATTGAAAAAATAAAAATTTTCCTGACTAACAAATCCTAGAGTGAAATTATTTCCAAGGGAAAAAGACACTTCTGCAGGCAATGAAACATTATCTAAGTCACTGAACTATTAAGCACCCTAGTTGGAATTCTAACACATATGATCTATAGTAACAAGTAAGGGAGATGTGAAGCTTCAGAAATTATCAGTTGCCTTCCATTTGGCTTCAAATTATGTACAACAAAAGGAAACATTGTTTAGGCCTGTCTAATGCTGTGATGGTTAGGACTCTGTCAACTAGATACTCTTGGATAAGGGTAGGCCTGGAGTTCAACCTATCAGTTGTGTCACAGCCTAATGACACCTGCTTGATATCATAAGCCTTTTTATATAGGAGAAAGACAGATTGGCCTTTTACCTTCTGCCACAGCTGGATATTGCGTCTGGTTCCTAATTTCCTGTTCCCTTGCCTGCTGATCCCATGAGCCATCAGTGGACTACCAATGGTGAACTCATTTAGCTGACCACAGACCTTTATGTCCACCAGCCTGCACCAACTGCTGTCTCTACTTAAGCATCCTGCTTCTTGTTCATCAGTATCCATGAGTAAGAAGAAGCCTTCCTTGAATCAGACTCAATTTAATAATTTCTATAACTGTGGAAGCCATTTCTTAATATAAATATCTTTCTAGGCTCAATATATACAAGCATCAGTGGTTTGACTTCTCTGCAGAACACAATATAACACACATGCCATCTTCATAGTAGGCAGTGTGGCTGATGCATTGTTATGGCTACTGAGTAGTGTCTTACAACCTAGGGCAGCCATCTTCCAACACTAAATTTCACAATATTCTTTTCTGATCCATAGACTTTCCATCAGCCCATTTTACTAAGCAGACCATCCGACCTTTCACTCTATTCTATCTTAAGCTACACATGCTGCTGTAGTCTATCCACCACAAGTGACCCTTCGAGGGGTTTCAAATACCAGTGATATATGAGGAGGTATCCCCACTAAAAATGGAATTTTTTTCAGAGCTATATATTTAATTTTCTTTATAAAACAAACGTATCACCCTCAAAGTACTTTTCATTACACTTAATACACTTATCAAATCTATGATTCTATTCTTGGAAACATTTTTCAAACTCATTTGGATGGCTGACAGCACCTCCCTCATTTTTTTAGGGGTTTTTTTTCACCTCTTCTATGTTGTCAAGTCACTGGCCTTTCCTGTCCCTCTGCATTCGCAAAGACAAAAAGAAGTTGCACAGAGCAAGGTTTGGTGAGTAAGGGGCAGTGCATGTGGCAAGAGAGGCATGCTGTTTTTTGCCCAAAACTGGCACACTGAGATGGCTGTGTAAGCAGGTGCATTGTCATGGTGGCACAACCAGTCCCCTGTCTGCCACAAAACAGGTCCTTTTTTGTTGCACAATGTTATGCTATCTTTTTGGAACCTCTAAATAGAAAGCTTGATTAACAGTCTGACCTGGCAGAACTCCAAAGACACTACAAGTCAACATTTTCATCCATTTGGGAAGTTGCCAGACCTCCAGAATGAGGTTTATTATCAATTGACCTTTCACCTTTTTTGAAATGAGAAGACCACTGGTACACTTGAGTTTTTCCCATAGCGCGTTCTTGTAAGGTCTGTTCAACATCACAAGAGTTTTTGTAGCATTTTTTCCCGAACAGTAAGCAAAATTTCACAGTCTCTCACTGCTCTCTTAAATCAGCCATCACAAAACTGAGGTTTGAGTGAAACTGCTTTTATGAAAAAATTCACTATGACCAGAGAGAACCCTCTGAGGTGACACCCCTGGATGAACTAACTCAGAGCAAGTTGAACAATGTTCGCCTAGTGGAAAAAATACCCACTAGAAAAGGTCCGCTCCACCCAGCACAATTTCAGGTTTTTTGGATAGCCTCTCATAGTTTACAGCACCATGAAAACACAGAAACCAAGACTTGGTCCAGATGGGTAATGGGAGAATACATTAGCATTGGGTAAATGTACATGCACATGTTTAATTTTGAAATAAACTGCTAGCATTCTTTTTTTTTAATCTAAAGGATTAGGGTCAGAAATGGGGAGCATTCACTTTATGTATGTACTTTTTGAAATCATCTCAATCTCTACAAAATACTCCCCTTTTCAGCCAATGATCATACACTAGTTTACCAAAAGAAAATGTCACCATTGTAAAAGTTCAATTTTTAAAATAAGAGACAAAGTTAATTTACAATATAGTATTACAGATAAAAAACTAAACTTCAACACCTAAATGTTATATCCTTCTTTCTAAGTGTTTCTAAGAATTACACTGATATCAAGTTTATCATAACTTGAGCCAATATTTTCATTTATAAATGAAAAGCTTTAGAGGGTTTTAATTATGCAATTTAATCATTCAAAGTATATTCATATATTAGTGAGGATTAAAAATAGAACAATCAAAATATTTTTAAAATGAAAATCACTAAGATATAGTCATTGCTTTTAAAATCTAATTGAGATTTTTATTCTATTACTTTCTCAATTTGTAAAGCGTTTTTGTTTAGATAAATGAAATGATTAGTTTAATAAATCATTAAGCTTATATGTTTGTATAGAAGTACACATACGAAAAGGTTCATAATGATAAGCTGATGCTCTATTACATTGTTTGTCAACCTTCCTAATGCCAAACCATTTAATACACTGCCTCACGTGGTGGTGTCCCCCAACCAAAAAATTATTTTCATTGCTACTTCAAAACTGTAATTTTTCTACTGTTATCAATCATAATGTAAATATCTGATATGCAGAATGTATTTTCATTGTTATAAATTGAACATAATTAAAGCATAGTGATTAATCACAAAAACAAAAATTGTATATTGTGAAATATTATTTTATAATTACAAATAAATAAAATTTTGTGTTGAAGCTTGGTGTAGCATGGATAACCATCTTCACACTGGGTACTCATATGTGGGTGTATCTGCATGTGGGCAGACCTGCCCGGAGACAGATAGAGGAGCAGTGTCTTGGTTCCTAAGACCAGCAGACATATGTTTTCCGACTGTCTTAGGCAAACCCTGTGAAAGGGTCATTAAACCCCCCAAAGGGTCGCGACCCACAGGCTGAGAAGCACTGCTCTATTACAACTGAAGCCCCCTTTTAATCAGGTTTGGTTTTCATGAATTCCATACCCCAGAGATATCTAGATTATTTCTTATTCCTGTTTGAAAGCATAATAAAAAGTTTAAAATATTGGGAAAGGAGATTCTTTTTAAAATCTACATAAAGATTTGCATCATAAATAGCATCCCAGAAACACAACATAAATGGAATACAGACAAAGCAACTGTCTATGCAAGGAGAGGGAAGAGTGAGGGCAAAATGGATCTGAATAATGTCATGGAAGAGTTGGACACTGGGGATATTGTTGATCTCGGTCTCTTTGGGGCTACTTTGTTCATTCTTCTGCAAAAGAAGACTGCCACAGGAGGAGGTCATTTGTAGTATGCTTAAGGTGGCAAGACTTCTCTCAATGGGAACCTTCTTCTTTCACGTTACGTAGCTCAGAAAACAACAGCTTTTCTTAAAGTTTTAGTTCATAAGCCCATGCCCTCTGAAAATATCAGAAACTTATTTTTCTCCCAAAAGTTTGTAGATAATTAGAAAATTATTCATTTCAATCCTGTTGTTATTTAGTCAATACATCTGACCGCAGTTTTTAAAAACTAAAACTTTGTAGTATTTGCATGTTATAATGTCTCAGATATTGTTGAGATACATTGAGTAGTCTAAGGTTTGTGGATTTCTTTCTCAATACTCTCTCTCTGTGCCACACACTAAATACCGATTTGGAAGAAAAGATGCAGATGAAGAAAGAGAGGCGTTGGGGAGCAGAGGATATGGCAGAGAGAAAAAGAAAGGGAGAAAAATTGAAGGCACATCTGAGGAAAGAAAAGACCGGAATGAGAAGAGGGGACGGGAACAGGCGCATGCGTGGAAGAGAGGGAGAAGAGAGAAGATGAATACCATGGAACTCTGGCGATTGTAGCACTTTGTGTCGAAATCTTTCTTAGGCTTCTTAGTGGGAACTATTTACAGTGCCTTCCAAGAGCAACAACTTACACCTAGGGGGAAATGTTGCCATTCTGTCAATTCGGACTCACAGAACCCTGTTGCACAGAGTGAAGTGCTCCATTGGGATTCTAAGCCTGTAACGGTTTTGAAACGAGTGCCGCATCTGTATCTGGGGAGCTAAACGTTCAATCAGCAGACGAGTTCTTCCCCTTGGCAGCACCGATGCCTTCCACGCAGTCCAGGCCAAGCACATACTGGTGAACTGGAATCGTCCTCACATGGCCGTCCCTGTCTCATGACAAGGACAGACAAATCTTCCAGTTGAGGAAGTCACTTGCGTCTCTAGGTTTCAATGTGTTTATCTTTTAGATAAAGGGGTTACATGATGATTCTGTCTCCTAATGTTCCTAATATTTATGGAGATTATTTTAGTTAATATTTTGCACCATATTGTCGTTCATCACAATTTAAAACTTTTTGTATAATACATAATATATCTGATATAATAATGGTAATGTTTATGACGGATTTCTTTCTAGAAGTAAAATTTTAAATTGTATTTAGAATTAAATGGTAGAATTTGAAAAAGAGAAAGCAAATTGTACTTTGAAAGCAGAATTATTCTGAATCTGAATAGTATGGTACATGTAAATCTCTAATGAAGCACCCAGAGAACCCAATATTAAAATAAAGAGTGGTTGTGGTTGTGTGTCCACCAGCAGGCTCCAACTCCTAGTAAAGCTCTGCCCAACAGAATGGACACTGCCCAGTCCTCTGCCGTCCTCACGATTGTTCCCACGCTTCAGCCCATTTTGGCAGAATATAAAGTGTAGTAAATAGAAATCAGGGCATTAGGGTAACAGGTCATTCTGAAGAGCAATGCTAGTCTATTGAAGGTATTTGCTATTAAGAAATCATCCTTTGCTTATTGTTACAAAGATATCTCAAGAATCCTCAGAGTTGTAAAGGATTTCAACTTGCTTGAGTCCACAATCAATGCTCATGAAAGCAGCAGTCAAGAGATCAAACAACCCACATTGTATAAATATGCTGCACAAGAGCTATTTAAAGTGCTCAAAAGCAAGGGTGTTACTTTGAGGCCAAAGGTGTGCCTGACACAATTACTTTGTATGCATATGAAGGTTGAACAATGAAGTAAGGAAGACTGAGGAATAATCCATGCACTTGAACCATTGTGCTGGAGAAGAACACTGAACATACCACGGACTGCTGAAATAGCAAACAAGTCCATCATGGAAGAACAGCCAAAAGGCCACTTAGAGGCCAGGATGATAAGATTTTGTCTTACATATTTTGAACTTGTCGGCAGAGACCATACGCTGGAGGAAAGGCATCATGCTTGGTAAAGTATCAAAACAGCGCCTCCATGGCTCCAGCAATGGATTCAAACATGAGAACAATTGTCAAACAACATGAGAACAATGGATTCAAACATGAGTACAAGGCAAGGCAACATTTTATTCTTTTGTGCACAGGGCCGCTGAGTCTTAACTGACTCGATGGCCCCTAACATTACAACAACAATGTTTAATCAATCCAATATTTTACATCAGTAAATATTGCAAGGCCAAAACTATATAAAAGGAGTTCTGGAGACTTAGTGATTAAGCTTTGGGCTGCTAACTGCAAGGTCAGCAATTCGAAACCACCAGTTGCTCTGGGGGAAAAAGATGGGCTTTCTAGGCCTGAAAATAGTTACTGTCTCCGAACTTGGAGGGACAATGTGCCCTGTTCTATAGTATTTCTGTGAGTCAAAATTGGCTCAAAGGCTGTGAGCGCTCTCTGAAAGTCATCATGCTGCATATTTTTATGGTGTGAAACCCAAACTCTCACCACATCTGTTTCAAGTCATAGCGAATCTGTTTGGTAGAGTATAAATGCAACCAATAGAGTAAGTAGTGGGTGGGGTCCACAGACTTTTTAGTTAGTTGTCAAGAGATTTAAATAGAACACAGTACTCCATTTGGAGACTATACATTATAAATGCTAATAAACTATTCTTCCAGTAGTAATTAGATAGTGGTAAGTGCATAGGTAACATCATGATAAACCAAGAAGAGATTGAAATTGTCTAGGATTTCATCTTGCTTGGATCCATAATGATGGAAGCAGGAGTCAAGAGATCAAACAATGCATTCCATTTGGTAAATATGCTGCACGAGGCTGCTGTACAGAGTTGCGGAGAAAGGGTGTTACTCTGAGGAAATAGTGCCTCTTACCCGAGCCATGGCATATTCAATCACCTCCTATGCGAGTGAAAGTTGAACATCGAATAGTGCAGACTGAAGAAGAATTGAGCATTTCAATTATATTACTGGTTAAGAATATTGAAAGCACCAGGGTCTGTCTGTAGAACAAATCAATCTCTCTTGGAAGAAGTATGACCAAAATACTCCTTGGAGGCAAGAATGGGAAGACTGTCGCACAGACATTGGACAAGTAGTCAGAAGAGGCTGGTCCCGGGAGAAGAGCATCATGTGCGGTAAAGGTTAGAAGTAGTATAAAATAGAGAGCTCCTCCACACGGATGGAGACAGTGGCTGCAACAATGAGTTCAAACATAAGATTGTGAGGATGGCTCAGGACTGGACAGTATTTCATTCTGTTGTGCATACTTGAAATGAGTAGAAACCAAACTGACTGCACATAACAACAACAGGTGCTCTAGCGGTTCTATTGTGCCCTATAGGGTTTATGAGTCACAATAAACTCAATAACAGTGGGTTGTGCTGGGATATACCAGGTATATGAGCAGTATTGTGATAAAGAAATGAGGACCCCGTATAGCATGCTCAGAAGCTCTGGATAGTTCAAACTGTTAACACACACAGCTGCTAAAAACGTAGGTTCGAGTCCACTAAGAGATGTGTAAGAAGAAAGACAATAGAAGAAAGAATTAGTGATCTACTTCCAAAAGTTCATCCATTGAAAACCATAGAAAGCAGAATTCTGCTCTGATACTCATAGGATTTTCATGAGTGGGGGTCGACTTGGTGGCCACTAGTTTGACAGCAAGTTCAAGAGAATGAGATATCACTTCAAATTAGGGAGATTATCTGTGTTTTTAAGGACTACTCCTTAGGTGGTGGCTTTAATAGATGGATAAACATTCAAATTAAGGAAATAAGATAGTAGATTATGCATGGAAACTGCATACAAAGGTTTGTTATGTAATTCACTATTTTGTATGTACAACAATAGTAAAACAAATCTATTATCAAACTATTTTGCACATTAATGACATACATCTAATAGTAACAACCACCAAGTTGTATAAAACTCTGGCTGTGAAGTTAAGGTCTTGGGTCAATTTTGCTGGCTTGTGATTCTCAATGGTTTCCCATTATGTACTTATGAAATGTGGCAGTCATATAATGGTATAATTTGACATGTGGTCATCCTCTGTTTTGCGATCTAATGTGACCATCCTTTGTTTTATTTATAATTCTGATTTTCATGGTATGACCTTTTCTCTGGAACCTCATAATGTGGATAAGAAATGGATATAATTGGAAAAAGGCCTGTCCCCAAGTGACACAAATGAATTGTGCTTAACTACTAACAGTAACTACTAATCAATATCTCAGTGTGGCCATGGAGTATCCCAGAAAGCAGGTTTGTGGCTATGCTTCCACAAGCTCAGTGCCTTAAAAACCCTATGAAGGAATTTGGCTCTGTGCTATATGGAGTTGCCATGACTTAGAATCAATTTGATGGCAATGGATTAACGATTTGATTAGTTGGAAGGATTGATATGTATCCAAAGAACAGGAAGTAGTTTCATTTGGCATAAATGAAAAGCATACATACAAAATATTTAGAATATTATGCAAATTCACTGCCATCTAGTTGATTCTGACTCACAGTGACCCTGAAGGACAGGGTCTAGCTGATTCCGTGGGTTTCTGAGATTTTTAACTCTTAAAGGAGTAGAAAGTGTCATCTTTGTCTCATAGATAAATTGGTGGTTTTGAACTTCTCACCTTGCAGTTAGCAGCCCAAACTTAACCATTTGTGACAGGGAGGTTTATTTTACTAACCTGGCCAATATGAACATGTGGGATTAATAAAGTTATAGTTTGGAGGGCAAACAGATAAATGTCTCATTAAGCCTCACTGCCTCTCTCTGTTGCTCTCTGGTGATTGGACCAGCATATGGCTGCTTTAGCTTGTTCTCTGCCTCAACTTGTGAGCTACACTACCTGTGGGACAGCCAATCTGTGGATTATGTCACTAGAGCTAATGGTTCCTTCAAGACCTGCTTCACCACACTGCGGGTGTATACATCACTTAAGTTTAAGCCTGGTGGATCCTGTCATCTTGCATTGCTTGAGTTCAATATCCCATTAGGGCCTGCTTCACTAATCTCCTGAGCTGCTGACTGTTGGTGACCCACTCTGCTATTTGCTGCTTGGAGCCAGACTGCCTACATTGCCCTACAGAAGTCTCAGCTGTCTGCTTCCTTGACCTTGGACCCAGCAGCCCCCATGAGTTTAAGGACTTCCAGTATATTAACTGTTTCATGGAAGTGAGTTGAACTTAGCCCTCTGTACTGCTGTGTGGACTAATTAGCTGTTATATTCCTTACTACTAGATAGATGATAGATAGATAGATAGATAGATAGATAGATAGATAGATAGATAGATAGATAGATAATACATAGATGATTGATAGGTAGATAGATAGATAGATAGATAGATAGATAGATAGATAGATAGATGATAGTATCATAAGTGTCCTGGTTTTGCTTCTCTAGAGAACCCTGTCTAACACACCACTATATCACCAGAGGCCCTGGAATACAATGTAGAGAGTTATTATATATTAAAAGTTATTTAAGACCATTCTACAGAATACAATAATATGTGAATATGAATAGCTATTGGCAGTCCATGATGTCTTTGTTATCTAGTGCAGCTATAGCAAGAAATTCCCAAGTGGATGGCTTTAGCAAACAAATTTATTTTATCACAGTTTAGCTCTATGAAAGGCACAATTCACAATGATGGCTCTAGGGGGTGGTTTTTCGTCTCTGTTAGCCCAGAGGAACGATCTTTGGCTTTTTAGCTTCTTTGCCTTAACATGAAAACTACCTTTCCCCATCTCTTCATTTTTACATTCTTGTTTATACTGTTCTTTCTTATCTCATTAACCTTGCAAAGAAAAAGCATCCCCACATGTGATTATGATCAAAGGTATATGGATTAGATATACAGTACATATTTTGGAAGAATACAACTCAATCCATAACAGGCTGTATATTCAATATTCTTTGCCCACACCACAATTCAATTGTTTAATCCATTTGTCTTAATTTTCCATTATTTAGCTTCCATGTACATGTGAAGTGATTGAACACACTATGGTTTCAATAATATACCTTAGTCATCAAAATGATATCTCTGCTTCTCAATCTTTTAAAGAAGTCTTTTGTCATAGATGTACACAATCCAATATATCTTTTGACTCTTTGCCTATTGCTTCTGAATGTCTATATCACATATATAAAACATATAAACCATCTATCTATGAAAAATAGAGATAGATGGCTCAACAAACAAGTGTTATATTACTGTTCATTATATTATTTTTAAATGCATTCTCTGAATAATCTAAGGGAATAACAAGGCCATTGCTTTTACTGATAAATATATTTGTTATCCAATTGCATTCATTTAAAAAATGATTCCACCACCACCCACTCACTGCCATTGATTTTACTCCAACTCATATTGACTTTATGGGACAGAGTAAAACTTCTTCTTATGTTCCCAGGAGTTTCTAAGGCTGAAAATCTTTATGGAAGCTGACTGCCTCTCCTTTCTCCCTTAGAGCATGGTTAAACCTAACTGCATTTCCATTAGCAGACCGATATCTAATTGACTGCAACCAGAGCACCTTAAGAAGTGATAAACAGAAGTCCAAACCCACTGCTATTGAGTCGATTCCTTCTTACAGTGACCTTATGTTGCTGTTTTTGTTTGGTGCCATCAAATGGGTTCTGACTCTTAGTAAACCTTAGTGTACAACAGAAGGAAACACTGCAGGAGCATGCGCCATCCTTACAATTGTTCCTCTGACTGAACCCATTGTTACATTCACAGCAATGTCAATCTGCCTCGTTGAGGGCCTTCCTCTTTTAGGCCACCCCTCTGCTTTACCAAGCAAGATGTCATCTTCAGGGACTAGGATCTCCTGACAAAGTCTTGCCATCCTTGCCTCTAAGGAGCACTCTGGCCTTACTTCTGCTAAGACTATTTGTTTTTTCCTTTGAGCAATCCATGGTACTTTCAATATTCTTCTCCAGCACCACAATTCAAATGCAACAGTTCTTCTGTCTTCCTTATTTAATGACCAACTTTCACAATCACGAGGCAATGGAAAATACCATGGCTTATAGAACTGAGTAGAACTGTTCCTTAGAGAATGCATGTAAGTCTCATGTGATTCTTGAGGTGTGGCTGTGCGTATGAACCCCTGACTTTTAATTAGCAGCCTAACATCTAAGACATACCACCACAATAAACAATTGTTACTAATAAGTGTTGCACATATCAGGAAAATAAATGCTGTGTTTACTTTAGAAAGCAGTTCTCAATTATGATTAAAATAAATAATCTTATAATTAATAGGCCTTTTAAAAATCTCCTTCAAGTTTGAATAGCATATGCTCTTTGAGCTATTCACTCACTGCTACCAAGTCAATGCTGACTCCTAGAGACTCCCTGTGGGATTCCCAGACTGTAACCACCTACAGCCTTAGAAAGCCTCCTCTTTTGCCAGAGGAGCTGCTGGGGGTTTTGAACTCCGCACCATGTGGATCGCAGCCCAACATGTAACCACTACTCCACCAGGGCTCCTTTAGCTACATATGCCACATCACACCAGAGTGTCAAATGCATATTAACTGAAGTAATTGAATATTGCTGATGGTGCTGTTTAAAAAATGGCTAAAAATGTTGGTCATAAAGTAAGTTGTAGCAGAAAGAAGATAGAGAAAATTTTCTTAAAAATGAAAAGAGAAAAGCAAGAGAACTGCTTTGCGTCTGATTTACTGTACCTGATTACGTGAAAGTTGAAGGCTGTGCTACTCTCTGGCATTTAATCTTTTTGAAGAGAGCCTCCACTGGTTTGCACATGGCTGAACTGCTGCTTGGGAAAGCACCGGGGCGGATACTGCATTCTGTGATGGCAGTGTTATCTGCTGTTCTTCCAGAAATGAGAGCGAGAGAGAGAACAGAAGATAGATGATTCTTGGCTGTCTCCCTGCTGACGCTGGATGATTGTACATTTTAGGGAAAGACACTTTTAAAAAAGAATCATCTGATTTCCTTAAAAAAATGCTCACTCAAACTTGATACTTAACTAAATATTTTTAAAGTGACAGTTCTAAGTAAACGTTAAATTATTTTGATTATACTACTCGCTGGCCCTGTTTCTAGTTAAAAATATAAAATTTACTTCAAAAAAGGTTGCATTATTGTGATTCTCCAAATAATATTAAAATGAAAATTTCAACTATCCTCATAAGAACCCCTATGGAAATAAGGTTTTCTTTTGATAATTTCATAACTGGTATGCTTCAGGAACATCAAAGTTTTTGAGTGATGATTAATTTAAAGCACACATAAAGTTCTTATTTCTATATCAGAACTGCACCAACATCTGTCTGCCACTTTGTTTCATGCAGTGGTGTGTGTATTACTGTGATGCTGGATGCTATATCACTGGTATTTCAAATACTAACAGGGTCACCCAAAGTGAATAGGTTTCAGCAGAGCTTCCAAATTAGGAACAGACTCCGAAGAAGGAATCAAGTCTTTACTTCAATGCGATTAGCCATTGAAAAACTTGGGAATAGCAGCAGAGCATTATTAGATATTGGCAGTTTCATAAATAGCAGCAGAGCATTGGGAGAGATAATATCCGAAGATGATGTCCTCAGGTTGGAAGTAAAACTCACTCGCTGCCATTCAGTCAATATCAACTCATAGAGGCCCTATAGGTCAGGGCAGAACCGCACTTCTGGTTTCTGAGACTATAACCCTTTATGGGAGTAAAAAGCCCAGTTTTTATCCCATAGAAGGGTTGATGGTTTTGAACTGTTGACCTTGCAGTTAGCATGAATATGTTGGACACATGGAACACTAATGACAGAATACTTGATCTGATGAGCTGTGAGTTGACATAAAGAACAACAGACATGAAAAAAGCAAAAGGTCATTAAAAAGATAGAAAAGGAAAAGAGAATGTCAAGGCGGACTCTGAAATTTGCTCTTAATCATGGAGCAGCTATGGCAAATGGAAGAAATGACAACCCCAGAGAGCTGAATGGAAAATTTCAAAAGCCAACTTAAGAAGACAAAATAAATTATAAGGAAATGTGATAAGACTTGGAAATAGAAAACTATAAAAGGAAGAACAAACTCAGCATATTTTAAAGTGAATGAAATGAAGAAAAAAATTCAAGTCCCAAATTTCAATATTGTTGGATTCTGTGGACAAAATATTGGACAATGCAGGAAGCATCAAAAGAAGATGGATCACGGAGACATTATACCAAAATGAACTAGTCCACATTCGCCCATTTCAAGAGATGGTAAGACCAAGAAACAATGGTGATAAAGAAAAACGTCCAACCTGAACTGAAGGCATTAGCCGAAAACAAGGTTCCAGGAATGGATGGAATACGAATTGAAAGGTTTCCACGAGATGATGAAACACTGGAGCACTAATTTGTCTCTGCCAAGAAATTTGGAAGACAGCTTTCCAAGCCAAGTGATTAAAAGAGATCCATATGTGTACCCATTCCAAAAAAGATGTCCCAACAGAATGATAAAATTACAGGGCAGTATCATTTATATCACATACAAGAAAGGTTTTCCTGCAGGTAATTCAACAACGGTCGTAGCAGTGCATTGGGATGGAACAGCCAGAAACCAGGCAGGATTCAAAAGAGGACACGGGACAAGGAACATCATTTCTGAGGTCAGATGGAGCTTGGCTGAAAGCAGATACTATCAGAAAGGTAATTAAATACAAGTCAATTAAATTACTTGTATTTAATTGACTATGCAAAGGCATTTAACTGTGTGGATCATAACGAATAGGAATAGGCTTGAGAAGAATGGGAATTTTTAAACACTCCATCGTGTTCATGTGAAACCTGTCCATGGATCAATAGAAAATTTCGCAAACAGAAGAAGAAATCAGAAAAGGTGTTGTTCATTGAAGTTGTATCTTCTCACCATACTTGTCCAATCTGTATGCTGAGCAAAGTATCACAGAAGGTGAACTTTACGAAGAAAAATACTGCATCAGAATTAGAGGAAAATTGATTAATACCCTGCAATATGCAGATCACACAACCTTTCTTGCTGAAAGTGAGGAGGACTTGAAGCCCTTACTGGGGAAGATCAAGGTTATAACCCTCAATATGGATTAAAACTCAATGTGAGAAGAACAAAAATTGTCACAACTGGATCCATAGTTAACATCAGGAAAAATGGAGAAAAGATTGAAATTGTCAATGATTTTATCTTGCTTTGATCCAAAAGCAATGCTCATTGAAACATCAGTTAAGTGAT
Organism: Echinops telfairi; assembly: GCF_000313985.2. NCBI lineage: Eukaryota > Metazoa > Chordata > Mammalia > Afrosoricida > Tenrecidae > Echinops > Echinops telfairi. The sequence goes on along the minus strand of NW_022111369.1, from coordinate 25,914,391 downwards.
CAAAGGACTCGTCATTCTGTGTAAATCTGCACAGTGTTGAGTAGAGTTAGAGTATTCTCTAATTAGTACAATACTCTCTTTAGAATATTGAGAAAAGAAACAGATGTTGCTTTGGGGACTAAGGTGCACTTGAACCAAGTCTTTGTATTTTCAATCACCTCCTATACATGTGAAAGTTGGACATTAAATAAAGAAGACAGAAGATGAATCAACGCATTTGGATTATGATGCCGGTTAAGAATAGTGAAAGACCATGGACTGCTAAAAGAACAAATAAATCTGTCTTGGAAGAGGTAAGGCCAGAACTCTTTTTAGGAGCAAAGAAGTGTGACTTTGTCTCAAGTACTTAAGACATGTTTTCAGGAGACTACAGTTTCTGGAGAAGGACACCCCACTTGGTAAAGTAGAGGGGCAGTGAACAAGAGGAAGGCCCTCCACTGGAGACCCCCTTGCAGAGGGGTCTCGGGGAGGAGACGAGGCAGTCAAGGGGCAATGTAGCAATGATGAAAAATACAACTTTCCTCTAGTTCCTAAATGTTTCCTCCCCGCTCCCACTACCATGACACGAATTCTACCTTGCAAGTCTGGCTAGACCAGAGGATGTACACTCGTACAGATAGAAACTGAAAATACAGGGAATCCAGGGTGGATGATCCCTACAGGACCAGTGGTGTGAGTGGTGATACTGGGAGGGTAGAGGGAGAGTGGGTTGGAAAGAGGGAACCGATTACAAGGAACCATATGTGACCTCCTCCCTGGAGGACGGACAACAGAAAAGTGGGTGAAGGGAGACATCAGACAGGACAAGATATGACAAAATAATAATTTATAAATTATCAAGGGCTCATGAGGGAGGGGAGAGCGGGGAGGGAGGGGAAAATGAGGACCTGATGCCGGCGGGGCTTAAGTGGAGAGGAAATGTTTTGAGAATGATGAGGGCAATGAATGTACAAATGCGCTTTACACAATTGATGTATGTATGGATTGTGATAAGAGTTGTATGATCCCCTAATAAAATGATTAAAACATAAAAAAAAGAATTGTACAAGCCCCCAATAAAAGGTTTTAAAAAAAATGAGGAAGGCCCTCAATGAGATGCATTGGCACAGTGGCTGCAACAATGGGTTCAAACATAAGAACAATTCTGCAGATGATGCAGCTTAAGGCAGAGTTCCTTCTGTTGTACAGGATCCCGCAGAGCCAACTCCTGGGCACCTAACAACAACAGAAGCATTGCAGAGCAAGGACGTCTCTTTCAAGACTTAGGTGTGCCTGATCCAAGCCAAAATACTTCCAGTTGCTTTGTATTCATGTGAAAATTGCACAGTGAATAAAGAAGAATGAAGAATTGATGGATTTAAATGATGTTGTTAGTGAATAATATTGAAAGTACCACGGACTGACAGGAGAACAAATAAATCTCTCTTGGAAGAAATATAGCCAGAATGCATCTTACAAAATGAGACTTGGTGTCTTGCACTTGGGGCAAGTTGTCAGGAGAAACCAGTTCCTGGAAAGGACATCATGCTTGGTGAAGTAGATGATCACTGACAAAGAGGATTTATAGACACCTCGCCGTGGGTTGAGTTGGGCTGATAACCACAAGGCCAACCGCTAGAAACCCCCAGCAGCTCTGCGGTCGAATGATGGGGCTTTCCACCCTCATCTCAGTCTCAGGAACTCACACGGGCAGCCTGTGCTTGTCCTACCATCTCCCTGCGGCTTGGAATGGACTAGACGGCGGGCTTTTTCTATTTGTTTTATGGTACACAGATACACCATCATTTATAATCACTTGGGAATGGAATTTTCTATGTTAATGAGACAATACTAGATTTGGAGTCTCTTTAGTTAATCTCTTTAGAGATTTAGAATAGCTGATTAGGCAAATAAACTAGGAAATTCAAACAGAGAAGAGCCGTGCTTCATGATCCCCAAGATTTTCCCCTCAAGACACAAAATGAAGCTTCCCATCAAGCCAAACCCAAAGAGAACAGGTAGCTTCATCTTTCTTCCCCGGAGCAGTGGCTGGTGAGTTTGAACTGTGGACCAAGTAGTTAGCTGTCCAATGCTTTCGCGTCACCACCAGTGCTCAGCCGGCACTCAGAATTCAGGCTTCTTATTTCCTAAAATGTGAGAAAATAAATTTCTATCTGTTGAAATTACCCACTTGTGGTATTTCTATTATAGCAACCTGGACTGTGAGAAGAACAAACAAATCTGTCTTGGAAAAGTAGAGTTGGAATGCTCCTTAGGCGCGAAGATGGCTAGACTATGGTCTCAGATACTTTGGACATACTATCAGGAGAATAGAAGTCTCTAGCAACGGGTATTGCACGTCATCAAGTAGAAGGTCAGCAAGAAAGAACACCATCAAGAACACCAAGAAAATGTTATAACAATGGCAACCACAATGGGCTAAACATTTAGGATGAAGTGGGATTGGACAATGCTTTGTTCTGTTGTACACAGGATCTTCCCGAGTCAAAACCAACATGAAGAGCACTTGGCAACAAAAGAGAAGGAAGACAATTGCTAGTGAAGAGGGATAAAGGCAATTAAACACACACAAGCAATAAAAGATTTAGAATTCCATGGGCCAAATCTTAGACAAGAACATTTAACTTTCTGCTAAAAAGTAATAAAGACAACTCTCTTGCCTTTTATTCAAAATTCACTTTCTCCTTTGGGTAAATGTTCAGGGGCATTTTATCTGCATTTTGAGCTATAAGGTGCCAATTCTTCTCTGTCTTAAGCTTACTCATTATCTTTCATTATAATGAGTCCACACTTGGTACAACTTTTGTTTTCTTGTTGGCAGTATGAGAAGTGTGCATACTTGGCTCTTCCTTGGGTATCTGAGCTATAGTTTGGCAAACATTTGCACCAGAGTACCCATGAGGTGGTCTGAAATGTGCACACAGTCACTATTTAGGCGGTCAACCGTGTAACCCTCCATGAGAAACCTTACCAATCAAAACTGTGTGCTATCTTCCGCCCCTCTGGACTCTTGGGAACTTCGGAGAGCCTGTGTCCGTTCATGCCCTACCTACAAGTGTGTTTCATCCCCATCTTGGCTGCTCTATGGAGCACAGCTCCATTTGCCCCTGTCTGTTCTATGAGCGCCTCTAAATCCTTGACTCTTTGCCATCTACCAATCGATCTCAAAGAAAAGTCCTGTAAATAGGACCCTGTCTGTATTCTTGCATTGTTTTTTTCAGTACCTTATGGTCTTTCTCTTTGCCTGTGATAGATTATCTTATTTAAGATGCTGCTCTTTTTCAGGTGTCGTTTTTCCCTTGCAAAAGGCCTAAATGAAATAAAATGAGCACCCGGGAGAAAAGGTGTATAAGGAACAATGGGCTAGAGTAGACAGATCAAATGCATTATTCCATTATAGATGAAAGACAAACTTTATATATTTTCCTAAGGAAAATAGAAAAATACAAAAAATTAGAATAATGAGACACTAGTTTCCAACCCTAGACATTCTTTTTACTGTTAAAGCTTCACCTCCCTGCCAGATAGCAACCCTCTTTATGTCACAGAGTACTCGTTCCCTAAAGCATTTAACCCCATGAGCTATTATTTCCCTAAGGTCATAGCAGCTAAAGGATTTTCAAGAAATAAACCTCATCACCAAAAAGGAGACAAAATACCTTAAGGTGAGGTAGAAAAAAATAACTTATCTCACCTGGGAAGCATAGAGATTCAATGAAAAGCAGAATAAAATGAACAAAAATATTGTTTGAAAATGAAAAATTTTAGAAATAGAAATGCTAATGAACTATTATAGAGGTATTACTGAAAGACGCCAGGATCCTTAAAACAAAAGTAATGAGCAAAGGAATACGTCATTGTTTTTCTAAACAGAAAATAGGAAATCCCTCAGTGAAGCACACAGCCCCCCTGCTGATCAAAGTTGGTGTTTTGAACCCGCCAAAAGGTGCTTCAGAAGAAAGTAACCTGCTTTCTTGAAAACCGTCTGGAGTCCAGTCCTAGTGGATACACCTGTGGTCACAAGAGTTGGATCATTGATAGCCTGCATCTACTTGAATTAAAGTTAAAACTACCTGTGTTTTCAAACCGAAAGGAAATATAGAATTATTGAAAATATTGGTGAAAAGTGAAATATCTTAACTGTAATATTGAATTAAATTAAAATTGCATAAACACACGGGGGAAAAATGACAGGTCACCTACCCCAGTACAGCACCAGTCAGGATGGACTATGGTTTTCTGTAATAGAATATGCAGGCATCTTCATAAAAATAACTAGGAAAAATGGACTCTTTTCCATGTGTCACAGTCTTAACTACAAGTGTTATATGAGTGATCTCACATAATATCTATGGAATTCTACATATGAGTTATTATGAAACTGAGGCTTCCAATGCTTTGTGATTAGCTTCCATCACACAAATATAGTGCACGGTAGAACCAATCTGGAGAACCAGATGAACGGGCCAATTATTAGCTGAGAGTGCACCATAAAAGTGCAATAATGAGATATTTCATAAATATATACTATGTCTTATGGGCCAGAGACAATACAACAAATTCCCAATATGGGTATAAGAAAATTAAGACCCATATTGAGCCACAGAAAAAAAAATCATCCAATTCAAATGCACCAAAAAACATGTGCATTTAAAAAAATTTCCACAATGTTAGAACACAATTAAAAGCTAATAATGAAGACATATACTCCATATCCAAACATTTAGAAAATGTTCTTTACAATCCATTTAAATTAGGACATGTTCCAATGTCTCTTGCCTTGAAAACAGAATAGTTTAAATCATTTTCTTAAGCGGTTTCTTCGCTCCACAGCAAATATGGGGCCTTGAGGTTTCCTGCTGGCACAGTGGTTAAGCAGCAGATGGTTTGAACTCACCAGCCGCTCCTCACGTAAAACATTTAGTAGCCTACCTCCATAAAGATTCCCACCTTGGAAAGCATATTGAGTAGTTCTGTTCTAGCCTGTTGGAATACTATGGGTCAGAATCCACTGGCTGTCAACAGGATATTGGCTCAGGTCCCATAAGATAGCCACCTCAGTATAGGTCTCTCTTAGATGCAAAATGAAACCCCTGCTATGGCTTCTCCCTGGAACATTTTCATACCTTCTTGCTTCCTTTTTCCTGGTTGTCACAGTTCCTCCTAAGGAAACTGTTCTGGACATGCAAATCATACTGGGCCATTGCAAGTGTGTAATTTCAGCATAGTCAAGAGTCTTTGTTTACCTTTGAGCCCTTTCTTCCAATCTAAGAATCTTAAACTCAAACTCACTGCCACTGAATCCACTCAAAATCATAGCGAGCCTATGGGCTATGGTAGAACCTCCCCTGTGAACGTCTGAGGAATGCCCCGCCGTTGTCAAGAGCAACAGCACTCTTTCTCCTTTTCCCTTTCCTCCTGGAATCACTATTGAACTCGTGAGAAGTTTCAGGTATTTCAGACACTGAAGATTGCAAGTAAGGCTACCAGGTTTCTAACCCTATATTTACCAAACATGATGATCTAGTGACGCAGTAGTTATGAGCTGGGCTGCAATTCTCATGGTCAGCAGTTCAAAACCACCAGTAGCTCCTTAGGAAAAAAGACTGAGCTTACTATTCCCCTAAACAGAATCTTGGAAACACATAAGGGGGTCACTATGAGTCAGCACTGAGTTTATTGCTTTTTATAATGTCCTTTTCTAGAGAATTATCTTTTCAATGGCATCATCAAAGTAATATAGTAATTATTCACTATCATGTATATTTATTATAAACATGGTTCAATAAAATAAAAGAGGCATCCTGACTTCAATTAACTTAATTTTAGGGAAAATCCTACTCTATTATTCTTATTAAAAAACTATTAATATATTTTTATTAACATTTTCTCTTTTTTTTCTTTTTTTTAAAAATCATTTTATTAGGGGCTCATACAACTGTTATCGCAATCCATACACATATCAATTGTGTAAAGCGCATTTGTACATCATTCTCAAAACATGTTCTCTCCACTTAAACCCCCGACATTAGGTCCTCATTTTTCCCCTCCCTCCCCGCTTCCCCCTCCCTCATGAGCCCTTGATAGTTTATAAATTGGTATTTTGTCATATCTTGCCCTGTCCGACGTCTCCCTTCACCCACTAAAGACTGTTTTCTTAGAATTTGAAAAAATACTTACTTGTTTTATGCATTCAATGAAGAAAATAATGTTTGTTGCTAACTGCAGATAACAGAAGGCCTGTTGGATCTTGTAAAGTGTGAAATGATGTCCTCTGGCATCCTGTGGCATCCCATGATCAGTTGTGCAATACATCATTGTAATCCATATGTTTTTCTCTGGGTTATTTTCAGAAGTAGCCGTCTTGGTCATTTTTTTTTAATCTGCCTGCTCTACATGGAGCAGTAAAACCTATACAACATCACAGCATCACACAAACCTTCACTGAGAGGTTAACAGCAGCTGTGCATGAGGTGCAGTGACGAGCAACCAAACGCCTGTCTCTAAATGACAGGTGAGGGTTCTCACACTGAACTACCAATAACGTCAAAGGAACAACTACAACTTGAAAAAAGATATACACTATAAATTTGATGTATTACATTAGAAATTGCTGTTGTATATAAATCTAACTTACAATATCAGCCTAAAACATGTATGCAACCTAGTTAATTACTTAATGTGGTCCTTCTCATCATATTCATTTATTTGGTGATGTGCTATGAATTCAATATGCCTGTGGTTCTAATCCCATTTGGGGGTGAGTTATCTCTTATGTTAATGAGACAGGATTGAGGTAGGATATAGTTTGAATTTCCACCTTCTACCTTACTCAAACCACCACTCTTTATTTTCCTGGGAGATGGTCTAGCCAACGTTGACCTTCCATATTTGTGCAAAATGAATTGGCTTCCTGTCCTTTTATAGGGAATCCACCAGCTTCCTGCTTAATTGATTTTTTTAAAAAAAAGCAGAAAACTAGTATCACTGAAATACCTGAGATTAGATTCTGCCCACCTCAGACGAGCAGAAGTGAGCAACATGTTCGCTACTAAACTTTGGACATCTGAAGGCAAAGCCACACCCCCAACCCCACACCCCTGCACCAACGTCCCAGAGGTGGGCAAGAGGCTCTCTTTGTGATCCCCCCTCTTTCTGTCTGAGCATGTGCAGAAGTCTGGTACTGGGTTACTCGATAGCCAGCACCAATAAGACGCCCATTTCTGCTTTAAGAAAACCACTGGCCCAGATCTTGGGTAGCTGTCTTGACTTGTGCTAAACTTATGCTAAACATGAAAAATGTTTGCTCTCTTCCTCGGGATGCTGTGTCAGGCTTGCCACCATCTGAACTCTGGGTCCTGAGACTCGCAAAGGTGGCCTACTTGCCTGACCTGATTCCCCAGCTCCCCCAGCCTTGCAAATGGATAGCCTGATTAGGTGTGAATAAAGAGAGCCATCCAGATGGCCATCTCACGTTCAGATTTGGGACTTACCATCCCCCCCACCACGTGAGGCATTTCCTTGACAGCCCTTGAATTCCAAGAGCTGTTGCTGCGAATCGCAGAACCCCAGGGTGAAGTTTGGTCCCCAGGCTGTCATCCACTGGGAAACTAGCAAGCTCAGGACTCGTGTGTTTTGTTTGGGTCCTGAGCTCACACACTCATACACACACAGCAACAAAGAGGGAAGCCACCCATTGATTACAACACAGAGTCATGTCAAAAGAAATGAAGCAGGTCCCTCTAGCTGGGTGAGAAAGACTTCTTCAGCATAGTTAAGATACACTTCACCCTGGGAACAAAGTGAGTTCCCCTTGAGAGGTGTGTGGGGACACCTGAAACATGGTTGATATATGCTTTGCTGGGGGAGGGGGGGTATTTGCAAAGTGGGTTCCCCTGCAGAGTGGAGACATGGAGGTGTGTGTAGGGCATGCTTCTAGTTTTACATGCCACTTTGGTCAAAAATTCCTAAATAGTTACTCAGTTGTCCTGGGGTATCTTACATTGCTTCTTTCTGTTTTACCTGGCCTGCTGCTTAGGGTCAGAAGTCTCAGAATTATCTTCCAGTACAGCCCTTTACCAGAATCTTAAGGGGGCCTGGCTTCATGGTTAACGTGTTTACCAAGCCAGTTCGCACAGGGTCCTTTGTTCATCACTTGTTTCCCAGGACCTTCTGCTCCTTCCCTTAACAAGCAGTGCAGAAGTCCCTGTTCTGTCCCAGTCATCTGGGATATGAGCAATAAAACAGGGGTGGCAGGGGGTCAAAGCGTTGTTGATATCAACGATAATGGAGTGATAGACCATTTGCGAAAAGTCAAAAATTTAGGATATCTTTAACTCACTTCCATGGGATAAGACATACTAATTCTTCTAAAAGAAATAATTCATTAGCAAATGCCTCTTTTGATGCAACAGGAATAACCAAACTAAATGATATTTAATTTAGTGCATAAAACAAGATATGCTATTTGAAAATTACATTTCAAAAACCTAGTGACACAATCGAGGGATGCTGAGCTACATAGACTGTGAAGCCGAGACATTAGAGGACAAGAACAGGTCTGTCCGCATTGCCCTCAAGAGAGTCAGCTGTATCTAATGGATGCATGGAGAAGTAACATCATTGCCCATTTTTCTTCCAGAATGAATAGAAATATTAAAATATTTAACTCTCAGTCTAAGCAATTGATTCTCTTTTCAAGTTGTAAGAAAGTGTTTCCCTAAAATTTGCTTAATAAAATTCCCTAAAGCAGTGGTTCTCAACCTGTGGGTCTTGACCCCTTTAGGAGTTGAAGGACCCTTTCTCACTGGGGTCACCCAATTCATAACAGTAGCACAATGACAGTTATGAAGTAGTAACGGAAATCATTTTATGGGGGTCACTCCAACATGAGGAACTGTATTAAAGGGTCGTGGCATTAGGAAGGCTGAGACCCACTGCCCTAAAGGAATCCTAGTGGCACAGTGCATTAAGCGATGGACTATCCTGGTGGTCCTTGATTACCCTCATTCCCCTACCTCAAACCACCTCTTAGGGAACAGATACAAGTACATTTCCACACACACAGCCTCCAGGGTCAGAGTCGACCTCCCAGACGTGGATCCTTCAGGAGTCCAAATGGGAAAATAGAATACACTAAATCATAGTCCATTTCAAGAGTATTTTTACCTGAATCTTGCAAAATAAATTACCTTATTACTCCCACATCATAAATCATGTTATCCTACTTACAAAATGAAACAAGAAGTTTTTCCTCTCAGTCTTGAAATAGATGCCAGAGAATGAACCTATGAAAATGATTTTCATTCACTTTTTCCAGAGGACTGTACAGGGCATCATGAAACTCTTCCACTAAGGAAATCCGAATTATTTCATAAGCATATATTTTTATAAAACAAATTCAAATTGTCTTTTAACCTCACAGAGAAGTAAGAATATAAATGTTTCGCTATTTATCAAATAATAATTAAAATTTAAATTTTAGAGACTTTTGTTGTCTCAGTGCAGCTCCAGATATTAAGTCTAAATAGTTGACAGTTAACTTCTGATATTTTAAAGCATGATAGTTAAGTCACTCAGGAAATTGAGTTGACTGGATGTAAGAAAAAGTACGCAAATTGTGTAAATATAGAACCTGTACAAATGTCACTAGAGTGCTTCTAACTCCTCTTATTTCAATAAAAATAAGACACAATTAAGGATTTGACGCTCTTGAAAAAGTGACATCCAATGAAAGAAATCTGCTTTATAAGTTTATTTTTCTTTTCTTTTCAAAAACCAAATTATAAGTTTATTTTCTTTTCTTTTCAAAATCCAAATTATTATACAACTAAAGTGCTATGATTTTCCACAATCACTATATGGATGCATAGAAACATATACCCATGTGCTGAGAAATTTGACATAAATAATTAAGCAAATTTCTTTTAAGATGGAATGTTATTCTTATGCAACTCTGAGAAAAATTCTTTTAATACTTTTATTGGGGGATCTTACATCTCTCATCACAATCCATACATTCCTCCAATATGTCAAGCACATTTGCACATATGCCACCATCATAATTTTCAAAGCATTCTTCCCACTTGAGCCTGATATCAGCTCCCCATTTCTTCCCCTTCCCTATTCCACCTGCTCACCCTCACGAACCCTTGATAAATTACAGATTATTTTTCCCATATCTGACATCGTCCTCCATCGCTCCTCACCCACTTTTCTCTTATTTATCCCCCTGGGAGGCGGTTCTAGTTTGATCCCTGTGATCAATTCCCCCTTTCTCACCCCATCCTCCCCTAATCCTCCTGGTATCACTGCTCTCTTTGTTGGCCCTGAGGGGTTTAACTATCCTGGATTCCCTGTGTTGCAGACTCTTATCTGTAGCAATGTGCATGCTCTGGTCTAACCCAATTTGTAAGGTAGAATTGAGGTCATGATAGTAGGGTGAAAGAAGCACAAAAGAACTAGAGGAAAGTCATTTGTTTCATCAGTGCTATACTGCACCCTGATTGGCTCAACTCTTCCTTGTGATCGCTCTGTGAGGGGATGTCCAATTTTCTACAGATGGGCATTGGGTCTCCACTCCTTGCCTGCCCCCACCCCATTCACCTTGGGTATGGTTTTATTCTGGGTCTTAGATGCCTGATACCTGATCCCATTGACACTTCATGATCACACAGACTGGTGTGCTTCTTTTAGGTAGGTTTTGTTGCTTCTGAGATAGATGGTCACTTGTTTATCTTCAAGCCTTCAAGACCCCAGACGCTAAATCTTTTGAAAGCTGGGCACCATCGACTTTCTTCACCATATTTACTTATGCACCCATTTTGTCTTCAGCGATCGTGTCAGGAAAGTGAGCATCACAGAATGCAGGATTGTTTGAGCTAACTGTTCTTGTGTTGAGGGAGTGCTTGAGTTGAGGCCCCAGGTCCATCTGCAACCTTAATTTCTCACATATAGATATGAGTACAAAGTTCTATTCCCCTGATAACTCTTGTTTTTCCCATAATATTTTTTAAATAGGAAGAAGGCTACACCTTCATTTTATTTGTAGTAGATATGGTGGTAGCACTGAACTAACATTTTCTATTTCAGAAGTAGCAAAATTTAAAGTATCAGACAATTTAACCATTAGTCACAGTTTATAATGCAAACCTAGGTGCCTTTAGTGTTCCCTTGTTAGCTCCACATTTATAGGAATCATGTTGATGATTTCCTCCAAAACTGCTTAAAAACATGGAACAGAAAATAAAATAGATTTTCTTATCCTCAAATCAAACAAAAAACAAATAACATTATATATTCTCTGGACTTTAAAATTTCTCTGCTGAATTCTCATCTTCATTTCTTCCCATTTACCACTACAGTGATGATAAATTCATTCAGAAACTAGGGAAAGCTACATGTTTTGCTGGGGTGTTAAAAAATATATTTCTGATTATAAGTGGGAAGTACTTATTACATTGTAGGAATAGCAATATATGTGTTAAAATGCAATGTATATGAATTTTTGAATAGAAAATTTGATCTGTATCTTTTTTCATGCAAATCACAATAAAGTTGCTTTATATCATATATACTTTTAAAGGGAAATTTAAAAACAGTTAAATAAATTATGTAGGATTTCTTTTGTGGTGAAGTGAAATTACTGGGTAGAGCCTTTCTATTCATAGGTGGATGGGAGTGTGCAGAGGACTCTAATGAGGGCAATGGACAGTTTTGTCCTTCCTCTGAATATAAAGTGAAGGATTTTAGAAGCCAGAACAGAGAATTCTCATGCCCTTCAAGAAAGAAGATCCAGGCATGAAGTACAGAGAGTGGCAAAGGGGCACTGTTGACACTATAAGATACAGACGCAGACCATGAAACACGAATGGTTAGCATCCTATTCCACAACATGAGTACAGCTGAGTGCCTTCAGGCAGAAGGCTGGCTTGCGGAGTAGTGTGCCCTTAGAACATTTATCCATCTGTGCTATAAGGATTTGCAATACTTGTCCAAGCCAGGCCAAGGCCAAAAGGCCATGTGGACAAGGCTGAGGAACAAAGAAAGAGAAGGGTCTGAAGGGTGACTAGGAAGGAGTAGAGGAGGTGCTGTGCAAAAGAGTTAAAGCCTTAAAGTTTTTGATCCAAGCTTGAAACTTATTAGCTTCCCTAATTGCCCCATAATGGTAAGTGTTGTCTGTGAGCTCTGTGGGGCCATGGCAATCAATGAACAAACCCAGAAGAGGAGTGTTGTGAAAAACAAAAGTCGGGTAAAGGGAATTGGAGGATATCTCATCTCTGCCTGTGGGTACCAGCTTGGTGTGGAGTTTGATTCCCCTTCCTCGTGTAGCTATCAGAGGTCAGATATGACCACTTGCCTTTTCTTCACCCTGGAAATCCCTTTCAGGAGCATGGATGGTGTCATGGATTTGTGTTGAGCTACTAACTACAAGGTCAGCAGTTGGAAATTACTTCTATTCCACAGGAGAAAGTGGGGTTCTCTACTCGAGAAAAGCATTACACTCTTAGAAACTCACCAGACATTTCTACACCACCATAAGGTCATTATGAGTTGGCATCAACTCAATGGTAGTGCTTGTTTTTGTTATTTGTTTTTAGTATACTGTTTTTAACCAGGTGCAATTCCCTGACATCATAATGAACCTCAAACATATAATCTACTCAAACTAAACTTTAAATGATATACAATGATTTATGACAGTTATTTTCAAAAACACAATGATAAATCTTATCCCATATAAAAAAGATAGTCAAAATACTCTGATTTTGAATTTCATTTTCTTTTCTCCTTGTTTTAAATAAAATAATTTCTTACACACACCCCTTATCAAAAAATTAAGAATAGGTATTTTAATTGAATTACAGTGTTATCATTCTTATACAAGACAAATTTTCATTTTTGCCCATGCATTTTGTTTCTAGTGTTAAAATAGACCTCCTTTCTTTGCAATTGTCCTCCCAGATATCATTCCCCTTTCTAGTTGGTATGACATTTTTTAAACTTATGCTAAGCCTTCCTGGTAAAATTGTGAATGAATCATATTCTAAATTACAAGCCTTGCCACAAATATGGTGAAGCCACAGTAAACAAACTCTTTAATGATTTTATCACATCACAAGAGCAAGAATTAAATAAATTACTGTTATATTTGTCATTGAAGATTTCACATTTATAACAAAACATTTTTCAAAATTTTAACATCTATTTTAACAAAGAAATGCACAGCATGTTTAATTCAGGTAATAAATTAAAATGCAGTAATTGTGAAACTTATCCTTAAAATATGGCCATTTTAAGATCATCAAATTTTCTTTTTTTATATAATGCTCATATTCAAATTCAGGGGACTGCTGACTACAGCACAAGTAGTTCAAAGCCACTAGCCAGTTCAAAGGAGAAATATGAAGCAATCAGATCCTTTACGGCTTTACAGCCTCAGAAATTCAGCACAGGCCTACTGCGAGTCTGAATGAACCCTGGTGCTAGTGTGGATTATGAGTTGGGTAGCTCATCACAATGTTGGCAGTTCTAAACCACCAGCCACTCTGAGGGAGTAAAATGAGGCTTTCTACTTCCACAGATTTTCTGTCTCGAGAAACAGGTTCAGTTCCATACTATCCTATTGGGTCACTATGAGTCAGAATCAACTTGTTGGCGGTGATTTTTTTGTTCATGAATCTGAATTAACTTTGCGGCAGTGGGTTTGGATTCCTTTTGAGTATCTTAATCAATTTTTACAAGAAGTAACCATATTAATACGTTAATCTTTGATATACTGGAATATTTTGATCCATATATTCAAAATCTCGAGAGAGAAAAAGAGAAGAAAAGCTAGTTAGAACATTCGTCACTGCTCTCATGCCAGCTATAATCTTCCTTCTACACTCAATAACACACACATAATAGCAATAGAAGGGTTCACAGAGACTGGTCTAAAGTCAATAGAAGCACTATCCTGCTCAGAGAAGCTGTGCTGTCCTTATTCTAATGGTCATTAGGTTTGACCCCTTTGCTTCCTATCTTGTTAGATTTCTCTCCCTTGGAAAATCTAACATTTTGTCCTTTGGTGTAGTAAAACGGAATTGCTTTTAGTCGTGATCTTTGTAAGTGCAACCAAATGACTGAAAGAAAGAATGTATGTAAGGTATAGAGAACTCTAAGGAGGAGATTTGTCAGTAATAACGTGAGTCATCTCAGATGCAGAAATAGAGAATCCCACAACCACCAATAAAGAAGGGTATACCAGATGCCTGTGTGGAGTAGAGGCATGGTGCTGAGACCTTAAGACCCAGGAGCAGACTTCCTGGCCCACAGAATAAACAAAGTTGAGGGCCTTCTGGCAAGAGGCTAGCCTACATAGTGTGGTACAAATGTGATAACTCTTTAGGCACCTAAAGGCAAGAAGCTTTGCACAACTTGCCCTAGTAAGACAGAGGCCAAGGACCAGAGACAGACATATCTGTTGATGTGTCTGAAAAGAGGCACTTGCGACAAAAGAATTGTGTCCTCATTAGATCTGTATCCTTATTTATTGTAACCTTTTAATATTCATAATAAAGCCCCATAACCATGAGTAGTATCTGTGAGTTTTCTGCAGCTATTGAAATGGATTGTTGAGCCCAGCAGAGAAGTAGAATGCTGTGGGACAGATAATTGCTCTCAAAAAAGAATAAAGAAGAGTGGAGGCATGTGTGACTTCCTTTTTGAAATCAGCCTCAGATCTGTGTGGAGTTGTAGTCTCCTTCCTTGTGTAATGAGAGAAGGTAACAAACACATGGCTTCCAGGCCATGTCATCGTTTAGCTATTTGCTTCACATCACGAGGGTCAGACCATTCTGGCTGACATAGTGAGGCTTTCAGTTTTGCTGCCTAAAGATCTTTAGTTCCAAAATATCAGAGAAAAATCCACATAGCAATTATTGTTGTTGATTGTTGCATACCAGTTCATTGCGATGCATGGTGACACAATGTGTGCAGCGCAAAACAGCTCCCAGAGGCTTCCCAAAATCAATACAGGGGTGGGGAAAAGAGGGACAAAAGAAGAGCTGATACCAAGGGCTCAAATAGAAAGGAAATGTCTAGAAAATGATAATGGAAACATACGTACAAATATGCTTGATACAATTGATGTATGGCTTGTTATAAGAGCTGTAAGAGCCCCCAATAAAGGGATCATCAATAAAAAAGGAAAATAAAATAAAATTAAATAAACAAAAATACGAAAACCAAAAAGTGAAAAATGAAACTACACACATACAAAAAAGCCTCATTGGCATACACAACTTGATAAAAACATACTAAAACCCTGCAATATACAGATGGCATAAATTTGCTTAGAAAATCAACAAGTATTTGAAGTGCTACTAATGAAGTTTAAAGAGTACACCTTGAGTATAGATTGATTACACTTCAATACACAGAAAACAAAGATCCTCATTACTGAGTCATTAAGCAACACATTATGATAAACAGAAAAGAAAAATGAAATTCTCAAGGATTTCATTTTACTTTTTCTCCACAATCAATGGCTATGGAAATAGCAGTTAAACAATCAACCTACTTAGGGGGTAAGTCTACTACAAAACACAATTTTTTAAGTGTTATAAAGCAAACAGATCAATTTGAAGACGGAGGTGCTCTTGACCCAACCCATGGCATTTTCAATCACATAACATGCTTGAAAAATGTGGACAATGAATAAGGACAATGAAAGAATCAATGCACTTGAATTATGATTTGAGCCAAAATGATCATAGCTTTCTGGAGCATGAAAATCTGTCTTGATAATACATATGATATATGTATTAACTACCAATTAATAGCAATATTTTTTAATAATCAATATTAAGTCATGAACATGGAAAATCTGTTCATTGAATGAAGCATCTTTTGATCTTTCAGATGGGCTCTATAGAGTCATCCTCCTTTAGATTTAGTCTGAGAGAGTTCATTCTCCTAGGTGCTGTGGTAGAAGGAACTTGTGCCCTAATTTCCTTTCCAGTTTTCATTTTTCTTGTGTCTGGAAACCCAACACCGTTTGATTTGCCGCCTGGACCCTGCTCCTTTGCTGAACTTTTCTAGTGGCTTCAGAGGTTTTCTTGTAGAATCTCCCGGATTTTCTGTTTATAAGAAGATCATATTAGCCAGAAATAAAGAAATTTTACTTCTGTTTCTTGTTACTTCTTGAAATATTTTATTTTCCTGTTCTTTTCGCAGTGCTCAGATAGGACTGCTAATGCAACCCTTGATCATAGTTGTGGCCAGAGCAGGTGCTTTGTCTTGTTTCCAATTCCCAGCAGAAAGCTATCAGTCTTTGTCCATTAATTGAACGTTGGCTGTTTGCATTTTCATCTTTCTCCTAACCCATATTACAGGAATTTCTCTTTTACTTCAGTCTCTTTGAAAGTTTTATCAAGGATGGCCGTTCAGTTTGATGAAATGTTCTTTCTGCATCCATGAAGATGAAGTTCCTGTCCTTTATTTCATTGAAGTGGTGTGTTATGCTGCTTAATTTTATAATTAAGCTTTGCAAATATAGAATGCAAACCATATGTATATTCCTAGAATAATTTGTACCAGAATCTAGTTCTTTTAAAAAAAATAATCAAATTAACAAACCATTAGTTAGACTAACAAAGAAGAGAAAGATTCAAAATAAAAACATGAAAGAGGAGATATTACAATTGGCCTGATAAAAATAAAGAGAACTATGGCAGGGTAGCATGAGCAACTACATGGTAATAAATTGGATTGTTGTTGTTAGATGCTATTGACTCAGTTCTGACTCCTAGCAACCCTGTGTACAACAGAAGAAAGCACCCCCTGGAACAGCACGATCCTCACAATTGCTTTCGTGCTGGAGTGGGAGAGCATAGATAAACATCGGCATATTCCTAGAATCCAACAGCTGTCTGACAGTGACTCAGAAGAAATAAAAACTCTTGATAGACCCACAGCAAGTGAGGGGATCTAATCAGTGATCAAAACTCTCCCAGAGGGAACTACCACTGGGAACTTCTACCTAACATTTCGTGAATCGGCATCCATACTGTTTAAGCTCTTATAAAAAAGAGAGAAGGAAAGGAACGAGGACTACTTAATCCATTCCATTAAGCAAACATAGTCTTATTACTCAAGCCAGAGTAGGGCAAAAGGGAGAAACCTACAGGCCAATATCTCTTAGGAGCATGATTCAAAAATCCTGAGCAAGGTACTAGAAAACAGAGTCCAAGAACATGTTTTAAAAAGAGTCAGACATCCAAGTGCATGTGGGTAGGGAAAGACTAACAATATTTTTAAAGACCCTAAGGGGGATGTATCCTTGGTAAGGTGCACTTTTAATATGCCACATTGGCCTGAGTTTCTGTATACACCCTGGGGACCCAGACCAGGTGACCTAGAGCACTGAGGCTTTGAACCCCTGATTTTCAAGGCACACAACATGTTCCAAAAACCATACCAGAGGGATCAGATGTGGAAACACCACTAGGTGAATCACACTCTACCTCAAATACACCTGTAACCGCGGACTTAAACCTGAAAATTTATGGTTTTTGGAGAAGCAGAAAACAGCTATACAAAGAGTTTTAAACTGTCGGTAGGCAAACATTGACTTAGTAGATCAATGCCATACTCGATGTATTAAGATATATATTATGCCAGCCTACCTGTGATTTCCATTGTTAGTGAATATTGTAAATGTTGCCTGACAACCAACTCCCAATGTTTGTATAAATAGCATCCAGCCACACAAGAATTAATTCTGTACAAGTGAATAACTCAGGTATTGCAATATGTAGTTAGCCCACATGAGTCCAATATCCCTCTCTCAACAGTGTTTTAAAAAATAGTACTGGGGGCTAAACCATGAAACTATTAACAGAAAATTCTTATGCTCCATAGAGATGACATTGATAAGATTCTCTACCATAAAATAAAAAGGATGGCCATAAGGTGAGCCAGAGGCACATAAAAAACATCTTCAGGACTAGATTTGGAGATCACGCTAATCCTAGCTCCAATCTAAGAACAAATAGTTCTTATGACATGGCTCTGCTCAATACTCACCATCATGAAGGAAACACAAACGTTATGGATGCTATTATACAGAGTGGTGAAGAAATTAGATGGTGCCCGACTATCAGATAGAATAGCGACTGGGTTCTTAGAGGCTTGTTTCCATACACGCAGCCATGTAAGTGAGATGTCAACTAAATCCACATAGAAGAAGAAAACCAGCATCAATGACCAAATGATTGTAAATTATTCAACCCAAGGCCAAAGAAGGGTATAGTATCAGACCTAAATTGTGATATTCTTATTTGCAGAAGGCTATGGACAACAGTGGAAGCCCAAGATACATTTGTGAGATCAACACCTGAGATAAACTTCCCTGTATCCATAATTGAAGGATAAGAATAAATTGTTTATTAAACAGAGTACATTGGAGAGATGACTATAGGAGATCAAAATTATAAACCTGACTCGAATGGCTAAATCCTTGCCACTTGATCTCTCCTCTGATACACTTTGGACCTGATCTGGTTTTCAACATTTTCTTTGTTGTTTATTTGTTTTGCTTTTCATACTGTGGTTCATCTCATATATTTTGACATTTTTGGAGCCTTCTGGAATTTTAGTTTTATGTTTTTCTGGTTTTCAGTATATGAAATCCAGGACTGATAAATCTATGGAGACAACAGGTTGGGGGAGGGAGGTTAAAGGGGAGCCAATATGAAGGATTCAAGAAGGAAAAAATTATTTTGAAATTGATTGTGGTAGCAGTTGTACAATACTGCTTGATGTGATTGAACTATGGAATGGTATGATATCTGTATTAGCTCCCAATAAAGTGGTTTAAAAAAATTCATACACCATTACCAACAACATTTTAACCTAAAAAATGTCATTTATTTTATTATTGAAATCATTTAAATTATATGACACATATGAGTCACTTAGCATAAGCTCTGGCACTTAACAAGCAATCAGAAAAATCAACATTGTTTTATTAATGTGTTCATTAATTTGAGATATATTTGGTGAACACATAGTAAATGTCAGACACTGAGCACAATAGAAATCATAATTATCTTAATGGAATTTGTCTTTATATATTTAGTCCTTGCTCAACTCTGGAGATTTTAATTTAGACTACATATGTAATACATGGGAATAATAAATAGTTCAAGATGATTGTAATAGTTATATATGTATGGTAATAAAGACACACTTGTTATAGTAGTTGGAACTATGATCTGCTGGGTTCTCTAGAGAAGCAAAAATCAGTTAATATATACTTTAAATCAGGGAAGTGACTCACACATTTATAGAAGCAGGTAAGTCCAGGTCAGTTAAAATCAGAGTCAGCTTGTAAGCGGGAGGCTTTTCCTGACTCACATAGCTTCCAGGGCTGGCAAACCAAAAAGCAAGAAGGCAAAGCAGGAAGGCCTGTCTGAGGGATGTAGAGGCCCCTGAACACAGGTCTGGCAGGTTGGGCGTCATATGTCCCCTGCATTATAGGTCATTGTTTTGCAGATTTACAATATTCTTCCTTTATGTATTTATTTTGAGTACCCATTTATGCAACCCCAAATTGGGAGCTCATTATTGGACAATTCAATATTTTTATTACTGATTTTTACTCTAAAATTTCCTTTCTCATTCAGGCTGACGGCAAACTACTTTTCTAGCCTATTAACCAT
Organism: Echinops telfairi; assembly: GCF_000313985.2. NCBI lineage: Eukaryota > Metazoa > Chordata > Mammalia > Afrosoricida > Tenrecidae > Echinops > Echinops telfairi. The sequence goes on along the minus strand of NW_022111369.1, from coordinate 25,894,685 downwards.
ACATTTTGTATTTTGAAACATTACCCCTAGCCAAATTATCATACATCTGATTATTTGCTTATTTGTTATAAAATTCTATCATGCATTGCAATAATATCTGTCCACCTGATACTGACATTTTATCTGTAGGAGCACTGGTAACTTAGAGGTTATGTGTTGGGCTGCTACCAGCTGCTTCAAGAGGAAGACGGGTCATTGTAAGAGTTATGCTCTCAAAAACTCTCAGGGGCAGTTTGACCCTGTCTTATAGGGTCACTATGAATCAGTATCAACTCTATGGCTGTGTGTGTGTGTGTGTGTATTACATATATATGTTGCCAATGATAATACCTTTTTATCCAGGCAAAACTATTTTTTCCCCTTTGAGAAATTGTTAAGATATTCCTTCTGGCTCAATCAGAATATTGCACTTTCTCTTGGTGGTTAATGTCTATTTCTGCAGTTTTCTACACAAATCCTCTATTCCATTTCTATGTATCAATTTGTAGATATTCAGTTTCTAGGTATCGGTGTTGCAATTTAGCAGTTGATTGCTTATGTGTTGAAGTAACACCTACATTGTAAATTCTATGAGAAAACCACCTTTTTGAATCCCCAAGGAGCAAGGAGAGTTCAAAAGATAAATTTTGTCAGGTTGGGATCATATAATTTGTTCTTCTACTCATTCGTTCATTTAATTTTAAAGTCTTGGTATGATAATATGCCAAACTATTCATATGCATGGAATTTCATGAGCGATGTGTGATATGTAAATTACTCACATTTCCATGGTACTTGTACCATATTTCGGAATGTACGCTCCTCCTCTTCAGTGGTTGAAATGTATGATTGACAGCAGTGTTCCAGATTAAAGCTGGCATTCTAACCATATAGAGATAGAACTTTTGATTTAATTTGATGAGAGTGTTATACATAAATAAAGTAAGAGTTTAAAATAAAAGTAAGAACTTAAAATACATATTTTAATGAAATATTTCCTTGAGGGATTCAGTGACCTCTCTTTTCAAAGATGCTTCATCCAATGACAATCAATATTTGTTTATGTGTTCATGTCCCAAGCTTAAATATGATCAGCAATTTTTCTACATGATGATTGTGAGAAACCAGCTGTCAAGTAACTGCTGTCCAGAGTCTTAGGTGTTAATATGTTACCAGACAAAATGCTTTGTGTAGGTACATCATATATTTGAAAGTTGCACTCTATTTCCAGCTCAAATTTTGGTATTTAATTTATATGAAAAGTGGCTTCTAATCCTATTTATTCTTTTGCGACAGTTCAGCAACTGATGTCACTGATCAATTTGCATTCTGCTTAGTCAATTTCTTAAGTAATTACAGGTAATAAAATATATAATTTTTATTTTATGGCTTATTTGATCTCCTCTTAAAGTTCACATGTAAATTGCCCTATAAATTTTATGTTCAATGTCATATTATTTGACATTAAGCCTACCTTCGATAAATGTAGCCACCTCATCTAATCAAGTAAAATATATATTGGAAGTAACAAGTAAAGTGCATACTCAACTTAAAAAGTGCCATTTTCTATTGTTCACATGGGATCCTTTCTTTTATAAAAATAATATATGGTAATTATTTGTTGAAATTATTAAAACATACTTCCTTGAAGGATTTAGTGACCTATCTTTTCAAAGATGCTTCTCTGGATGACAATCAATATTTGTGTTTATGTG
>NW_022111369.1:25889456-25891231 GCF_000313985.2 Echinops telfairi | reverse complement strand
TTTTGTTATGTTTCTGAAAAGAATATATATTTTTATAAACAGTAAGCAAAGGTGTAAGCAGTTGATAGACCAATACATTTACAAATGTGGTATCCCATGTTTACCTTTGAGTATAAATGAGTAGAAAGAACCCTTCATTTTAACCCTTCACCAAAGAAAGCAAATATCTCAAATCCATGTAAATAGAATCATAAAATAGCAGATGATTAAATTATTATTACAAATAGAAACTAAAAGTTTGAGACTATATACTAATTCTACCCTACAAAGTATCTGCTCAGCTATTGGTCTCTCCCTATCATGAAGAGTGGGATGGAATCTATAGACAAATGGAAACAATTAGCCCAAGGAACTAATAGACCATGCAAGCTTACATCTCCACAACAATGGTTTCCAGCTACCACTACCAACTCCTCTAAAGGGGATCACTGTAGAAAATCCTCAAGCAAGTGGAATAAAATTATAGAGAAAAATTCAAAATCATAAAAAAAGACAAATCTGACTGGTTGGACAGAGACTGGTGGTACCCTAAGACAATGGTTCTTCACCAATCTTTAGATCTAGTACTGAACTCATTCCATTGACTCAAATTTCAGGCAAATAATAGACAGATCTAGAGGAGGAACAATAACAACAGTGAGGTATTACCATGATCAAACATTTCAGATGAAAAGGACAACATTTACCCCAGGACAAAGTTCAGAAGGGTCAGAAAAGAAGGAAGAATGGAAACATAGATGGGAATTGGATAAATGATGGTACATTGAGAAAATTATAATGAATGAGAAAAAAATGCATGAAATATTGATTTTTAAACTTATGATCTGCTCTATGAAACGTCTTCCAATTTGAAAAGAACATGAGGTGCTATCTAGTCGGTTCATACTCTGTGTATAACAGAATAAAATTCCTCCCAATTTTGTGCCATTCTCCTTCATAGTCATTGCCATGCCCATCATTGGAGTCACCATGTCAATCCATCTTCTCCAGAGTCTTCCTAGTTTTTGCTGCCTCTATACTTTACCAAGAACGATGTCTTTCTCAAGCTTCTCCTGAACATATGCCCAAAGTATGTAACATGAAGACTCACCATCCTTGCCTCTAGGAAGCATTTTGACTGTGCTTCCAAGAAAGATTTGTTTGTTCTCTTGGAAGTCCAGGGTGCTTTCAAAATTCAGCACCAACACCATAATTCAAATGCCGTCTTCCTTAATCAAGGTCCAACTTTCACATGTATAAAGGGCAATTGAAAATGTTATGGCTTGGACCAGGTTCACTTTAGTCCTGAAAATAACTTTGTGGTAGTTACATAATCTGGTGTCAACTTGAGACTCTTAAGAGTGAAGGGTGGAGTCTAGCCTGTCAATCAGGTCACAGCTTGATCACCTCATTTGGAGGCGCAATGGAGAAATAGCTCACTAGAGGCCAGACCCACAGTGTCTATTTTGTTTTCCGGCTGGCAAGACATAGAAGCTAAGCTGGAGGAGCCAGCTGCCAGTGCTGAGATGCTTCCACCACCACTGGATCCACAAGACTTTCCACCCACTGGCTTGTGATCTTCCTGCATTTTGCATCATTGCATATGTTGTGAGTGTGAAGAGGAATTAAATAAGAAATTTTACTACTAATAATTTTTGAACCATCACATTATGTGTGGTTGTTATTTACTGATAGATGAAGATAATATGGTAGGGGAAAACTGTGGAAAAGAGTCACTTGGGTGGACCAATAATGTTTCCAGAAGATTGCAAACTATGTGATGCTCTAAAAATATT
>NW_022111369.1:25879604-25888343 GCF_000313985.2 Echinops telfairi | reverse complement strand
AAATGCAGGAAGATCACAGGCCAATGGATGGAAAGTCTTGTGGATCCAGTGGAAGTGGAAGCATCTCAGCACTAGTGTGGGTCTCCACGTAGCTCCTCCAGCTCCAGGGTTCCGGCTCTCATCAGGATAGCTCCATCTGGATTGTCAACAGGAAGGTGAATCATAAAGTGTGTCCCACCTCCAGGGAGGAAGACAGGAGTTCCCAGAATCTTCAAGAGAAGGGCATTATTAGCTTCACACAGAGGCATTATTGGCTATGACTTGATTGACAGGCTAGACTCCACCCCTGTGCTCAAGTTGACAGGATATTATGCAACTGACACACTGGGCTAGTAAATCATCTGGTCTTTTCTGCTTTAGACCCTTTGGTGGATGCAAATGACTCACAATTGTGTTGCAATTAAGTTCTTTAGCCAGGGAGCTACTAGACTTCCCTTGAAAAATAAAGTGTGTTCTGGTGGTACAATTGATTGTTAAAAGTAAGGCTGCTAGCCCAAAAGTCAACAGTTCCAACTCAATTCCAACCTACTCAGTGAGAGCAAGATATAGCTGTCTGTTCCTGTAAAGGTGGTACACACAGGAAACCTTACTGAGCTATTTTAGCCTGTCAGATGGGGTTGCTCTAGATTTTTAAAGCACCCAACAGCAATGGTTTTCATTTAATTTAGGTAAATGTAGAATTAAACATTTTTGAAAGTTTGTTTTTCAAAAAGATATGGTCATCATGGGTTTCATCAGTATATAAAATAAACATATTTCAAAATTATAATAAACTTTTTAATTAGTGGGAGGTCCAACATATTCTTAGAACTAGAGAAAGGATATTTTAGAAGTTTAGCTTGATGGACAATATTATGATAAACATTCATTTGGTCCAATATGATATACATATATAACTTTGGGGTTTATTCTACTTACTGGACAGACATTATTTGTATTTCTTTTTTATTAAATACTTTTATTAGGGTCTCTAAGAGTTCTTATCACAATCCATATATTCACCCATTGTATCAAGCATTTTTTGTACATATGTTGCCATTATCATTTTCAAAGCATTTTCTTTCTACTTGAGCCCTGGATATCAGCTCCTCATTTTCCCTCCCTCCATGCTAAAGAAACCTCCAAATTAATTTCTGTCTCTACAGAAAAACAGGAGCAAAGACCATGGGAAGTCAAGCTAACCACTACACTTAGAGAAATCCCAGCAATGTCATTGGTTTCCATCTCTCAGGCACTTTTTCTAACCCTATAATTATCTATTTCATAGACCACTCTTTGAAGGTTGGTGGGGTGGAGCAAAATCAGACACTTTTAAAAACTTGACAGAAATTTTGATCTCTTTAAAAGTTAAGAACCACCTTAGAAGTGGACCAAAATAAATAACTAAAAAGATTAAATGATAGTCTTTTTTTTTGTAGATGTGTAAAACTTGTGGAAACTGGAAGCTATATAAGTGGGAACTATATCACAGCAGAAAATAAACCAAATATGTTCCATTAAAACAAGTGACAGAAAAGTAGTAACACTGCACTTTGCCAAAGAAACAAACCTTGGGAGACACAGGAGTCTCGTCCCGTGCCTGTTCTTATAAGTTTCAATATAGAAGATGGTTTAAATGTTCAAAACATTTAAGGGAGCAACAAGAGATCTAAAATTGATGGCAAGGAGGGGGCATAATGCCTGGTGGGGTTTGATCAAGTGCAATATATCCAAGCGAAATCACTGAGAGCTGAACGGAGGGTGAGCCGAATAGTGGGACAAGAGGAAGGTGAACCAAAATAGAGGAAAGAAGTAGAAGGCAAAAGCTATTTATAGAGGTATATATGTAATTTTTTTTGTATATATGTAAATAGATTAATCTGTAGTGAAATATATATATATATATTTGTATATATGTAAATAGATTAATCTGTAGTGAAATATATATATATATATTTGTATATATGTAAATAGATTAATCTGTAGTGAAAGGGATAGAGGCCAATGCACATATATATACATATATATGTTAAGTATTAAGATGGCAGATGGACCTTGGGCCTCTACTCAAGGCCTCCCTAAACACAAGAAGACTGTTCTAATAACCAGGATCTCTTTGATGTTCATCTTCCCAACATCATTGTAGAAGACAAAATAGGTGCATAATCAAATGTGTTAAAAAAAAATGGATGGTTCCAGGTTATCAAAAGATATAGCATCTGGGGACTTAAAGACTTGAAGTTAAACAAGCAGCCATCTAGCAGGGAAGCAAAAAAACCCACATGGAAGAAGCACATCAGCCAGTATGATCATGAGGTGTCAACGGGATCAGGTATCAAGTATCAAAATATCCAAAGCAAACAAATATAATGATGTGAAAAAGGTGGGTTGGAGTGGAGACCCAAAGCCCATCTGTAGACAGTTGGTATCCCCCCACAGAAGGGTTGCAAGGAAGGCACAATTCAACCAGGGTGCAGTATAGCACCAACGAAACACACATCATTCCTCTAGTTCCTGAATGCTTCCTTCCCCCAACTACTATGATCCATTTCTACCTTACAAATTCAGCTAGCCCAGAGTACATACATTGGTACAGATAAGACACATGGAATCCAAGACACATGGATTCCAAGACAAATAAAATTAATGTATATTTTGAGCTCAAGGGATGAAATCACTCCTTGAAGTTCTCAGAGCTGCTTAGTGAAATGGTTGACAGAAGGTCAAGATGGTTAACAAAAAGCCCAGCCCTGGCTTGATGCAGTCAGAGGCCTAAGGCCATACTTCATATCAATTGAATAGTTTAGATAAGGATTAGGATGGTTAGATAAGGATTGAACTTGACTGTTTTAAGAATTGTGTTTAGAATCTGAGTCTACTTTTTTTTATACTGATTTCTTCTGCTTATTGTTTTTAATATAATGATTAATAGAACGTTACAGGGAAGTATAAAAATAGAGCACTCGTAAGCCCACTTGTCTTCAGTAATTAAAATTGGATTGTTAAATGGGTTTAGGACATATCTGCAAGGAAGACTGAAAAGATATGCCCCACCCTATATCTTGAGTGCTTAGGCTATTCAAAGATGAAGAGACTTGCCTAGGAGGCTGCTGACTGATTGAAGGGAAAAAAGGAAGTTTTTAGAGTTTTGAACCTTGAACTAGTGCTTTTTGGCAGAAGCTGGGGAAAAATCTGGAACCATGGAAAAAACTCCTCTCTAGGACTAAAAGTTAAAGGGAGCCTGTGGGCAGGCTGAAATGCTTGCTAGGTGACCACCTGGATCCACTTGTTGAGTGGAAGTGCGAGAGATGCGGCAATCTGTACAGTGAGCAAATCCTCAGAGAAGCTGGATTATGTGAAGAGTAGTTGGGATTAGAATTGAAGAAAAGCTTAATAACCTGTGGTATGCAGATGACACAGCCTTGCTTGTTGAAAGTCAGGAGGACTTAAAGCACTCGCTAATGAAAATCAAGGATTACACCCTACACTATGGATTCCAACTTAATGTAAAAGAGACCAAAATCCCCACAACTGGACAAGGAGCTAACACCATGATCAATGGGGAAAAGATAGATGTCAAGCTGGCTCAAAGGCACTTAACAACAGCCAAAACAACAGTAGACAAAACTTGTAAAACTTAAGAAAATGCCATCTGCTAGCCTCTGAACCTGAAAATAACTGATTCTGATCATTTATTATACTTGTATGCAGTCCTTATCCAGTATGCATTCTTTTATATGTATGTAATTTTCTTTCAGTATATTATAGAGAACATACACAGCAACGCTTACACCCATTCAACAATTTCTATATGTACCATTTGGGGACATTCACTACATTCTTCAAGTTATATAGCCATTTTCACCCTCTCTTTATGAGTTATTCTTGTCTCATTAACATACATTCTTTTCTATAGTTTTGGGTGATCTTTTATATTTAAGTTTAAAGATTATCTCAGGGCAATAGTTCAGGAGTTCACCCAAACTTTATGGCTACACGGAATACTCTGGGTTAAGGTTTGCATAAGGAATCTGTGATCAAAACGCCGAGTAGTGGTAGCCAGACTCCTGGCAGCTCTTCTGGGTTCTTGGCAGAGGAGGTGGAGGCCACAGAGGCCCCTATCCACAATTCAGGGTTTGCGTGTCTCAGCAATTAGCCTATCTAATTAATATTTACCCTAAGTGATATTTTACCTAAAAATGTAAATAGATTAAAAGGATGTATATTTTATGAAGATCTTAATACAAATTCAAGACACTTTAGTATTCTTAGTGTGTTGGGAATGTCTGTGTAGATTTTATTTTTAAATGTCCATGAGTGTAGAAAATACTTAATAATATTTACAAGAAGGTGGGAAAATATGGTCTGTTGTACACCCACCCCCTCCCTGCCAGTGTCTGATTCATACAATAATTGAATGACTTAAAATCTTGCTGCACGGCATATTGGATCATCAGTGACTTGTGGAAATCCTTGAATTAATTTTTATTTTCTTTAATTCTTTGATAGCTCTATGTTCTGTAATGTTTAAATAAGTAGTGTTGGAACCTTGGTGGCGGAGGGGGTAATTGCTTGTCTTACCAAAAAGTCTGTGGATCAAACTCATCAGCTGATTTGTGGGAGAAAGATAACCCTGTGTGTTCTGGTAAAGATTTATGGCCTCAGATGACTTATGAACATTTCTATAGAGAAGTTCTACCTTCTAAAGCCACTGTGAGTCAGGAAAAACTGACAGACAGTGATTTGGGGGGAGGAGAGAGGAACTGTCACTGAGTCCATGCACACTGACAGCAACCCTGTAGGACAGGGTAAACTGCCTCTGGGAGTTTCTTCTACTGTAACTCTTAACAGGAGTAAAAAGCCATATTGTTCTCCCAAGGAGCAGCTGGGGTTTCAAACTGCTGACCTTGTAGTTAGCAGCCAATATGTAACCTCTACCACAATAAGGCTCCTTTTTGAAGGGGGTGAGAGGCTGAGTTTACATGGGTAATCGGAGATAATAAAAATTCTAACCTAGAAATATTAACAGAATGGATGGCACACAAAAGAAATTGTAATTTAATATGCAAATTATTTGCCATACTTAAAGAAATTAAGATTACTTATTAAAGCTTGAAATGTCATCAGTTCAACTATTTAATTCATGATATTTACCCCTACTTTTTTATATTTGTTAAATTATTTGAATAAGCAAATATCAATAAGTAAAAGAACATTCATAACCTCTTCTAGAAGTTAGAAATGATAAAAGAAATTAAAAATGAAAGGTTAATAAGATTTGCCTATATGTAGATATTTTAAATTCTGCACTTAATATAATAGATATAAAATGTGAGGTATGCTGAAAAAACATAAAGGACAATGCTAATCCTTTTTCTTCTAAACTACTAACAGTATAAAAGAAACAAACCAACCCACTTTTATCAAGGTGATACCAATGAATAGTGACCATACGGAGGGTTTCTGAGACCGTCATTCCTGAAAGGAGCAGACAGATTCATCATTCTCTTGTGCAGCGATGAGTGCACTTGAAAGCTGATGTTGCATTCAGCAGCCCAACAGCTAACTCACAATACCACCAAGCTTTTGAAGAATAGCCAACTCAACTATTAGCTAATAAATGAACATATAATATGAGCAGCTAACAAATCTAATACAAATAACAAATAAGTGGAATAAGTTTAATAATTCTAATATTCAAACTCAAACCCACTGCCATTGGCTCAATTCTGACTCATAATGATTGTAAAGCACAGAGTAGAACTTCCTTGGGGATTTCAGTTACTGTAATTCTTTATGAGAGTAAAAAGACTCATCTTTCTCCCAGTAATCAAAGGAAGATGATAATAATGTGTTATTAAATAAAATAACAGTTCGCAAAATAGTAGAGGTACTATGATTGCCATCATATATAAGAAATACACAATTGGCCTAATAACATTTCCATGCCTCTGTTCTACCTTCTAGTTCCTTGCATAATTCCTGTGATCTTGAAAGTTTGCAAAGGCTCACCAATTCATCTCTATCAGCCTGGAACAATGGGAGGCAGGGGGAGTGTTGATTAGAAGGAAGATATTGGTGGAGGGAGAGCTGTGATAGAAAAAAGATATAGACACTGTGGACAGTGGTCTCTGTGGCCTGCAACTTCCTCTGCCAAGAGACCAGAAGAACTGCAGAGGGCCTGGCTACCATTAGTCCGCATTTTGATCACAGATTCCGTATAAGAATAAACCCAAAGGAAGACAATGCAAGACAGGGTTTTACATCTCAAGGAGCCATGAAGTTGGATAAACCTCTGGACCTATTGCCACCCAGAGATAATCATTAAACTTAAACCAAACATATCACCTGAGCCTATTACCAAGACTTTACGGTAATCAGGGAATAATCACTCATAAACAGAGGGTGAGAATGGTTGTACGATGTTTTTTAATTCATATTCTACTCCAATGAGTATTGATTGGATGGCTCTATTCTGTATCCCAGTGAAGAAGGAACTAAACTTCTTATATTCTGTGGCACCTAAAATGCCAACATTTTACCTCTAAAAACATCACAGAATGAGAAAAACAATGAGGTATCTTTTGTGGGAGATTTGCATGGATCACATTAAATTTTCCAGACGCCAAGCATGTGCAATGTCAGAGGTTATGCTACTAGTATTTCAAATACCAACAGGGTCACCCTTAGTCCACAGGTTGAGCTTCTAGACTAAGACAGACTAGGGTAGGGGGTGGCCAAGGAACAAATTTGATTAGAAGGCACTCAAATTACAAGTGGGAGAGCCCTGCATTCTCAAAGTATCAAAAAAATAAAACCGCTCCCATCGTGTACATGTTAATTCATAGCAACTATGGTAGTTAGATTTTATGTCAACTTGAATTTGTATGAAAGGTAGGTAGGGGTGGACGCCAATTTATCAATCAGGTTTAGCCTGATGATGCCTCCAGAGAGCTGTGGCTTTTTTTGTAAGAAATGTTAGGGACCTCTCGTCTCTCTCTGTCTCTTTATCTTCCTACTTGTTGGGATTCTGTGCCTGCCCCCATGAGTGGCCCCATGCAGGTCATCCAGCCCTGAGAGCTGTCAGTGCCCTGCCATGTTTCCATTGATCTTCGATGCATGTGGCTCTGCACCCACCGGCCTATTATCTTCCTCCGTTCTGCTTCAGCTTTCTGTATCATTGACCTCCAGGTACCTGAGTCAGAAGAGGATTTTGACTAGCATCAGACTTGGGGACTTGACTTGTACTGAGATAGCATGCCTTTGGGATATAAAACTACTTCTTAATATAAAGTTATTCCTTATACATATATGAGTATAACTGGTTTTATTTCTCCAGACAATCCATCCTAAGACAGTAACCTCAAAATAAAGTCAATCTTAATGTCTTGGGTTAAGTAAAACTTTAAGGACCTTTATTAGTTGACATGGATGCCCCAAAATGTAAAACAAACAAAATATACTGCACCCATCCATTATTAAACAACCAGTGGATTATATGAAGTATATATTTAGGGAAATTATAAACTATAAAAAACGAAATAGAATACTGTATATAAGATAATATCCTAGACATGTGTAAACTGAAATAGCCTAGAACTGGCTATTCTGAACTATAAAATCTACACAAGGGATAACATAGTTTGCCCTTCATTGTCATAAAGAAAAGTTCAATATGTATCCTGAAGTACAATACTGTCAGTGATAGAATATCTTCCTACAAGGATCAGTTAATGCAATTATTATTCAAATACACAGAAGACACTGTACTAAAGAATTGACAGAATCGTTGTTCCAAACAGCACGAGTGAACATTCAACCATTTCAGGATGTAGCATATAATAAAGAACCAATGGTACTAAATGAAAAAGTCCTACCTGCACTGAAAGCATTAGCCAAAAACAGGCCTCCAGGAATTGATGGAATATGCATTGAAATGTTTCAGCAAGTGGAAACACTCACTCATCTATGCCAAGAAATCCGGAAGACAGCTACCGATTCAACGGACTGGAAGAGATCCATATTTGTATCCACTCTGGCACCTAACAACAAAACCACTAATGTGGATAAATTAAAAATTGTTACGGACTTCTAGTCTTAAATCAATCAAATATGCTTTGACAATTACTAGTGATTAAAATGTGAAAGTTAGAAACAAGTATCAGCAGTTGGAAAATACATTCTAGATGATATAAAAAATCTCAGAGGTCACAAAATTCTACACTCATGATGACGATACAAGTAGGTTTCCGTCATGTGAAACATGTAATAACTCACTGCCGTCAAGTTGATTCTGACTCATGGTAGGACCGCTCCTGCTGGTTTCTGAGACTAATTCTTTAGGAGGGTACAAAGCCTCACCTTTCTCCCACACAGAAGCTGGTGCTAACTGGCTAATTGTGTGGTTAGCAGCCATCTCAGCCAGCAAGCCACCAGGCTTCCTTGGGAGAAAGATACAGGAATCAAATATATCTGTAGAAATAAACTATGGGAAAGCTCAGTATCATTAGCAAAAATAATACCAGGGCCCTACAGTGGAATTGACCATCAACAATTTATATGTAAGTTAAAATTGAAGCTGGAGAAAAATAAACAAGTAAACAAGCCCAAACTTATTTCCTGGGTATATACCTCTGGATGTAGAGATTTGCGAATGTTCTCAACCTTCCTCATGCCGCAACCCTTTCATACAGTTCCTCATGTGGTGGTGACCCCCCAACCATAACATTATTTTTGTTGCTACTTCATCACTGTCATTTT
>NW_022111369.1:25857938-25878757 GCF_000313985.2 Echinops telfairi | reverse complement strand
CAGATGGACTTTGGGTCTCCATGCTGCATTTCCCCTCATTCACATCAATATGTTTTTTTGTTCTGGGTCCTTGATAGATGATACCTGACCCCATCAACCCCTCATGATCGTATAGGCTGGTGTGCTTTTTCCATGTGGACTTTGTTGCTTCTCAGCTACATAGCTGCTTGTTTATCTTCAAGTATTTAATACCCCAGATGCTGTATCTTTTAATAGCTGGGCACCATCACCTTTCTTCACCACATTTGTTTATGCACCCGCTTTGTCTTCAGTGATCGTGTTGGAAGGGTGAGCATCACAGAATGCCAAGTTATTAGAACAAAGTGTTCTTGCATTGAAGGAGTTCTTAAATAGAGACCCAATGTTTGTCTGCTACCTTAATACTTAACATATAAATATATGTACATATATCTATTTCCCTATCATTGTCTATATAAATGTATTTACATATGTATATGCCCGTATTTAAACCTCTATAAATGTCCTTTGCCTCCTAGTTCTTTTTTCTATTTCCTTTAACTTTCCTCTTGTCCCACTATCATGTTTGAACTTCATTTGGGTTTCAGTAATTCCTCTCAGATACATTGCCCTTGATCAAGCCTCACCAGGCATCCTACACCCTCCTCTCTATCTGTTTTAGAGCACTTGTTGATCCCTTGTCCCTGAGTTTGTTTTCTTTCCACTTTCTTTCCACCACTTCGCCCTTTCCTGTGGCCCCTGGAACCATCAGCCTTGTTTTTGCCTTAGACTTGTTTATCCCACCTATCTTATATAGATAGACATGTAAAAACAATAACAAACACCAAAATAAAACAAACAAACAAAAGAAATAAGACAACAGAAAAGAAAAGCCTATAAACAGTTCCAGGGCTGTATGTTGACTTTTATGTATGTTTTCCACTGGAGTCTAATGAGATGCCACGCCCTGCCTATCAAGTCTATTTGGGGGATTCCTTGGGGGACGGCATTGCTTTGCCCCCTTGCTGCTCTGTTGCACAACCTTTATGTTTTGCCATGTGTGGTGGGGCCAGATAGGACATAGTTCCCACACTGTGTCTCCAGTGTTGTCCCCCATAGCGCTATGGGTAAGTGAGGGACATCATGTCTTGTGGTGGGGCCGACCATATAGCTCTCTCTGTGCATTGGCTACTCTGAGCAGAAATATTGTCCTCGGGGCTTGGTGGGCCAGGATGTGTTCCACTGTCTCTTTCTCTTTCCTTCCCTCTTAGTTTGCTCCCATGTGCTCTGAGAAGACACACCCATTTTCCCTAACTATAGCTTCAGTGCTGTCCTCTGTAGTGCATTCTTCTGAGGAGGAGGTTTACGTAGCTGCCATTGGGGTCAGCACCGCAGACCACTCTATTGGTTCGCTGCTTCCTGCAAGTATGTTGCATTCACGTGTTGGCGTACCAGGTTGAGATCTGGTCCCTCTCTCCCTCTCCTGTAGAGATATAAACAATACCCTGCCCTTGGGTGGGTTAGTGCCTTGTTCCCCAACTACCCATGTCCTTTTTTTTGCCCCCCTTTCTTTTCTCTTCCTTTTAGGTTGAGCTACCATATGTAATCCTGATTAGGTTTGACTCCTGCCATAGTGCCTGTACCTCATCCCAGGAATGGATGCATACAGTAGCTTTTCCCCTAATCCCCTTTTGTTTTTTAAGCTTACCTCAGTGAACTCATGTCATACTTGTACTTTGGTGCTTGGCTTACTTCACATAGCATAATTTCCTCCAATTCCTCCCTTTTAGTGATGTGCTTTATGCATTCATCACTGCTTTTTAGGGATGGGTATATATGTACCATCGTATATATGTACCATAGTGTTTTAATCCATTTGTCCATTGATGGAAATTGGGGTTGTCTCAAACTCTTTGCAATTGTGAACCACAAAGCAATGAACCTTGGAGCACAGATGTCTGGCAATAGTTTGCTTCTTGTCTTTTCTGGGTATATGCCCAGTAAAGGAATTGCTGGGTCAAATAGTAGCTCGATTTTCATCTGTTTTAGATATTGCCAAATCGATTTCCATAATGACTACACATACCTACAGGTCTACTAGCAGTGGACAAGAGTTTGTATCTCTCCATAGCCCTTCCAACACTTGTTGCTTTCTGATTTTTTGAATTGGGCAATCTTTGAGGGTGTTAGGTGGTATCTCATAGTTGTTTTAATCTGCATTTCTGTTATGGCTAATGATCAGGAACATTTTCTCATATGTTTATTGGCCATTTGGATTTCTGCCCTTGTGAAACTTCTGTTCAGGTCATTTGCCCACCTCCTCAGTGGGCAATTAGTTTTTTTCTTTTTGGAAGCTAGCAGAGTATTGTAGATTTTAGTAATAAGGTCTTTGTCTGATGTGTCATTGCTAAAGATGTTCTCCCAGTCCGTGGGCTTTCTTATTACTCTCTTGATGAATTTTTTGATGTACACAGGTGTTTCATCTTCAGTATATCCCACTTGTTAATTTGTGCTTTGTCTATATTTGTGTCCTTCCCTATTTCTGATAGCCTATATATTCCCTGTGCCAAAGTTCTCAGGTTGGCCCCAATTCCCTCATTGATGGCCCTGAGAGTTTGGAGTTTTACCTTGAGGTCTGTGATGCACCATGAGTTTATTCTTGTGCATGGAGTGAGATAAGGGTCTGGCTTCATTTTTCTGCAAGGAGATATCCATTTTTTCCAGTACCACCTGTTGAAGAGGGCATCTGATATTTTTGGGTTCCTTATCAAAGATCAGTTGTATGCTGATGATTTTATTTCTGGGTTTTCAGTTCCTTTCCATTGGTCTGAGTATCTGTCATTATACCAGTACCATGCTGTTTTGAACACTGTGGCTGTATAATAGGTGCTAAAACCAGGTAAAGCAAGCCCTTTGACTTTGTCCTTCTTGAGTTCTCTGCTAATTCTGTGCTTCTTCCCTCTCCCTATGAAGTTGGTAAACAATTTGTCCAATTCTTTGAAGAAAGATGATGGTATTTGTATCAGGATAGCATTAAATTTATATAGTGTCTTGGACAGAACTGAAATCTTTACTATATTGAGTCTTCCAATCCATGAGCATGGGATATTCTTCCATTTGTGAAGGTCACTCTTGCTTTCTTGTTAATAGTGTTCTGTAGTTTTCCTTGTACAAATGTTTTGGGTTTTTTTGGTCAGGATCATCCCTAGCTATTTCAATTTGTATTTGGCTATTGTGAAGGGTACTACCTTTTTGATCCCCTCTTCCGTGGTTTTGTCTGATGTGTATAGCAGTCCAATAGATTTCTGTTTGTTGATCTAATATCCTGCCACTCTACCAAACTCCTCTATTGCTTCCAGTACTCCCCTTGTGGAGAATTTTTTATTTTCCATATGTAAAATCATATAATCTGAAAATAACCTCTTGCTTCCCCAGATGAGTACCTTTGATGTCTTTCCTTGGCCTTATGTTGTTAGCTAAAACCTCCAGTACATTAAATAAGAGTGGAGATTAGGGGCATCCTTGTCTGGTCCCCTTTTTCAAAAGGATTGTTTTCATCTTTTCTCCATTGGTTACCATGTTGGCTGTTGGTTTTTCATAGATAGCTTGTATTACATTGAGGAATTTTTCTTCCATTCCTATCTTCTTGGACATCTTAAACAGGAATGGGTGTTGGATCTTTTCAAATGTTTTTACCGCATCTATTGATACTATCATGTGTCATTATTTTTCATGTCAATGTGGTTAATGGTCTCATATGTTGAACGATCCCTGCATCCTGGAATAAATACCACTTGCTCGTGGTGAATTATCTTTTAAAGATACTTTTGTATTCTATTGGCCAGTATTTTGTTTGCAATTTTTGCATTGATGTTCTTTAGGGATCGTGGTCTATAGTTCTCAATTCTTGTGGGATCCTTGTCTTCTTTAGGTACCAGAGTTATATTAGCTTCATAGAACGAGTTTAAGAGTTTACTGTTTTTTTCTATGTTCTGGAAGAGTTGGTGTAGGATTGGCGTCAATTCTTCCCTGAATGCTTGGTAGACTTCTCCTGTGAAGCTACCTGACCTGGGGGATATTTTTTGGTTGGTAATCCCTTGATAGCCTTGTCTATTTCTTCTATTGCTATAGGTATGTTAAAATTCTTGACATCCACCTGGGATAGTCTAGAGAGGGATTGTTTTCCAAGGATTTGTCCATGTTTTCCAAGTTGTTGAATTCATTGGAGTATAGGCCTTCGTAGTACTGTGTAATTATCCTTTTGGTTTCATTAGGCTCCGTTGTAATGTACCCTGTTGCATCCCTAATACCTGTTACTGAAATTTGTTCCTTTCTTTGGTGAGGTTTGCCAATGGTCTATCAATTTTGGGATGATCCATACAGGACCAGTAGTGTGAGTGGTGATACTGGGAGGGTAGAGGGAGAGTGGGTTGGAAAGAGGGAATTGATTACAAGGAACTATATGTGACCTCCTCCCTTGGGGACGGACAGCAGAAAAGTGGGTGAAGGGAGACGTCAGACAGGGCAAGATATGACAAAATAATAATTTATAAATTATCAAGGGTTCATGAGGGAGGGGGGGAGCGGGGAGGGAGGGGAATGTTTTGAGAATGATGAGGGCAATGAATGTACAAATGCACTTTACACAATTGATGTATGTATGCATTGTGGTAAGAGTTGTATGAGCCCCTAATAAAATGATTTAAAAAAATTCTTTCAAAGAACCAACTTTTAGCTGCAAATATTGTTTCCATTGTTTTGTTGTTTTCCCTCCCATGTATCTCAGCCCTGGTTTTATTACCATATATACTCGTGTATAAGCCGAGTTTTTCAGCACATTTTTAATGCAGTTTTTGTGGTAAAATTAGGTGCCTCAGCTGATATTTGAGTTGACTTATACTCTAATATATATGGTATTTCTTTTCTTTTGTGATTATTAGGATTTTCCTTTTGACTCTGCTCTAATTGCTGTAAGTTTTGTGCCAGCATGTCAATCATAAGTCTCTCTTCCTTTTTCATGTTCATGTATTGCTATCAAACTTCCTCTGATAACTGCGCTTCCTGTATCCCAAAGGTTTTGATACATCATATTCTCATTCTCATTGGTTTCTAGACACTTCCTAATTTCATCCCTGATCTGAGCCAGTACCAACTCTTTTGCAATAGAGAGTTATTCTTCCTCCAATTGTTTCCCTTTGATTTCTTAATCATCCTTAAATCATATAATCAAAATCAAATATGCTTATTAAAATCCACTACCCTAAGTTAAATTGTACTTTTCATTTTACTTAGTAGAAACTTTTGGATGAATATTCTAATGATTTTTCCACTGGTAGTGAGTGATATTCTGCCAAACAGATGGTTTTCACTCAACAATTATGTTTGCTTTCAGAATGCAAATGAATGGCTAATGAACAGAAAATGGATAATGTTGAGGGAGAAAAAGGGAATTTGTACTGGTAGCCGATCATGTTACCATGTATCTTGCTCCTTTTAACCACTTTTGCGCAGCACACTAATTTAAAAATGATAACTTATTGCACACTACCAGCTACCATCTTAGTAAGCTAGCAGTGATATGACAGAAATATCACAAATGGATAATTTCTACCATCATAAATTTATTCACTCACAGTTGAAGAGGCAAGAAGTTCAAATTTAAGCAACCAGCCGAATGAGAAGGCTTTCTATCTGCTTCAACTCTGGGGGAAAGCCCTTATTGACTTTCAATACCTTTGGGCTCAAAATGCCTGTTACCTCCATGTGTCCTTGTGCCCTTCTTCCTTTGTGTCTAGGAGGGTGTCCATATAGGGACTGTGGTCCAAGAACATTCTGCTTCCAGCTCTTCTTCCTTTGCAGTAGCATATCTCAGTCTCTGCTACTTTCTCTTTCTGTTATCACATCTTACAAGATAAAAGGTGACATAATCCCTACTGAAAGGTAACTCCACTTTCCCCACAACAGGACTGTGACCTGAATAGAGAAGTTATATCCTATCTTAATCTTCTTACAAAGGGTTTTCGGATCACATCGTATCATGTCATAAGGGACAATTACTACCTAATGTCATTATTATATAACAGGCCAACCACTGAAATCAAAACCTATGCAAGTTAACATATATTTAAGTGGAATACAATTAAAAGTATGACACATGGTACACTTTACATTCGTTATCTTCAACAATCTAATAGTTATAATAAACCTCAAATTAACTATCCTCATTTTAGAATGGTGGTATGGAGATACAGGGATGTCAAAGCCAATGCTAACAGTATTAAGCATTGGGATAGGTATTTAATCCCACCTTGCATTAGAAAAAATTAAAAATCTGCATATATCTCTCATCTTTCAAAAAATGTCTTATTCTATACTTGTATTTCTATTTAATACTTTGGTTTGTGTGTTTATTTTTTGCAACTGCAAATTAGGGGTTGCTGTCCTAATAGTTAAATTTTAGGTTAAAGTAATTTGAGAAACTCTAATATTGATGTACTACTCTAGTGGTACGACTACTCGGGCTTCACTACTAACAGGAAGGGTGGCACTTTGAGTCATCTAGCACCTGAGGAAGGACTATCCATCTGCTCCCATTACGAATGCAGCCAGAGAACCCTATGGAGCTATTCTGCCCTGCCACACTGGGTCACTATGGGTCAAAATCAACACAACAGAGCAGACAATATTGATGTGAATAAATCAGCAGGTTAAGAAAGAACTTTAATTTTCTAGAAAATTGTTTATTCTTCCAGATAATTATTATGTTCAATAACAAAAAAATGTATCTTTCCCTTTGGCCTAACAGTAATAGGCCATCTTTGATATCATGTTCCTAATATCTAACCTATATTTTGCTTTCTTTAGCTTCCAGTCATTTCTCTTTGTCCTTCTGTCTTCTGAGACTGTAAATAATTCCCTTCTTTCATTACATTGTTACCCAGGAGGTATTATTTATAGATTGTGATCATGGCTCACTTCTAGACTATATAAGGATTTTTCCCCCCTTCAGTTTCATTTGCTCTATTTTTCCTTCAGTTCTTTAATATTTTTTTTTCAAATGTTCTCAAATACTTACAAAAACTTTTGAGAAAAGAAATATATAGAAGATATAGCTCTTTCATGTAATATAGACAATTTCCTTTCTTTTTCCAGCATTGAATTGTTACCTGAGACACACAGATTGAATTTAAATGTTTCTGGCATGAGATACCATCGGGCAAGGAGTTTATTCTGAAAATATAACCAATCACTATGACCATTTCAAAACTTTGAGGTTTACTAGATTCTGACTCCGCTAACTTGCTATTCTTAGGGCATTGCATATTTAATTTCAGCTGAGTAATTATAAGCTAAGAAAAATAACAGTAATATTTTATATTCCTAGTTCTCAACTGGAAAAGAAAAAAAGAGGCCTTGCAATTTCTGAGGGGGCTTAAACAATTCCTGAGAAATTCCATTGTTATTTAATTCTAATTTTCCATCTGCAGGATGTTTAAAGTCCTTAGTACTTCCAGAAAATCAGCCCCAGTGAACCCTATGGAGCTGAGTTTTACTCACAGGGGGTTTCTATTAATGGAAATTGAATTAATGACACCTGGATTAATGAGTATTTTTCTACCAAGCAAAGTGCTATTTATTTAGATATGTAACTCTGGGTTAGTGATAATTTCGATTAAAAATTTAATAGAATCCTACTAAAGTACACTTTTATTTTAAAGAATTTTTGGAATACTATCCATTGCTGTTAGAAGTTAGGAATATGTTAAATTATAGAAAGGCACAATTTAGTTGAAAACATAGACTATTATACAGCAGAATCCCGGTAGTCAACCGCATCAGTACTCGACATAATTGGATTTCTACGTGAAATGCCAAGAAACTTTTGTATCGGTGTTCGAACAAACATCGGAATCTGACCCAATGCACGTGAATTTTGTTAACAAAAGCAGTTCGTGTTTCGGTCACTCGGCGTTAGTTGGTGTTGTTAGTACGCATTGTTTAAACCTTTTGCAGCTGTGTCCCAGGCGTTTTGCTCTAATGTTCTTAGTTTTTGTGGCCTTTTTGTACTGTTTTTAGATAAAAAAAACATGGGTCCTAAGAAAGAGTTTTTTGGAAAGAATCTTCATGATAAGGAACTGGTTAACCGTGTTATTGATATTGATGATGATTATTTAGTAAACCCTTTTAGAACGCAGTTAAGGAAACGCCAACAGCCAATCACTTTTACTGATTTCTTTTTTTTCTTTTCCTTTTAAGAGACAGCCAGCCAGGTCCTAGTGAAAAAAGGCTAAGAAGGGGAAAAACTCCTGAACAGCAGCTACGAGTTGATTTTATGGAAGGGGATTTCCCCTTCCAAGCAATGCCTCTCTCTCCAGATCTCCTCTCCACATCCGTGTCCACAGATCCAGATCCTCCTCCATGTCAAGGTATGGGCCACACTGTGGTTGTTAAAAAAAATTTTAATGTTGTGTTTCTTATTTAAATTGTACTCTTTAACGCTAAACTTATTTACTTTGAAATATCGATGCAATATTTTGTATAAAAAGGCAAGGTTCGGGTAAAAATTTGGTAGTTAAGAACAAATTAATCCATTTTCAGTTATTTCTTGTGGGAAAAATTGATTAGGAATTCGACTGCATCGCATCACAGTGCTCCTTTTAGAAGAGATTAATGTCGAGTTCCAGGGTTCTGCTGTACAGTGTATTTTCAGCTATATAAACAAAAAACTAAGGTGACCAGACGTCCTGCTTTTGGCGGGACAGTCCAGAGTTTTAACAATTTTTCCTGCGTCCCGTGGCATTTTTAAAAAGTCCTGGTTTTTGGAAAGAATGCACGACAAGCTAGGGCATACGGTTTTCGGCTGCCGTATGGCTATTTCGCCAGGATATGAGTTTTATCAATGGTGTCCAGCTTTTGTCCTGCTTTACCAAGGTTAGAATCCGGTCACCTGACAAAAAACATATAATTGGGAACCAGCATCAATCTGAAAAAAATCTACTTGTGTGTAGTTTATATAAAATCCAGTATTGTGTTGTCTTAGTGTAAAGAAAACTACTGCATTTCTGGAGTCTATGAAAGTCAATAACAGTATGAAAAATGGTGCCCCCCAAAAGGCCAGTTTATTGGAATGGTGAAATTATAGCACAACAAAATTTCAACTTCAGATGGTCTTCTCACTTCTGTCCAGCAATTATTTTAGTTAATAGTAATCAACAACATTTCTCCTGCGTTGTCGCTAGGTGCCATCAAGTTAGCTCAGACCCACAGCAACCCTATGCACAACAGAATGAAGCACTATGTGGTACTGCGCCATCCTCACACTCCTTCCTACGCCTGAGCCTATCGATGCAGCCGATGTGTCGATCCATCTCATTGAGGACCTGCCTCTCTTTCGCTGCCCCTCTACTTTACCTAATATGATGTCCTCCTCCAGGGACTGGTATCTCTTGACAATATGTCCAAAGTACATAAGATGAAGTCTTGCCATCACACTTACCTCTAAGCCAAGGGACACTCTGGCCTTATTTCTTCTAGTTTGTTCTTTTTAGCACTCTGTGATAAAGTCTCATTTACCATGAATCTTTTGAATTTGGCCCATATTTCTCAAGTCCTCTGCCCTCATACTGTCCACTTATTCTCAGCACACAACCAGCTCCTTACTTCACCAAGAACTTAAAAGCCAACCTGTATGAATTTTGAAAACTTCTTACATTTGCACCTCTAAAATTATATCTCCATCTTTACTAGTTCATTATATATCTTCAATTTGGCATGAAATTATGTAATTACCACATATGTAGATAGGTGATAGATAGACAGACCAATAGATGATAGATAGATAGATAGATAGATAGATAGATAGATAGATAGATAGATAGATAGATAGATAGATAGAAAAAGAGCTTTATATCAAGAAAGTGGCCCAGTCCAGTCAAACTTAAGTCTAAGGGTCCAAAGCTATTTGCTGGAACCTCAAGACTCACATAGTTGTTTGCAAATGAAACAAGAAGGTGGAACTGGGCAATCACCTGTGGGTGCAGTCACATGGATCAACGTCAGAGGAACATGGCAAGGCACCAAAGTGCCCAGGGATAGCAGGCCATTGGGTTGGAGACCCTGATCCCAGAGTCCTGCACAGTAAGAGAGTAGCTTTCCACCGTATCTTTCAGATACATGTCACCCTCTCAAGGGGGTGTCATCAGGTTGTGATCTGATTGATAGGTTGGACCCACCCCTACCTTTGTACTGGCACATCAAGTTGACATGAAATCTGGCCATCACACCACTATTGACATTTTAGGCTAAATAACTATTTATTTTGAAAGGTAGATCAGTGTGTTGTGGGATGTTTAGGAGCCTCTTTGGGTTTTAATAAATACATGTCTCAGTAGCTTCCCTTACTGTAACAACCAAGAATAACATGTCTTTAGGCATTGCCAAGTATCCTCGAGGCAAACAAAGTCATCACAAGTGGAAAGCTACTGTGCTAATACGGTGTACATAAATAAACCCAATCCAATTACTAACCTTTGGTTCATAGCCAAGTTTTTAATCCTTTGTGCTAGAAAGGGATTCTATTAAGCACTTCTAAGTATTATTGCGTGCTGTGGAAACTGCCACAAAACCCAGGGGGGAAAAAGGATAAAACAATGACTGACTAGACTCCATGCTCATTGTCATTGCTATATTTGAAACTATGGTAGCAACCATTGTGTCAAGGACCTCATGGAGGGTCCCCCTCTTAGCTGTTGGTACTTTATCAAACAAGGTGTCATTCTTCAGCAATTGGTCCCTCCTAAGGATATGTGCAACATAAGAAAGACAAAATCCCACAATCCTCAGTTCTTGGGAACATTCCCTCATTCTTAACAAAGTGGTTTTGTTTGTCTGTGATGGGTCTTCTGACGGCTGTTACCTGTTCCCAATGACACCTCATGATCACAAAGACTGATGTGCTTATTCCATGAGGGCTTGCTGCCTCCCTGCTAGATGGCCCATTTGTTTAACTTCATGTCTCTAAGACCCCAGACGCTTTATCTTTTGATAGCCTGGAACCATCTGCTTTCTCCACTACATTTGCTGATGCACCGATTTTGTCTTTAGTGATCTTGCCGGGAAGGTGAGCATCACAGAATGCCAGTTTGTTAGAACAAAACGTTCTTGCATTGAGATGTTACTTTATTTTCTCTGTTTTACAAAAGAAATCAAACATGTACAGTTAACTGTATGTTTATGCAAATAATGGGAGCCTACTATTTTATTTTCCAAACTCTCACCACCACCACATTCAATATATTTTCATAATCTGTTTGGGAAATTGCATGAGGGCTACATTGAAATCATTATAGCTGCACTAAAGATAAGAATTTAACTCATCTCTTCAAGTATGATTCTTAAACAGATGTCAGACATTGCTCTACTCTCGATTTGTATTTATTCTATTCTTATACAAACTATCTCCCATAAGACTACTTCGCTGGTGGTTCTGAGAATTCATTGCAATGACTACACAAAACTCGGGAATATACTCACAATTATGGGATTCAGAAGAGAATATAACAGTTTACATAATGGTAAAGATACAGTTATTTTATCCTCAGAGACTCTTCTCAGGCATGCGAGCAATAAGTCTCCCTGGCCCTCAGTCCCTCCGTGCACTGTCTGCTGGCTTCCCCCTGCTCTGTCCCGTCATCTCAGAGTTGTTTCTCCCTACGTTTCTTGGTCTCAGGCAGAATCATGAACATGTTCCCGTGGAAGCTCATCTTTTTTTATGATCTTGTAATTACTCTGCTCCTGCTTCTGAAATGCTTTATTCTCCGACCCAGATGAATGGCCAAATTGACCAATCCTTGAATAAGAGCCTTACTCACCTTATTTGCACCCAGACATTTGGTAGGAGTTAAAAAGACTATGAATAGAAGAGCCATACTAAGTCATTTCACTTCAACACAGCTGTCTTTGTAATAATAATCATAATAATAAAATTGGCATCGTGCACATACAAAAGTACTTCTGAGAGAGAGTACATGATTCATAAACAAATATACAACGCACATATTATTTGTGTGAAAATACAGTCAGTCATTTGTACAAGTTACACAAATGAAGAATGGTTTAGATATATTTCTAATTTATAGTAAACACTATTATTCTTTCTCTCAGCTTCCTAATATTGGGCCAGTATTTACCATTCTCCATAAGCCTTAAAGCCTTTGGTGAATGAAAGATCACCATCTTAAATATGGTATAATAGAAAAGCATTTGAAATAGTTTATATCATAGAATCGTATGCCTAACACTTAAAGAATAGAATATTTGCAGTATGTTCTCTGTTTTGCCTCTGGTTGTTTTCCTAAAACATAATTTTTACTAACAACGTTTCTAAAGTCCCTGAAGTTGCCTTTCAAGCACAGAGTCTGCATTCTTTAGCATTACATATGTGGAATTTTACAATAACTTATAAATCCAAGTTCATATTCTTACTAACACTGTCTCCAAAGTATGTGTTGAACACCAGTCATATACAACTTCCCACTCTTTGTAGTAGTACCCTAAGATGTGCTAATATATATAAGAAACACACCCTATCTAGAATAGCTGGTTTTGGGCCTGTACTTGTGGAAATCATGTTCATCCTATATGCTTTGTTCAAAGGTCAGCCACTTGTTAAGATTTGTACATCTCCACTGGTTAGCTGAAAGCTAAGCCTCTAAATTCTCATGGCATTGCTGTAAATCTCTATTAGAGTGCTTATTTTATTAAACTATGAATATTAGATTATATATGTGTTTCCACCTGGTAATTATAAGCTATTCTTACATCCCTAGAACTGAACATAATATGGGTTCATACAAAAAACAAAACCAAAAAAGCTCTACTGCCATCAAGTAATTTTCCGAGATCATAGAGCTTAATGGAAACAGACAGCTGCATCTTGCTCCCAAGGAGCAGATGATGGATTTGAACCGCAGACCTGGTGGTTAGAACTGTAACACCTAACCCATTATGCCAACAGGGCTCCTGCAAACCTTATAGCAGGTACTTAAAAAAAAAAAAAGATCAATAAATGAAATCCCAGTAAGCTCTGGGGTAGCTACCACAGAAGAGATGGAACTGATATTCATGACTGCTTCAATTACTATAACATTTTAAAATGGTCTGTGTCCCCCTCATAGGAGTTGGAATCAACTTGACAGGAGTGAGGGTTTATGGTCTGTCCACTTACTTGGTTTTTGAGGGGCCCATCATGACTTGCCACTTTCCCACCTCTGCCTTTCTGTCTCTGGACACAGCCAAATACTCAAGATTACCA
Organism: Echinops telfairi; assembly: GCF_000313985.2. NCBI lineage: Eukaryota > Metazoa > Chordata > Mammalia > Afrosoricida > Tenrecidae > Echinops > Echinops telfairi. The sequence goes on along the minus strand of NW_022111369.1, from coordinate 25,865,487 downwards.
TCCATCACTTTACAGTAAGGACGTTGCACTCTGGTTTCCAGCTGAAATGATCATACAATGAATAAATACTAGGTTTTTAAAAATTTGCTAAGTAAACAATTTGATCTTTAACTTAATTAAATAAGATGCTTATATTTATTTATCTCTACTGTCTACCCAAATTTACTTGATAATTATTCTACACTCAAAGTATTTGAATCACAAGGATATGATCATTTATTTCTTGCTTCATGCTTATATAGCTGGAAAAAGATGAGGCTGTCAGCTCTTTAGAGATTTACAGTCTCATAAACCCTGTAAAGCAGTTCTACTCTGTCCTATAGGGTCAATACGAATGAATAAATGGCAATGAGTTTGATTTTTTGGTACTTATATCAAATTTATATTCTCATAAATAAAATTTAAAAATTAGCTTGCCACTAAATCATGAAAACAAATAGAACTGATAATACATTGGGAATATAAGACCTGAATTGGAAATCTCAAACAGAATTTTGTACTAATTCTTTCTAAAACTGTTGATGCAAGATATCTTGATGTTCACCATGTTTATTAGCTCTGATCTAATAATTAGATGTAATAATCCTACTCACTTAAATGGCTGTTCAGAGAATAGAATAAACATGGAAGTGCTTCAATGTAAACAGCTACACCAAGATGAGGTATTTTTATGAAAAGCATTTTTCCCTAAAGAGCATAACACCTTTACATTTATAATAATGCTTGTGGTTTGTTCTTTTGGGTTCTGATTGCTAATACAAGGCTAAGTTTGGTATAACGTGTTTATATGTTAACAGTATGTCTCCTTAAAAGGGTGACATTGAAGTCTAAAGAAACCACCAAATATATTACTCAAGGGAGGATGTGCTAATTAGTTAAGCTAAAAAGGGATTTTCTTTCAAAGTTGATTTTAGGAATGCATTTCTGTAATAATTTCCATTTCAAAGATTCAACTTTTTTTTTGCAGTGCTATTTTGGTGATTAAAAGTTTAAAACGTACTCTGGTTGTGTTCAAATACTTGTGTTTGCATTCTTTCCCACCCATGCTTGACAACAGCTTCTTTCTGATTTTCTTTGTTTTGGTTTGGCTTGGGTCAACTATCTAATACAGAAAAAATGAAATAGAGTAAATGATACATCTAAATATTGGAAACCAGGAGAAGCTGCTTTTAAGGAAAATGGGTTGTTTATTTTTTGCAAAGAGGATGGGCTATTACACTGAAGCCATCCCAAAGAGTTATACTTTGGTAGTCAGACTTTACTTATTCATTCATTCACTTGCTCACTCACTTATTCACTCACTCACGCTCTGCTAATGTGTACTAGTATTCACTGTAAATTTGCTAAGTACAGTACATCTCCTATTACAGCATTAAATAATTTTATTGTTAACATATTTTAAATTACATTTCACAGAGTCAATATTATGATTAATTTTCAACTGGGCCTATATTAAGCATTCTCCCTTAATTTGAATTTCTGAGACAAACGTAATCTTAAAAGATTAAAGGATTTCCATAAAATTCCTTATATTTGCTATTTATTAATAAAACTGTGTTCGCTTCATATGAATTATTACTTTGTTCAAATAGCTCCTATGAATTTATTAGAGATGTTGAGATTATTGTTTCCTCCATTTCTGACTTTACAAAATAGATTGATGTGCTAGAGGTTAGGAGTCCATTTCTCTTGCACTCCTCTTACACATGACGCATGCGTAAGCGATTGAGAAAAGGTTTCATGGAGAAGGAGCATCGCCACCAATCACATAAGCTGGTCAGTAGGTGGGTGTGGCCTCTGTCACTCCCTGCCAAAGCTCCGTATTGAGGTGACTAATAGCAGGGCCCCACGGGTTGAAGTAAAGAGCAATCAGGCAAATAAAAATAATCCTTTCTAAAATATTGCCTCAGAGACAGGTCTCCCACCCTCCCATTTAAAAGGACATTTGGTCATTTTTGAAATATTTAGCTGTTTCTTTGCATTATTTTTAAAAAGTGGTTTGGGGGAAAGTTTTTAAGTCATCAAAATTTGTCAAAGTAAACTGTCATTTATTATAAAGAAAGCTTTATTTTGTGACGATGCTTTTCAAAAAGTATAACTTTGTTTTTCAAACAAAAATAACGAATCAAATGAATGATTAGAGTAAAATATTTTATAATATTTTCATACCTTTGTGGTTATTTAAAAATATTCTTTGGAAAATGCATATTCAAGCATTTTCTCTTTGTTTTCTATGGAAGTATGTTTGTCACCTTCAGTTGATTTTATCCACCTGTTTTCACTGTGTTGTGGTATGAACTCGGTTCTGCTTTTGTACAATACGTACAGACAGTCATCCTGTATACTTGGGAGAAAGAGGAGGCATTTATTCTACTGCTGTAAGGAGTGAGTCTCAGAGACCCACAGGGCAAGCGCTACTCTGTCCTTCATGCTGTTACATTTCGGTTTTTGTTTGGTTTTCATTTCGTTTTTCAATTCTGTGTATTTAACCTTTGTTTTCTAATTGTTCAACACAGGGATGGTGAAATTAATCCAAGTTAGGAAAACATAATATTAAACAGTAGTTGTCTTGTAATCTAAAAAAATATATAGAATGATCTTTTAAATTGAGTGATAGAAATCATCTATGAGAAAAATGGAAGAGCCCATAAAAAGAGTTTTTTTGGTGGGTGATGGTGGAAGAGCCCCTGGTTCCCCAGGAAGAAGATATTATCTGTTCCCATTAAGCTCCCAGTAGCAAGATGGGAACAGTGACTTGCCCATCAGTGGAAGAATGGTTACATAAACTTGGCACATCCACACAGTGGAATACCGTGTTAATGAATAATGATGAAACTGAGATTCGCCTTATGGAACATTGATGGGCCTGGAGAGCATAATACTGTGAAACTTGTCAATCACACGTGGCCAATGACTTTCTAAGATGGATACAAATAATCAGTAGGAAGGTTTCCATACAACATTTTTTTTAAAAGCAGACTTTGATTGTTATCAGCAGGGTGAGGGCAAAGGGTGGCCGGTGAAGCAATAGGTCAGAATTAGATGCATGTTTACGTGGGTGAAGGAGATGATAGCATCTCACAAGAGGGAGACAAGAAATAAAAGCAGGCAGGGCATCAACATCTAATGAACAGTACAAAGCTTTTTTTGAAAAAATGAAATAAATATTAAAAAGAATATCAAGAGTCCCAGAAAACCTACATACTGTTGCGATGAGTGCAAATCAACAGGATGGCAGTGGGCTTGGGAGATGAGTTTCTCATTTACTGTTGTAGGTGGCACCCAGGCAGTTCCAAGTCAAAGCAACCTTACGTACAGTGGAACACGACACTGCACGGTCCTACGTCATCTTCACCATTACACTGCATTGGAATGCACTGCTGCAACCACAGTGTCAATCCATACCACAGCGGGTCATCTTCTGTTTTGTTGACCACAGACTTGACCAAGTGTGATGTCCTCTGCTAGGTCCCATCACTGCAGGACCGGGCGGTTGTTTCCTTCTGTTTTATGTCAGGGCACTGGAAGTCCATACAATCCTACAGCACCTAACAGATACAGCCATGTCCCTCCTGAAAGTGCGCTCAAAGTATATGCGACAGAAATGTCACCATCGTCTCTTCTACAGATCATTCTAGCAATATTTCTTCCAAGATATAGTTATTTGTTCATCTGGTAGTCCACAGTAGTCTCAATGTTTTTCTCAACACCATAAGTCAAATGTAACTATTCACCATCAGTCTTCCTTATTTATTTCCAGCTGTCCTACATAGATGATGAGATTTACATTACCATGGAGTGGGCCAGGCATACCGAATCCTCAAAGGGAAATCCCTGTTCTTCAGCCCTTTGAAGAGGCTGTGAGCAGCAGATCTGCCCAAGAGAACATATCATTCAGTTCTTTGACTGCTCTCCCATAGGTATCGACTGTGGACACGAGCAAAATAAATCCTTGACGACTTCAGTCTTTTCTCCATTTATCATGATGTTGTCTATCAGTCAGAGCCAAGGTGACGTGCTGCTGTGAGGCTGTGGGCCAGGGGCAGACATGCCTGCCACCAGGGCTGAGAAAAGATTCTGCAGATAAAGATTTGTATGCTTAGTCTGTTGTCACCTGTTAGCTTCCCTCATAATCCTGAGTATTGTCTAGGAGGTCTGTGACCCGTGCTTGGGATTATCGAAACCAGCAAAGAAGCACAGTGAGTACCTTGGGAGGAACAGTGGATATCAGAGTAGGGTTAGGAAGATGGAGAGTGAGGGCATTTCTGACCCCTGCCTTGTGACAATAGCCAGAGGCGGTCCGAGGTGTCCCCCACATCCAGCTGTTTTTTTCAACATTGCCCTTTGGAATTGAAATAATTGCCTCTGTAAGGAATGCAGTGTAAAATGATATGACCCCTTCAGGCCTTTGATGTCTGTACATAGTAAAGAATCTTTTCTCAGAGTTCGGGAAAGTCAGAAGTACATGACCCTGCATGAAAGAAGAGAGTCTTTAAGTCCAAGTTAAGTTCTAGTGCATTCGAAGTTGGAAAATAAATAGAAAAAACAAACAAAACCAGATAAGGTCTGCATGTTAAGGAAATGATTTATGAATCCGAAGAGATTTTTTAAAGAGCCATACTATGTCATTATGGTTCTTATTTGCATGTTCTGTTAATGCCAAGAGAAGAAGCCACAGTTGAGATACTTCACTTTGCATTTTCCCTCGGTCGACATAGTTGAAAGATAAAACTGTTACCGATATTTTAAAGTTGATAGTCATCCTACATTCGCTCCTACTTCCCATTCTCCCTCCACTCACGCTTTGTTATTATTATGAAAATAGAATTTTATTTTCTTGTGTTCTGAAATTATTTCACAGAAATATTCTACATATAGAAGGCTGCACTTATGTAAAGGGTATGTATTGGCTGAATTTCTATTTCAGGTGTTACACAGAACCATACAATCCTCTTTGTTCTCACTTGTTGCCATCGAGTTGGCGCCCCCTCCTAGCTACCCTGTGTACAACAGAACAAACCACCACCCAGTCCTGCATCGCCCTCGCAACTGGGCTCGCCTTTGAACCCATGGTTGCAGCTACTGTGTCAATCCATCTCATGGGCCTTCCTCTTTACTGCCCCAAAATATTAATGTTATTGCTTGAAAACATGGCCAAAGAATGGAGCGAAGTCTGACCAACCTTGCCTCTAAGAAGCATTCTAGCTGTACTTCTTCCAAGATGAATCTGTGTGATGCAAATTCACAATATATAATAATTCATTTGAAAAAGGCAATAATATCAAGGTTATAAATCATAATTCCTCAATAGTAATACACTATAACTTCCACATATACTTTTGTGCACTTTCTTTTGAAAGTTGTATTTTATTGCTTGAAATCCCCAGCAGAACCAAGCTAAATGTTGGCTGGTTTTTTTTGCTTTGGTTTGTTTTTACTTTACACCCTCTTTTTACTCTCTCATAAGCTTCTGAAAAATTCTCCTGTATTACTAGCTGCAGCCCAAAGGCAAACTTTTAGACTTTTCCAAAATTGACTTTAAGGTCAAAAAAAAAATGTGTGTCACGAAAAATGATATTTAAAAAAATAAGAAGAGGAGAAAAGCAAGAAACAGGTGGAAATATCAAATATATTGCAATATATTGTAACTGCAAAGGTTCAACAGCTAATTAACTATTTTGAAATGTCTTATCAAATGACAAAATCATATATTCAGTAAATACCAAAATTCTATATCTCTAATCACAATTTTTATTGTTTGGGTTATTTATTTATTTTTTGCTTCGTGTGCTTTTTTGTGCAATCCTAACTTCCATTGTCTTTAGAGTCACTACTCACACTCAGGTCTTCATCTTACAAAAGTCATATTACCAATATTGAAAAAAATCAGAAGCAACTGGAGAATTCATACAATATAAATGATTTATTTTATAGATGAGAAGACTAAGGAACTAATTATATTCTCAAAATCACTCAGAACAAAATTTGCAATTAGTACTATATTTAACACTGCAAGCGCCTCCTGAAGGTACCACCCTTAGAATGTTCTATCTGCACAATGTTTGCAGTACAATCAGGTCATTCCATGTCTCAACAACAATCTAGCAAACAGACTTCTATAGAGAGACCAATATTCATGGGCACTCCATCTGGCCCAAAGCTTATTATTAATACATCTGCTCACTTTATAACCTTTTTGTGTCAATCAAACTTGTATTTGTTCTTTCTGTTCCTTTGTATCACATTATTTTTCCATCTCAAACATTCTCCTCTTTGTCCAAACACTATATACCAGTTTGATAAAAATTTTTACAACAATATGGATCATCTATGGCAAAAAAAACCACAAACAAAATACTATCAATAGCCCTGTAAATAGTTATTTTATTTGAATGTTACAAATGAATGAATTGACTCTCAGGGTTAGTAAGTTGGTATAAAATTAATATGAAATTAGTCAAACTTGTTCTGATTGCAATAGTGCCATTGCTAAAGTACTTCAATCTACAGAAAAATATGGCTCACATTGATTAGGCAAGCCCTGCCAACCCATCCCCAATCCTGCAATATAATTCTCTAGTTCCACCATCCACTGCTTGTCTGTTAGGTTTGCATACGATCGTAGAATGTGTGGTGCTATGATGCTGAAATTGATGTTACTATTGTTTCATATGCCAGCGGGGTCATCTAAAGTGAACAGGCCCCAGAGGAGTTTACAGACTAAGAACAAACTATGAGGAAGGAATTGGCTGTCCACTTTGGAGAAAATTAGCCTTTGAAGACCTTATGCATAACATCAAGATATTGTCAGATACTGAAGATCTAATGAACTTAGTCAGAGAGTACTCCAAAACAAGTCCCTCAGAGTAGAAGGCTCTCAAAATGTTACTGACGATGAGTTGCCTTCTCAAAATAAAATCGATCACAATAATGTGAATGGAGTAAAGCTTGTTAGAATGAGGTCCTCAGAACCTCCATTTGTTAATAGAGCACAGCTAAAAGGGAAAAGATGAAGCTGGAAAAGTCTGCTAAAAATTGGAACTTGGAGTGTACAGAATATGAATCTAAGAAAATTGGAAGTCATCAAAATTGAACTGGAATGCACAAAGCTTGATATCCTAGCTGTTAGTGAGCTGGAATAGACTGATACTGGCTATTTTGAATCAGCAAATCACATGGTTTCATGTTCTGGGAATGACACAAGCAAGAGGAATTACATTGCTTTCATCATCAAAAAGAATATTTCCAGATCTAGCTTGAAGTACAATGTTGTCCATCTGCCTTCAATGAAATCCAATTAATACAACTATTATTCAAATTTATACACCATGCACCAAAGCTAGTGATTACGAAATTGAAGAATTCTACCAATATCTTCAGTTACAAATTGATCAAACATGCGATCAAAATGTTTTGATAGTTATTGATATGCATGCAATCATTAGAAACAAAGGTGAAAGAGCTGGAGTTGGAAAATATGACCTTGGTGATAGAAATGTAGCTGGAGATCATATGACAGAATTCTTGAAGACTAATGACTTGTTCATAC
>NW_022111369.1:25842069-25856837 GCF_000313985.2 Echinops telfairi | reverse complement strand
GATGGATCTTGGCTGAAAGCAGAAACTACCAGAAAGATGTTTACTTGTTTGTATTGACTATTTAAAAGCTTTCAACTGTGTTCATCACAATAAACTATGGATAACCTTGAGAAGAAGGGCAATTCCAGATCATCTTACTGTGCTTATGCAGAACATCTCAATCAAGAGCCAGTTGTGGGAACAGAACAAGGGACTACTGCATGGTTTAAAAAAAGCTTTGCTTCAGGCTGGTATCCGCTAACTCCACTTGCTTAAACTGCACACTGGAAAAATAATCAGAGAAGTTAGGTTATATGTAGAGTAATGTGGCAGCAGGATTGTAGGAAGGCTTATTAGCCACACATTCATATGACACAAACTTTCTTGCTAAAATGAAGAGGAATTGAAGCACTTGCTAATGAAGATCGTGGATTACAGCCTTCAGTATGGACTGCAACTCAATGTAAAGAAAACAAAAATCCTCTCACCTAGTCCAATGAGTAACATCTTGATAAATAGAGAAAAGATTGAAGTGGTTGAGGAACGTGTCTTACTCGTATCCACAATCTATATTCATGGAGGCAACAGTCACGAGCTCAAACAATCCTTTGTATTAGATCAATCTGTGCGAGACCTTGAAAGTGCTGAAAAGCAAGGAGATTACTTTGAGGGCCAAAGGGCCCCTTACCCAAACTATGGTATTTTCAATTGCTTCATATGAATGGGAAAGTTGGCCACTGAATAAGGAAGACTGAAGAAGAATCAATGCATTTCAGTTATGGTGCTGACAAAGAATATGAAAAGTCCCATGGACTGCCAAAAGAACAAATAAATCTGCCTTAGAAGAAACAACCAACATAGTCCTTAGAGGTAAGGTTGACAAGACCGTCACACCTACTTCGGACAGAGGAGACCAATCCCTAGATAAAGACGTCATTCTTGGTAAAGTAAAGGGGCAGCAGAAAACAGAAAGGCCGTGGACATGATGGATTGACATAGTAGCAGCAATAATGAGCTCAAAATTAAGAATAAATGTAAAAATGGCCCAGGAGCAGCCAATGTTTAGCTCTGTTGTCATGGTCTCTGTATGTGTGGAAGCCATCTAGGTGGCGCCTAACAATAGTTCTACCACTTCCTTCAAGTAACATGCACACACACAGACATGCACATATATGCACACATACTATGAAATGTCTGTAGACAAAATAATACAGCAGTTTCTTTGAATTTCAAGAGGAAAGAAGTCAGTTATCATCAATTGTTCTGTATTGTTTCTTCCGGACACTGGGCAAAAAAATATTTTTTGGAAAAGAAGTTCTTACATGTCATTGTGCGGGTATATAGAAACTAGAAAATTTTATGTTAACTCTAATTTCTATCCACAAAGTGCATTTTAGTTGATTTCTTCACCTAGGGACTCTATATAATAGAGTAGAACTTCCCCATAGGGGTTTTGAGGTGTGAAGCCTTCCAGAAGCATCAGAAGCATACAACTCTATCTCCCACTGAGTAGCTGGGGGGTTCGATTCCTGCCCCTGATCTTTTGGCTATATGCCCAAACTCTTATCCCACTGTGCCATGTGAGCTTCTTAAGTAACATGTATGAAAGAAATAAAAATTATGCGAGGTAATGAAGGTAAGTTGCTAGTTTTAAATCTCATATTCTTTCTTTTACATGTTTTTTGTTTGATTCGAATTATGGCGATTCATGGATTTTTTTTTTTTTAATCCTTCAAGTTGACACACACCAAAAAACAAGAACCACATCCCTTATTCAATCATCTTGGGTGTAATAAAGTATACTTGTACTATGATACCATGATGTGTCTTTTAAGGAGCTGTTAGTGGCTTTCTAAATGTAAATCATAACAGGAAATGTTTGTTGGCCTTAGAATTTTAGCGGCAACACAAGAGCAACAGGAAAGTGCCCTGAGGTTTAAGCAAGGGTACACCTTCTTCCCATGAGCGGACACTGGCCTGTGGGGGTTTTCCTGTAAATCCACTCGGTGGAGCACAAAGTTCCATAGCCTATGGTCCAGGTGTTTGACGTAAGCGTTCACGTACATTTGACATATGCATGAACTCTTCTGTGCTTTAGTCCTTTCCCACGTGCAACGTCTGTCTACCTCTCGGGTGCAGAGGCATAAATAGCAATGCCTCTTCCTTTCTGAAACTTCTGCTGGACGCAAATGGCTATGTGCCCGGGTGCTTACCAAAAAGTTAAGAATCTGCGTTCACTCAGGGGCACCTTGTGAGAAACATCTGGTGGGCTCATGTTTCTGAAAAATTAGCACTGAGTATCCTGTGAAGTATAGTTCTACTTCGACTTCCCTGGAGTTGCCATGAATCAGAAGCAACTCAACCCCACAGTTTTTATTCCCTCATGAGAATTTGTTTTTACCTATGTTTCTTTGTTAAATCGGTTATCTTCTCTTTGAACATTTTTGTTGACATATCTACCCACAGATCATAATGCACATATTAAACACACACAGCACAAGCCGACAATTTTGACCCATTGTTCGTTTTCTGTTCAGAGATTTGGAGAGGGTTGCATATTATTTAATAACCAAACTGTGACTTTTGTGAAACTTAGCATTCCATCGTGATTCTATATTTTACTAACACAGTTATGATTAATTAAGAATATCTGTAAACAAACACTTGCAAAATCATGGTGGCATAGTGGGTTCGGCCTGAGCTGCTAACCGTATGTCAGCAGTTAAAAATGACCAACCACTCCAAAGGAAGGAGAAAAATGAGACTCACTATTCGTCTTTCTTCCCCAGAATAAGCCTCATCTTTCTCCCAGCCACTGGTGGATTCAGATCGCTAAACCAACAGGTGGCCCATTCTGCCGCCATGGCTCCAAGAACTACCACTTGGAGTAGTAAATCAAAAATGGGGTACAGTATTTTAACTATCACCTGTCAGATTATCAAAAGAAATCTGAAGCCATTAAATGTGTTATTTTGGTCACTGTAATTCTCATATGACAGCTATACATTCACAGCCTTTCTCCTGAGAGGATGTCACACCTTTCTACATCTGAGAGAGGTTACCCTACTGCTCCCTGGAATAGCTTCCAATTTACCTTCTTGTTAAAATGAATCACTTCCAAATAAGAATAATTCCTCACTTTACGCATACTCTGTTGGAAGCTGCTCTGTATTGAATGATTTATGATCATACATTTAAATAATTAAATTACTCCCTTGTTCTAATAGTTCATCACAGCTAACAAGAAGATACATGCAGATAAATGTATTACAAGCTCACCTCTCTTCAGGGCTTCTCCTCTCTTAGAAATTAAATACCACTAAACACATTAATGACCCCATCTCCCCCCATTGGAAATCAAATAGCAAATCTACATCAGGTTAACATTATTTTATAATTTACAGCAATCAAAATCAAGATATGCAAGGTAAATGTTCCTGCAGCTACCTTTTACAAAATATAAATTGACACATATTTTATATAATGGAAAAACTAAACTTAGACTCTCTATAGAGGTGCTTTTAACTAAAAGGTCACAAGAAATTGCTTTAGAAATCAGAACAATAAAGTGGATACTTAAAAAGGAGATTGGCGATTAGGCCCTGGATACAAATTTTGCTAAAGTTAGAGGCATTTTAAATAGTTCGATGATGATGGTAATGTGTTAAGCATTCTGCGTGGAGTGAGGAAAGACTGTTTTTGCTTGAGAATCAATTGCTGCAAACCACTCACAGTTTGGGAACCAAGTGAGAAGAAGAAAACAACATTTTTTATCATGAAATGCTGAATAAATACCCAGATATTACAGCAAAAATATTGACTGTAAGTCATTCCTGGCACTGAATTCAGTCCTCTATGCTCCATCCAACTCTGTCCCTCCTTTTCTCTTGGGGTTGTATGCTCCTCAGGTAAGTAATAGTCATGATTAGCAGCCATAAAAAGATAAAATATGTTGTATTTTGAGACATGTCAAGTTCAAGTCTGCTTGTAACAAAAATAAGTCAATAATTATCTAAAATGTGCTAACTACTTGGAAAAATGCAAGAGAAGAAAAGTCTTCAGCAATCATTGGGTTGAATCAAAGCAAGAATAATGTGTCATTACTTTTAGACAAAATGAAATTAATTTCCATGATTTATCCAGGTTAAATGATACTAATCCACATATTCTTCAGATCATAATTTTCCTCTGCACTGATTCCATATAGTAGGTCTAATTTTTTATCTAATTCAAAATATATTGCTAAACACCAAGTCTGTGGATCAAACACCCCAGCCACTCTGACGGAGAAAGATGACAGTATTTGATCCAATACGTATTTATAACTTCAGAAGCCCAATTTAGGGTTGTGAGGAGTTGGAACTGACTTGATGGCAGTGGCTTTTCTTGGGTTTAGACTTAGCCAAATAACTTCATTTGTATTGAAAAATAATAAACAGTTATATTTTTATGCTGTTCATGTTATTAAGCATATATTTTACTAAATATCATTCATGTTATCTAGAAACATGTTTTATTGTATTTGCTTTTAATTCATGCCACTAATTTTAATAATTTTCATTCCAGTAACAGAAAATTAAAATGACATAAATAAAAGGTGTTATTCTCATAATATAAAGTCAGGAATTTAGCACGGTACAGTCACTAAAATTTCAGTTGCTCACAGTTTTCTAGTCTGCATTCCTGAGTCCATTGGTTTTAAACTCAAGGCTTTGGCAAAAGGATGCTACATGAGGTATCTCAGCTTCACAAAGGCACGTCAAAATACATACGTGCCATTTTCCTCTAACTTTTTTTAACCATCCTGAGTCTCATTAGCTATCCAAAATTAATCATGTCCAGTATTTTTTGACCCTTGGTAAATATGATTGTTTAGTATCTACTTGGTTCAGCCAGGATTCTCAGTGATTTGGCAGTTAAACCAAAACCCAAACTCACTTTCATTGAGTTGATGCTGACTTATAATGACCCTATAAGACAGGCTAGAACTACCCTGTGGTTTTCCAAGAATGTAACTGTTAATAGGAGTAGAAAACCCCATATTTCCCCTATGGAGAAGCTGGTGGTTTTCAACTACTAACCTTGTGGATTGAAGCCTGTGTTAGTCCAGGTAGACTAGGGAAACATATTCATAGACACTCATATGTGTTTAAGAAAGAACTTTATATACAAGAGAAATTGAATATTGAGAAAACAGCCCAAACCAGTCCAGACAAGTCCATAAGTCTGGTATTAGCCCATATGTCCAATACCAATCTATAAATTCTTCAGACTCATGAAACACATGCAATGATGCCGAATGCAGGAAGATCACAGGCCAGTGGGTGGATATTCTTGTGGATCCAGTGACGGCGGAAGCATCTCAGCGCTGGCAGGGGTTTCCACGTGGCTCCTCCAGCTCCAGGGCTCTCGCTTCCATCAGCGTAGCCTGTCTTGTCAGTATAGAGTCTCTCAAGGAGTAAGCGTGAGTCCCTCCTCCAGCGAATATTTATTTCCTTAGCACCTCCAAATGAGGTCATCAAGCTATGACCTGATTGACATGCTAGACTCCACCCCTTCATTCTTAATCCTCTCAAATTGACAACAGATTATGTAATTACCACACAGCCCAATACATAACCACTACACCGTGAGGGCTAAGGTTTCCTAATTTCCCATAATGTTACTTAACATGGTGTAATCAACCCCATGATGGTATCTACTTTGAGCAGTCAGTAACTTTAGGAAGGTTAGGGTACAATACAGTCTTCTTACTCATGTCACAGCCCTGATAATATTTCCCTAGGTGTGTAACCTGCTTCCTATATAGTGAGATGCTGTGGGAAGCTTCTTAGTTTCTGGCTGTATCTATTTGCCTACATTGGCTTATTGATGCCTCGTTCTTTGGATTTGAGCCAACAGCCTACCATATTGCTTCCCAAACCTGGGAGCCATCAGCAACCTGTCATCTGACCTACTGACCATAGATTCATTAGACTCTATAGCCACAAGCTTGAGCTAGTGGTTTGGATTCATCTACTCCTGCATCCACAAGTCTGTCACTTCCTGTTTCATCTTCTGCTTCCTGATTCAGCAGCCCCCACAGCTACATGAATTAGGAGACGCCTCCAACTTAGCCCCTGGCTCGTAGACATCATCAGACTGACTATCCACTTCTACAATTGTGGAAATAATTTTGGTCGATATAAGTGTCTCTATTTATAGGGGTGTGTGTGTGTGTGTGTGTGTGTGTGTGTGTGTCACTGGTTTTGCTTCTCTAGAAGCCTAAGACTACAAGACATAAGTAGGAATGACTAATGGAAAGAAACATGAGTGCCTGCCTTATAAACATGATTCAAGTCATATGATATTTAAAAGTAAATAACTCAATGTATTTTTCTCCTTATACTTACTTAAATTTTAGCTTAAACCGAATGATATTTTATTCAACACCACTGTGTACTTCAACTTCAAGTATTAAAAAAATATATATTCTTTATTTCATACTTCCATTTAAACATACACAGTGAGAATTTATTTTTTATCATATTTTAAACTTCGACTGGAAAATAAGTGTTAAGAGAAGTTATCTAAAACATCCAAGTAAACATAAATGAATTCAGCATATCATTTCAATATCATAATGTTCATTGTTTAATAGGATCACCTAAAACTATTTATGAAAAGGAATGTATCTTTATCTGGTCTTACATTTGCTTTAAAATTAAAACCATAGGCTTTCTGAAGTTACACAGTGACATACAGACCTTGTTAGTAAGAGATTCAAATACTATTTTTTTCCTAATAAATATTGCCCCAACATTTTGGTCTCATTGGCCGTAGTCTATTTCCTAAATAACATTTCCATTGTTCAGTGTTATATTTATAATCCTTATCCTTTTAACGGAGAAAAATGAGGGGTTCTATTCCCATAATGAGTTGCACTCTCTGAAATCCACAGAGGCAATTTTCCCCTGTCATGTAGAGTTGCAAGAAGTTGGACTCTACTCAATGTCCGCAAATCTGGTTTTGATTTTCCTTTTCTAATTCTCATTTAGGTCAGCTTTATCATTTGGCTGGGTCCCTAATTAATTTATTGAATGAAATATTTCAAATCATTCTATAAGTGTGTGAAAGTACCTTGGTGTCAGAATGGCCTTTGTGGCAGTTGGTTTGAAGTTACTGATAAATATTTACAAAAGTAAGGATCCATCTAGAAGTATGTGAACATATTCATAATTTGAAAATTCAGTAAAATATTTGTTTTCCCAATAATTTATTTTCTACCCAATAATTCTCTTAGGCTCTCTAATCTTTCGTATAAACTTTAGAGATAGACCAGAGGATATGGCAATGAAATTATAAGTGAAAAAATCATGTATCTGCTCGAAAATGAATTATGGCTATAGAATCTGTTTGCAATTTGAGTAACTACATTTCCCTAGAGGGGCCCGTGGGTTAGTCATTGGACTAATCACCACAAGGCTCACAGATCAAAGTCATCAGCTGCCCCTTAAAAGAAAAATCAGGCTTTCTATTGGGAAAAGCCTTAAAGTCCCTGAAACTCACAGGGGAAGCTTTTGCCCTGCCCTAAAGGGGCACTACAACAAAAAGAGTCATGGAAATAGATTTAATGATAGTGAAATATTCCCCCACACCATATACTTGGAAGTGAAAGGATAGTGATCATCTCTAACTTTATACTTATATTTTACATTCCGTTTGCATCTATAATCGCTTGTATATTAATGATCCAGGAATACCATTATTTTCAAAATAAGTTAGTTTTAGCATTAAAATAGTGAGAAAGTGCAAGCTTTGAGAACCAACCCAGGATAGGAAAGAACTTATTCCTACAGCTATTATAGTCTGCAGGACACCATTACCTGATTAAAAGAATCAACAAGCTTATTGCTGTTAGTTGGGTGTCAGCAGGTCGGTTCCTATTCATAGTAATTGTATGTACAACAGTTCTTCTGTTTGAGCCCATTGTTGCAGCCACTGTGTCAACAGATCTTCTCAAGGGCCTTCCTCCTTTTGGCTGCCCCTCTACTTGACCAAGCATGCTGCTCCTTCCTGGGGACTGGTCTCTCACGACAACATGTTCAAAGCATGTGAGAGAAAGTCCCTCCATACTTGCTTCTAAAGAGCACTCGGGCAGGACTTCTTTCAAGACAGATCTGGTTGTTCTTGTATCAGTCCATTGTATTTTCAACATTCTTTGCAAGCGCCATAAGTCAAACACATCAATTTATCTTCAGTCTTCCTTATTCAATATCCAACTTTCACATGTATACGAGACAACGGAAAATACCATCGCTTGGGTCAGGTGCACCTTAATACTCAAAGTAGCATCCTTTCTTCTTAATACGCTAAAGAGGTCTTGTGCAGCATATTTACCCAAGCGATAGAACTTTTGATCCCTTGACTGCTGCTTCCATGAGCATTGATTGTGGATCCAAGAAGGTTGAAATCCTTGACAACTTAAATATGTTCTCCATTTATCATGATGTTACCCATTGATCCACTTGCGAAGATTTTTCTTTTCTTAAATTGACATGTATCCATACTGAAGACTGCATTCCTTGATCTTTATCAGTAAGTGCCGATAAAGTCCTCCTAAATTTGAGCAAGTTTATGTTGTCTGTGTATTGCAAGTTATTAATTAGCCTTCCTCCAATAGTGATGTCACATTCTTCATATAATTCAGATTATCTGATAATTTAGTCAGCCTACATATAAGTATGGTGAGGTGATATAACCCTAACACACACCTTTCCTGATTTTAAACCATGCAGCAGTCTCTTGTTCTGTTGGCTCAATTCCTTCTTGATCCATTCACTAGTTCCACATGAACAAATAAAGTGTCCTAGAATTCCTGTTCTTCTCAATGCTATCCAGAGTTTGCTATGATCCACACAGTCCAATGCTTTAGTATAGTCAATAAAACACAAGTAAAGATTTTTTCAGGACATTCTCTGTTGTCAGCCAAGATCCACCTGACTTCGGCAGTTAAATCCCTTGTTCTATGTCCTCTTCTCAGTTCATCCTGAAACCTGCCAGTGTACTGCTGCTGGAACCCCTCTTGGATATTTTTAGCAAATATTTACTTACATGTGATATCAATGATATGGTTCTGTAATTTATTTGAGCATTCTCTTGGGTCACCTTTCTTTAGAACGGGTACAAATATGGTTCTCTCCCAGTCAGATAACCAAGAAGCTGTTTTCTAAATTTCCTGGCATGGAAGAGTGGGCGCTTCCAATGCTTCATCAGTTTGTTGAAACATTTCTTTTGGAATTCCATCACTTCCTGGGGCCTTGTTTTGGGCTAGTGCTTTCAGCACAGCTTGACCTTCTTCCTTCAGTGCCATTGGCTCTTGCTTTTATGCTACTTCCTGAAATAGCAGGCTGCCAAGCAAGTCTTTTTAACACAGCGAGAGTTTTCTTTCCGTCTTCCATTGATGTTTGCTGTATCAGTTGATATTTTGCAAAGAGAATCCTTCACTATTGCCACTCAAAGCTTGAATTTTTTCCTTGAGTTCTTTCAGTTTAAGATAAGCTGAGTATGTTCTTGCTTTCTTCATTTTCTAATTCTAGGTCCTTGAACATTTCATTATCATATGTTACTGTCTTCTCAAGCCGCTCCTTAAAGTTTTCTGCTCAGCTCTTTTACCTCATCATTTCTTCCATTTGCCTTAGCTACTTACAATACAAATAAAAGCAAGTTTCTGGGTATATTCTGATCTTTCTTTGATATTTCCATTCATTTCCTGACTTTTAAATGTCGTTTTACTACCTTTATGTATGATGATCTTGATGTCCTCCCACACATCATCAGATCTTATGGCCTTAGTGTTCAACACATCAAATCTGTTCTTGAGATGTTTTCAAAATTCAGATGGGATAGACTCAAGGTGGTATTTTGGCTCTCGTGAACTTGTTTGAATTTTATTCAGTCTCTACTTGAACTTCTCTCTCTCTCTCACTGCCCAAGTCCAAGTCGGTTCTGACTCACAGCAACCCTATTGGAAAATGTAGAACTGCCGCTATAGGTTTCTGAAACTGTAATTCTTTATGAAAGTATAAAGCTTTCTCTTTCTATCTCTGAGCAGTTGGTGGTTTTAAACTGCTGACTTTAAAGTTACTACCCAAAAGCATGAGCCTCCCACCTCCTTCCCAGACACTGGCCTGGCAGCTGAAGAGCTGCCACTTCCTAACGCTCCTTCTCCCTGAGGATCAGAGGCCCCCTCTCACACAGAAACCTCCACTCATCACCCTTCACGCCACCTGCTCTTTGAACTCCTCACGGTATTGAGAGCCTGTACTGGGGACTCTTGGACTGTCCTTGTGGCCACACTGCCACTTCAAGAGATCTTGTCCAAACTGGACTGAGGGGTCACTTGCCCTTTCACCTTCTCCTCCAGAAATGTAGGACTACCTTTCCAGGCCTCCGTGGATGTGTGGTGGTCATGTGACTGGGCCCTGGCCAATGAGATGTGGGTCGAGATGAGGACGTCTCAGCTTTAGGTTGTGAGAATCTCCCAATAGCGTGATGTCCCTGCTCTCCCCCAAGTGGACACCAAGGCCCAGGGCCACCATGGCTACCACACATCAAATGTGGCAAATCTTCTGCCACCAGGGGGAGGGGGGTGATACTCCGTCGCACTCTCCAACTCCCCCACAAAGCAAGTCTGTGAGTCACCAGGGAGTCAACCCCGCCCTCCTGGGAGCTCCACTTGCGTCAACCCAGAGCTGTGTTCCCCGGCTCCTGGGTGGCCCATGTTTGGGAAGTAGATTGCCATGCCTCCCTTCGGAGGCGAGGCTGAGTACATTGAGTACAAGGAGCACCAAGTTACACTCACCTTTTGCCCCAGAAAGTTGGGTGGGCTCCAAAGCCCCCTTCAAATCCCGGCTACCTGGGCTACTCCCACAACTTAGAACAATCCCCTTCGTCAGTCCACTGTCCAATTCCACAGGTAGATGCTTTGAGTGGTACAAAGGGTTACTTAGGCATGGGGTTCAGCTAGGCAGCCTGGGTCCAAGCCTGCACCTACCACTTCTACACAGAACTAACTGGGAGCCAGTGTCCCTCACACACTCTCTCCAAGTGCGCTCCTCCTCAGGGACAGTCATGCAGGTGCCAACAGGAAAAGCGCTGGCTGCTCACCACAAGGTGAGCGTTCCCACCCACCCAGCAGAGCCTTCTAAGAAAGGCCTGGCCATCTACTTCCAAGACCTCGGCCATGGAAAACCGTTTGAAATCTAGTCTTGCACTGACACACAGGTCGCCAGGAGTCTGCCTCTGGGTTTAGCATCCTGGTCCCGCAGAGCACAGCTGATATCCACGCTGAGTTTCTGATATGGATGGGACGTAAGAATATGGCGCTCACTGGGAGCCATCCCAGCAGGACCAAGAACTCGGGTGCTCACCAACAGTGGAATGAGTCCATGCTGGCAACACATGAGGCGGGAATGAGGCTCCCTAGGGCACCATCTTTGAGAAGAATGGGAGGGTATACGTGGGCCTGCCATATGACGTTTACATGCAGCCCACACTCAGCCATCACTGTCCAGGAGACCAGGTGCACGCAGAGCCGCCAGGAGCAGCAGTAGCAGCAGTGGCTGCGGACCAGCTCTCCTCTGGGACTCCAGGGCAATCATGGGGGAGCTGTGTGAGCTGCCCGGGCGGTTTTTGCCGCTGCAGTTGGGAACACCAGTGGTGTACGCAGAGCAGGACAGGGCCACTTCTGAACGACATAGGAGCAATTGATGGTCTGTTCTTCAGTCAGCCCGCCGGCCTCGTTTAGCTGCTTGTATTGAACTGCTTTTTCGTTTCTCCATGTAATACATTTCTGGGTATTCCATCAGAAGTCCATGTTAATAGTCACCGTTTGTATTGTGGAAAAAGGGTATTTGCTATGAACAAGTCATTAGTCTCGCAAAATTCTACATGTGCTCAGCAGTTTCATTTCTATCTTCAAGACCATATTTTCCCACTACTGTATGTTCTATGTCATGATTGACCACTTCCAACTTTCCTTGATTTATACATCGGACATTCCAAGTTCTTATTATTAGTGATTTTTGCAGCTTTCTCCTCGTCGTGAGATGAACCCCATATGCAAATGAAGGGCCTGAAGACTTTGCTCCTGTATGCTTTCCTCAATTCACGTTATGATGATCGACTTTACTCTGAGAAAACAGCTCCTCCACGGACATATTTTGAGTGCTTTTTGGCTTGAAGAGCAAGTGCTGGGCTTCTCACTGCAAGGTCAGCACTTCAAAACACAAGTGGCACGAGTTGGGGTAAGGGGAGCTTTCTCCTCCGATAAGAGTTAAGGCCTTGGACCCAACCGAGGCAGTTCTAACCCATCCTACAGGGTCGTTATCCGCTGACATTGACTTGACGATAATTAGCCTGGTTGGGCTCTGACCTGAGAGACTCGTCTTCTGGCAGTATCTCTGGCCATATTCTACTTCTATTCGTTAGGTCTTCAGTATCTGACAATGTTTCCATGCCCGAAATGAGGTTTTTAGCAGCTATCTGGAAGCTCTGTGGACATTTGTTCAATTTGGGTGAGCCTGCTGGCATTTGAAATACCTGTGGCATTGTTTCCAGTGTCACAGCAACACACAAGCAGACTATGGAATTATGCAATTCTTCTACGATTTCCCTAGAAGAAATCAACTAGCCCAGAGACAGGTCCTAAAATTTACATTTTATTCAGATTAAGCATATTTAATAGTTTCAACTGTAAACGGTTGAAATGAACCATAAAACGTTCATTGCTTCCTTGAAAATATTCTACTGGCTTTATTTATGTCACAAACCAGTTTTGGTAATCTATTTCTGAAAAATAAGCCATGGCAAACCTTTTGGAATACACTTCTACTTTGACAAACCTGGGTTTACTATGCATTGGAGTTCCCTCTACAGAATCTGGTAAAATGCAAGGATGCCCTAGCATGCTTATAGTAATGTTGCAGTCTTGAAGTCGATTCTTTACAGACACGGTGATAAAAATGTTTATGCCTGCCACATTCAGATGAACCATCAAATAGGTACCGTGAATATCAAAAGAATGTTCAAATCGCTACTCACTATTTCTGCAAGGCTCATTGATTGCCTTGTTAAAGAAGGCAGAGTTCCAGATACCAGAGTATAAATCTGAGTCATCCAGGAAAGTTTAACAGTCAAGATTCAGGACTGCAGGGAAATTTAGGCAGAAGATGATTCGATGCAACAAAGCATTAAAATAGTTACATTTCAACAGCATGAGAGAGTAGTTGTTTTAAACTAAAATGCTTCATATTTTCAGTTAGAGGAAAAATTTAACTGAAGACAATTGAGGATTATGTCGATATTGTTAATTCCATATTCTACATTTCGAAGAAAAATATGAGACTAAAACATGAGAGCTTGCTCTGAATCCCGAAGTAATGAACTGGGAATTTTAGAGCTCCATATAAAAATCACACTTCAAATCACAAGCAATAATAGATTACTTTGCAAAAAATTTCTAAAACTAGGGGGGAAATCAGAAACTGACAACTACTACTTCCTGTAGAAAATTACTAAAAACATACAAACTGTTGTTAAAATGTTTAAAGTATTTGATAATATATGCCCATAGATAAGTACTTGCCTACCTCCATAGGATGAGCTGTCAAAATTATCTTGTGTTAATTGGAACTATTTCTATATTTTAAAATCACTGTTTTCATACATTCTTTTCATATGTACAATATCTACTACTCTAATGATGGAATATTATCAAAAGAAATGTATGGCATGGGGATGAAGTTATAGATTTAGTTTCCAATATGCTTTATTAATATATAAAAGCAAACATATATAGCCCTATGTCTATATTGCACAAGATAGGCACAATTTATGTCATAAAACACTAATGTATGACTTGCAGAATAAATTTTATTTCCTCATTAAAGGATAGCACAAATAGCTAAAACATTTGTTTGGGAGAGTGTGTTAAGTTGGGTTTTACAGAGAAGCCAAAACCAATGATGCTTGTAGGTGTTATATATAAAAGGTGATTTATATCAGTAAATGTCTTAAACAATGGTAGAAATAGGTGAGTCCAGTCCCCTTCAAGGCAGACTTCTCTTGACTCATTGAAACTGATGAATGGGAACCGAGGTAACAAAGCAGAGACACCAAGGGTCACAGGCTGGTGGATGAAGAGATCCCGAGTGTTGTTGATATTAGGTGCTACCAAGTCAGGTCTGACCCATAGAAACGCTTTACACAATAGAACATAGCATGATAGGTCCCATACATCCTCAAAATTGTTCCTATACCTGCACCCATTTCTGCAGCCATGGTATCAATCCATCTTATTGAGAGCCTCCCTCTTTTTTGCTGCTCTTCCACTTTACCAAGCATTGCGTCCTTCTCCAGGAACTGGTCTCTTCTGACAGGATGTCCTAAGTACATAAGACAAAGTCTAGCCATTATTGCTGCTAAGGAGCACTCTAGCCATACTTCCTCCAAGAAGGATTGGTTTGTCCTTTTAGCAGTCCATAATATTTTCAATATTTTCCCCTAGCACTGCAATTCAAATGCATCAATGATTCTTTGGTTTTCTTTACTCTAAGTCTAATTTTTATATACATGTGAGGCAATGGAAAATATCAGGGCTTGGGTCAGGTGCACCTTGGTTCTGAGAGTGACATCCTTGTTTCTCAGTACTCTAAAGAGGTCTAGTGCAACAAATTTACCTAATGCAACATGTCTTTTGATCTGCTTAGTTCTTGAGCATTGACTGTGGAATCAAGCAGGACAAAATG
>NW_022111369.1:25839947-25841047 GCF_000313985.2 Echinops telfairi | reverse complement strand
ATTTACTTATGCACCCATTTTGTCTTCAGCGATCATGTCGGGAAGGTGAGCATCACAGAATGCCAGGTTACTAGAACAAAGTGTTCTTGGTTGAGGGAGTACTTGAGAAGTCCAATGTCCATCTTCTACCTTGATACTAAGCATATAAAAACATGCACATAGATCTATTCCCCTATTGTCATATATAGAATATTTACATATGTACATGCCAGTATTTAGAGCTCTATAAGTGCTCTTTGCTTCCTAGTTCTTTCCTTTTACTTCTTCTATTTCCTTTTACTTTCCTCTTGTCCCACTCTCATGTTTGGCCTTCATTCGGATTTCAGTAATTCCTCTCGGTTATATTGCCCTTGATCAAACCCTACCAGGTATCCTATGCCCCCCTTGCTATCGATTCTAGATCACATGCTGTTCCCTTGTCCCTGGGTTTGTCTAGATAGACATGCAGAGACTATAATAAGCACAAAACCAAGGCAGAGCAAAGCAAAACAACAAAAGAAAACCAAAAAAGCAAACACAACAACAGCAAAAAAACAAGACACAAAAAAGAAAAGCTTACAAATACTTCCAGGTCTGTTTGTTGACCATTACGCATGTTTTCTGGTCAGGTCTGATGGGGTGCCATGCCCTGGCCCCAAAGCCTATTTTTGGCATTCCCCAGGGACTTCATTGCTTTGCTTCCCTTGCTGCTCTGTTGCACGCCCTTAGTGTTTCAACCCAGTGTGGTGGGGTCAGATCTGGCACAATTCCTGCACTATGCCTCCAGTGTTGTCCCTCATAGTGATATGGGTCAGTGAGGGATGCCTTGTCTCGTGATGGTGCCAACCCAATGGTCCTCTCTGTGCATTGGCTGCTATGAGCAGGAATATTATCCTTGGAAGTTGGTGAGCCAGGAAATTTTCCACTTTCTCTCCTTCCCTCTTCATTTGCTCCTGTGTGCTCTGATCAGATGCACCTCTCTCCCTGAGCTGGAGCTTCATTGCTGTCCCATGTAGTGCATTCTTCTCAGAGGGGAGAGGGGTGTCCACATAGTTGGGATTGGGGCCAGCCCCACAGACCTCTCTACTGGTTCCCTGCTTCATGCGGTATATTGCATTCAT
>NW_022111369.1:25837486-25838585 GCF_000313985.2 Echinops telfairi | reverse complement strand
GGGTTTTCAGTTCTTTTCCAATAGTCTAAGTATCTGTCATTATACTAATACCACACTGTTTTGACCACTGTGGCTATATAAGAGGTGTTAAAGTCAGGTAAAGTAGGTCCTCACACTGTCCTTCTTCTGAAGGAGTTCTCTGCTCATTCTGGGCTTCTAACCCTTTCCATTTGAAGTTGATAATCAGTTTGTCCAATTCTTTGAAGAAAGATGCTGGTATTTGTATCAGGATAGCATTAAACTTATATAGTGCCTTGCGCAGAATGTTCCGCAAACAAAGTGGAGCACCCCAAAGGGTGGGTGGGAGTTTCCTTAGCTGCTTAGATGGACTTGGAGGGGGAGTAGGCATGAGATCCCGTGCAGCAGATGATAGACTAGATTTCCCCAGCCATGTGTTATGCCACAGAGGGCAGGCAGGCGGGATTTCCTGCAGCCACTTAAAGTGTCTTGGAATGTAGGCATGAATTCACTTGAGGGGAAGGTGGGCAGGATTTACCATGCTGCGTATTACTCCATAGATGGTGGAGCTCCCCAAACTGGGTTGAGAGTAGACATAATTGTCCAATGTGAAGGGGAGTGGCCTGAGAGCCAGCAGTGTTGTGTGAGAGGAAAAAGAGGAGAAACAAACAAACAAAAATGAAACTGAGCCCGCTGAGACTGTGGGTGGAAAGAGATAAGAGAAATAATCAAAAGTAACTCTATAGCTGAGCCCCAATCACCTGACCATGGGGCTGGAGAGGTTTATATTTCAGGTTTATATTACTTGTCTTGGGGGTCTGTATTCTGTTTTGGTAGAAGATAGTTACTTTCTCTAACAAAATGTCTCCAAGATTAGTGAACATCAGCTATAATACTAACTTCAGGGGATGGCCTTGTGATGCTGAATGCATGTCAATTTTGATTCTGTTTAGTGTTGATTGTTACTATTTATAAGGCATAAAACCCAAATAAAGGAATTAATAATTCCTATTTTAGCCAAGTTGTTTTGTAAAATTGTCATATATATTCTTCATCTGTTATGTCCATATTATGTCCTTAAATTAATGAGATTCCATGTCCAAGAATCATATAAATATTTGCTACATGATAGACATTGAAG
>NW_022111369.1:25836147-25837125 GCF_000313985.2 Echinops telfairi | reverse complement strand
ATAGTAGAGGCAACAAAGAAGCAGGACCCAGAATCTTTCATTCTGTTGTCCCTTCATTCTGCTTTACATAGGATCACTATATATCAGAACTAATGCATAAGCAACTATCAACACCAACAATCCTGAATCCTTGATGCATTAATAAAACTAAAATCTAATGATCATCATCGTAATTAATATTGTTGTGTGTAACAAATATTGTGTCATGCTTCTACTCTTAAAGGTCTGAGTTTTAGTGTTCAAAACACATTGACACTTATATAACTTTGGAAATGGTGGTGGGTCGTATTGAAAAGATTCAATAAACATTTTAAAATAATCAGAACTGGACATAAAAAGAAAATTTTAATATTCTAATACAAATTTTGTTATCTAAATTATATAGAATAAATATATAGAAAATTCACCATTGAATACCATAGCAGGGGAAAAAACACAGTAGTGCTATCCTTGATTTTATATGGCATCTTGAATGTTATTTGGAAATCTTGTCCAGAGAAGATAAAGCTGTGAGTTTTGAGGTTTTTTCCAAGGCATAGTGTTAGTTTTTGTTGTTGTTGTTTTCCCTCAAGATTTTCTTTTGCCTTTACCCAAAACCAAAAGAGAAACTGGGGGAAAGCTGGGCCTTTCTATTCCATAAAGAGTTACAGTCTCAGAAACTCACAAGAACAGTTCTAGCTTATCATATAACATCTCTATGTTAGGTATCAACTCATGGCAATGAATTTACAGTTTTAGCACAGAAACAAAAATCTCAGCTTGATAACTCCACAGAATTTATAGGAAAGTTCTCACACCCTCCTTGGAAAAAGAGGAGCTATCAGGGTTTTTAAATTAAATTTAATTTAATTTTTATTTATGAAGTTTAAATCTTAGAGCCTGTTTGTATTTTTACTGCCCCCCCAAAAGTGAGATAAGTTAAACACCACAAAAGCCACAACCTGCGTGTTATGGTCAGCTGCCTATCAGAAGAGGGAA
>NW_022111369.1:25834597-25836047 GCF_000313985.2 Echinops telfairi | reverse complement strand
TTTGTTTTACTTCTTGATCTTTAGGTATTCAAACTATATAGCCAACAGCTAATTTAATTTTTCTTCATCTTATCATTACCTTTTCCTTTTTTTCTTTGAGATATTATGAATAGGTTGTCATTCTGAACATATTTATTAAAGGATATTTGGGATTTTACTTTATACGCAATGAAACACCTAAGCAGCAAAGTTTAGCTTCAGTTGGAAGCAAGAGAGAAAAAAATGCCCATAGAAAAGGATATCATGTTTCACATATTAAAACAATTTATCTTGGTTATCAGTCTCCACTGTAGATATTATTACTTTGATCTATAGAAACTTGGCAAGCAGTGAAGCCAAGAATTGGTTACAGATCATTTCTGTATATTGTCTTAATTAGACTGTGAGAAAGTATCACTTTTGTAACCTATCTCCAAAGATTTGGAAAGCATTTTATTATTTTGAATAAATAATTCAATTCTGAAATATCTAAAACAAAATTTAGAAAGATTCAGCTTTCATTAACACTAGTTTTATGTGAAATAAGCATAAAGTTCAAACTTAAAATAAAATTTAGCAATGGTTTTTCAGTATGAACGATGTTTTTTTCAAGCCTTTGTTCAATTTAGCCTGTTCCACATAAACATATCCTTTCACCATATTTATTTAATCTGTATGCTGAGCAAGTAATCCAAGAAGCTGGGCAGCATGAAAACAAAATTGGCATCATTATCACAGGAAGAATCATTCACTGTTGTTGATGTACAGACGAAACAGCCTTTCTTGTTGAAACGAAACAGGACTTCAAGCCTTACTAATGAATTTCAAAGGTTACATCTTCACTATGAATTACACTTCAGTGTAAGTCAACAGAGGTCTTCATAATTGAACATCATAATAAAACCGAGACAAGATTAAAGTTGTCAAGGAGTTCATTTTACTTGTTTCAACAATCAACAGTCATGGAAGGAGCAGCTAGAAGTTAAACAACATCTTACAGTGGGCAAATATGCTGTATACCATCATTAAAAAGTATTAAAGAGCAAAGATGTCACTTTGAGGACAATATTGCTCCTGACTGATGCCATGGTGTTTCAATCACTTCATGAGCATGTGAAGCCTGGATAATGAATAAGTGATGCTAGAGAAAATATGATGCATTTGAATTACGGTGTTGGTAAAGAATACAGAAAGTACCATAGACTGTCAGAGGAATAAACAAATCCTAGAAGAAGTACAGCCAGGCCTGGCTATCAAAAGATATAGCATCTGGGGCCTTAAAGGCTTGCAGATAAACAAGCAGCCATCTAGCTCAGAAGTATCAAAGCCCACATGGAAGAAGCTCACCTGTCTGTGTGACCACAAGGTGTAGAAGGGACGAGGTATCAAACATGAGAGAACAAAAAATCATATCAGTGGGTACCCACCTTCCCGATATGATCACTGAAGACAAATGTGTGCATAAGCAAAT
>NW_022111369.1:25831484-25833651 GCF_000313985.2 Echinops telfairi | reverse complement strand
AACGAGACTCTGAATAAGATGGACTCAAAGATGACAACTGAGGATGGCAAAGGACCAGGCAGTGTTGCATGCTGTTGTAGGAAATGTAAGAAAAAATGTGTATGAGAGATTAAAATGTATCATCTTATAAGACAAAATGGTTATTCTCTGTGGATATTAAGAATGTTAGTTTAGAAATGTAATTATCCCAAATGGAAAATAAAAACATTGCTGCTTAATGAGGATACTGCATCAAAAAATACAATTTAATAAATTTATTTTTTAGTCATTACAAATCATTTATAATGCTAGTTAATTTGATTCTTTCTTAATTTATGGTAGAATTACTGGGCCATAAGTATAATGTCAACTATAATGATACTGTTTGTCATGGTGAAAATATAGATCCGAATTCTGACAGAAATAATGTTTAAGTCATAAAAGCATGCTAGTTCAGGCAGGTTATGTCTATGTTCATAAGATACTTTGATAGTAAGAGAGTTTTTCACTTGAAGAATGAGAATAAACTAAGGCTGCATAAGTATGGAGACATGAATGTATGATTCCAATGGTTCCCATTGAAAACGTATATGCAAATGATGATAATAAGCTTAAAGTAAATCATTTGCAAGTTGCTCTTTTCAGAAGCTCAAAATTCCGTGTGTGATTCCTGAAGGTAGGCTATAATGTGATTTTAATCTTTTACTTATTTTCACAGGTTGAAATCATTGGTAAAGTTCCTTTTAAAAATAATAGAAAACTTAATGATTTGAATTGAAAAAAAATTTGAAGATCACGAACATTAAGTTCTTCTTATAAATTTTATGACTAACATAACATGTAAAAATAACATTGAAAATAAAGGACAATCGTTTTTTTGTTTATTGAGAATACATCAGTAACTATTTTGTTAACTGCTTAACTAACACAGGGCTTTATTCAGTGCTTTTGTTAAGTGCTTCATTGTTATTGTTATTAGGGCTTTATTTGGAGACAGTGAGGAGGCTTGTGATTATATCTAGAAAATAAGATTTCAGTCGTGTTTTTTTAATTGTCAGCTTCTTTAAATTATAGGCATGTCAATCATGATCAATTAAAAATAATGAACAAACTTTCATTAGAAACAGAGCTTAAATCTACATAGAATATACTAATAGCTTTCTCAATTGACATGACATTTTGCAATTAATTTTTTAAGACTATTACCATGAAGAAGATATTGAGTTTTGTTCATTAAACTGCATGCTCAAATCTAGATGTATTGGGGTATGAATTACATGTAGAAAATTCAGTAGTTCCTAGTTATACTGCTTGATGATTTTTTAACAAAAATATGCAGTCCTATAAGCACCCAACCTAGGAGAATTATTTCATCAATCACAAAAGTTCTTTAATTCCTTTGTGTAGACAACCCTTTCCTAGGTGTACATAAACCCTATACCTTTTAACTTTTGGAAATCATTGATCTGGTTTTTCACTCTAGAATTTAGACTTTTACTGAATGCCATATTGTAGATCATGATATGTCTGGTTTCTTTTTATTTGAACAGTTCTTTTGAATTTAATCCATGTTTTCTGTAGCAAGATTGTTCTTTTTTATTTCTAAGTAACATGTGTTATATGGATGTGTAATAATTTGATTATTCATTCATCGATCGGTTCTTAGTTATTTGGGTTGTTCCCAGTTTGGGAAAATTACAAAGAGAGCAGCTGTAAATATTCATATACAGGTACAATTGGGAACATATACTATTACTTATATTAGATAAACATATTGGAATGGGATGCCTATGCTCAATGTCAATTGCATGTCTAATATTATAAGAAACTGCCAACATTATATAATGGTGAAATTATTGCTGCCTGCCTACCAGCAAATATGACAATTCTATATCATTCTCATTGATATACAAGATTAGTTCCTTCACTTTTATATCACTAATGATTAGTGTGTTTGGCTGGGTTGACTAGAGAAACAAATCCATAGACACTCAAATGTGTGTAAGAGACATCTGTATTTCAAAGAACAACTGTATATATTAAGAAAACAATCCCAGACCAGTCCAGATCAAGTCCATAAATTCAATATCAGACCCTATGTCTGATACGTCTATAAATTCCTCTTCAGACTCATGCAACATATGCAATGATGCCTAATGCAGGAAGATCACAGGCCAGTGGGTGGAAA
>NW_022111369.1:25826959-25830165 GCF_000313985.2 Echinops telfairi | reverse complement strand
GCATGTAGGACTAAGAAAATGAGAAATGTGTCATCACTGGCATTGGTTGTGGTTAATGACTAGTAATATGGTATTAGGGTAACCCTGAGTCAGAACCAGTTCAACAGATCCTACCAATAGATGGACTAATAATACTAAAGAATTTTTAATGTGTTCATTTGTCATTTTTCTCTTTTTTGGGGTAAGGTTTTTCTTCAAGTATTTTTCACATTTTAAAAATTGAGTTTTCTTGAATTTAAAGACATTTTTGTATTCAGGGAATACATCCTTTATCATATATTTGTTTTAAAAATACTATCCCATATGCTTTGCAGTCTAATT
The DNA here is from genome assembly GCF_000313985.2 of Echinops telfairi. Classification (NCBI taxonomy): domain Eukaryota; kingdom Metazoa; phylum Chordata; class Mammalia; order Afrosoricida; family Tenrecidae; genus Echinops; species Echinops telfairi. The sequence goes on along the minus strand of NW_022111369.1, from coordinate 25,829,844 downwards.
TTCTAGCAATGTTTTTCAAAGAAAATAAGATCTTAATGTCAGTATAATCAAACTTATTTATTTTTCTTTTCAAGTTACTGCATTTTATGACCTAAGAAATCTTTGTCTAATTCACAATTACGTTTCCTTTCTTATCTTTGGATGTTGCACAGTTTTGGGTTTTGTATGTGTAGACTTAAACAAAAGCAAAAAATTACCATAACTTAGATGGGGATTTACCTATCAGACCATTATTTTTGTATTTCACAGCTTTAACAAGTTACCAACCCCCTTATAGCGTGCCCACCTCTCACTTCTTTCCATCTCCCTTTGGTTGGGTATTATCTTGCCTTTCATCTAGTTAACACTTGTCTACCCTCTACTCTATTACTTCCCCTACTCTCCCCCACTCTTCCTCCCCATCTCCGGTAGCCATGAAGGTTTGTTTCTTTTGGTATGATAACATTTATCTTAATTTATTTTTATTGAATGATGGTCTCATACAATATTTTTCCTTTTGTGTTTGACTACCTTCACTCAGTTTAATGTCCTTCAAATCCATCTGTATCTTAAAGCATTGAATAGCACCCATTGTGTGTATATACCAACCTTATTCATCCATTTTTACAGAGTGTAACTTCAGTTGGTTATATCGTCTTGCTTTGTGCACAGTGCTACATTGAACATTGGTGTGCACACATCTGCTCTTACTTTGTTCTTTGCTTCTGGAGAGTATAGAGCTGACAAGATTGCTGAATTATTTGATATTTCTATTTCCATTTTTTTTTAAAGAAGCACTATATGGATTACTATAGTGGTCATACAGTTTTATAGTCCCTCCAGTATGCCATGATAGTCCCAATCTCACAGTACTATCTCTAGTATTTATTGTTTTCTGGGCTTTTTTTCTTTTTAACTTTGCTATCATTATTAATGTGAGGTGGAAACTCATCTGTTTTGTTTTTTTTCTATTGTATGTGTACACTTTTATATAATGTTAAATAAAAGTTGAATTAATTTTCTTGAATGTGGAAGTCTAACTTTTCCAGTACCATTTCCTAAAAGGTGTGTTTTTTCTACACTGAACTACCTTGTCATAATTTAATTGAAAAATCTATATATTAATCAAATTCTAGACTCTAAACTTATACATTGATTAATTTACCTGTATTATCTCAAGGAACACAGTATCATTATATATAAACATATTTACATATGTACATGCCTGTATTTAGACCTCTATAAATGTCCTTTGCCTCCTAGTTCTTTCCTCTATTTCCTTTTACTTTCCTCTTGCCCCACTATCATGTTTGGTCTTCATTTGGGTTCAGTAATTCCTCTCAGCTATATTGCCCTTGATCAAGCCCTACTAGGCATCCTATGCCCTCCTCTCCATCGATTTTCGATCACTTATGTTACTTTATCCTTAGATTTGTTGACACCCCCTTCCTTTCCCTGACCTTCCCCTCTCCAGTGTACCCCAGAACCAGAACTGTTGATCCCATTTTCTCTTCCGGGTTACTTATCCCACCTATCTTATCTAAATAGACATGCAGAGACGATAATAAGCACACAAACAAGACAGAGTAAAGCAAAACAACAAAAGAAAAGAAAACAAAACAACAACAATAAAAAACAAGGAAAAAAAAAGAAAAGCCTATAAAAAGTTCCAGGTCTGGTTGTTGACCTTTAGGAATGTTTTCTGGTTGAGTCTGATGGATACGGCACCCTGGCCACAAAGTCTAGTTTTGGTATTCCCCCAGGGACTTCATTTTCATGTTCCCCTTGCTGCTCTATTACACGCCCTTAGTGTTTGCCCCAGCGTAGTGGGCCAGATCAGCCACAATTTCCACACTGTGCCACCTCCAGTGTTGTCCCCCGTGATTTTCTAGATATATCTAGAGATAAATAATGTCTTAAAAACATTGAATTATTGGACCCATTAACCCAGCATATTTATTTATTAGGTACTCAAATTTTTCTCATTAGTTTGGTAGTTTTCATAATAAAACCTGGTACATACTCTACAATTAATAGTTTATAAGAAAACAATTGATATTTGCGTGTTTACCTTATCTCTGATGACCACACATGTTAGCTTTAATAACATTTTCAACACACAAGGTAATTTTCTTTTCTTTTCTTTTAAAAATCATTTTATTGGGGCTCATACAGCTCTAATAACAATCCATACACCCATCCATTGTGTCAAGCACATTTGTACATGTTGCCATCATAATTCTCAAAACATTATCTTTCTACTTGAGCCCTTGGTATCAGTGCCTCATTCTTCCCCTCCCTCCCCCGCCCTCCCTCCCTAGTGAACCCTTGATTATTTATAAACTATTATTTTTTCATGTCTTACATCGACCTTGTCTCCCTTCACACACCTCTGGGGTGGGGGGTGGGGGCTATGTGCCGATAACTGTGATCTGTTCCCCCTTTCTCCAAGGGTAATTTTCTGCAGACACAATGATGTTGTCTTTAAATGAAAAGACTTTCAATTGTTCCTTTCTGATCGTATGCATATTTTATTTTATTGAAGTACTATTCAGTTGGGTCATCCAAGGCACTGCTCCATGGTAGTGGGAACAGCAGATATCCTTGCTCACATCCAAAATGTTGGGATTATTTAGGGAAGAATAAGACCCCAGATTAAAATAGATTTTATATATGTATCTCTATTAAATTTTAAGCAGGAAAACGTTAAATCATCTAGATGACAGAGCAGCAGAATAAATCCATGATGATATCCAAAGGTTTCATGACTGAACATTCAATTATAGAACAATTTTTTAAAAAGCAATGTACCACAAAATCATGATTGGCAACAGATCAATTCATCACATTTGCATGTAGGACTAAGAAAATGAGAAATGTGTCATAACTGGGATAAAAACACTATT
>NW_022111369.1:25823149-25826120 GCF_000313985.2 Echinops telfairi | reverse complement strand
ACATCAATATCCAAAATGAGGGATAAAACAGGGCAAATTACAACAGACCCCAAGAAAATTTAAAAAGACTAATTACACAGTACTACAAAGGACTGTAAAGAATTCAACAACTTGGAGGATATGGACAAAAACCTGAAAAAACTAGCCCTCCCCAAATTATCTCATTTGGACGTTAAGAACGTGAACAGACCCATGGCAAAAGAAGAAATAGGTAAGGTTTTCAAAGAACTACTAACTAAAAAAAGCCTCACCCCAGAGGGATCCAAAGGACAATCCTATCAAGCATTCAGGGATGAACTGATACCAATCCTACAGAATCTCTTCCAGAATATAGAAAAGCACAATATACTCCCAAACACATTCTATAAAGCTAGTATAAGAATGATACCAAGCCTGGGCAAGGATACCACAAGGATAGAGAACTACAGGTCAATATCTCTAATAAACATAGATGCAACAATACTTAACAAAATCTTGACCAATAGAATACAAATGTATATTAAAAAATTAATCCATATTGATAAAGTGGGATTCACACCTGGGATGGTTCAGCATCTGAAAACCCATCATCATGATCCATCACAATGACAAGGAAAAGGACAAGAACTACATGATAACATCAATAGCTGCAGCAAAAATTATTTGAAAATATTTAACACCCGTTCCTAATAAAGACACTTAAGAAGATAGAATTAGAAGTAAACTACCCCAATATAATCAAAGGTATACATGAAAAATCAATAGCCAGCATTATAATCAATGGAGAAAGGACGCAAACATTCCCACTGAAAAGGGGATCTGAAAAGGATGCTGCTTGTCCTCGTTTCTATTTATCATCATCCTAGAGGCCCTAACTAATAATATAAGGCAATGGAAGGATATCAAAGGTATGTGTCTGGGGAAAGAAGAAGTGAAATTATTGTTATTTGCAGATGACATGGTTTTATAAAGAGAGAACCCCTAAGGTTCCAAAATAGTATTGCTGGAAGTAATAGGGGAATATGGTACACTGGCAGGATATAAGATCAACAAGCCATAGTCAATTATATTATTATATACCACTGAGTGGATTACAGGAAAAGAGATCAAGAAGGTAGTACCCTTCACAATAGCTAAGCATAAACGGAAATATCTAGGGCTATTTCCTAACCAAAAATATCAAAATATACCTAACACCCCCCCCCCAAAAAAAATCAAAAGATCTATATGAGAAAAACTAGAGAACATTATTATAAGAAACCCCCCCACCCAAAAAAAAAAGAAACCCAAAGGGACCTTCACAAATGGAAGTATATCCTATGCTTGTGGATTGGAAGACTCAGTATTGTAAAGATGTCAATCCTGCCTAAGGCACTATATAAGTAAGTTCTTTGTATGGAAAGGAAAGAAGCCCAGAACTGGCAAAGAAAGTCTTACATCACTCCATGCATGAGAAGAAATTCAAGGTAGATCAAAGACCTCTTGGTAAAACCCCAAACTATCAGGATCATTGAGAAAATTGGGACAAGGCTAAGAATCTTAGTGCATGGGTTGTCATATATGGCTTTCAATAGAAATGTGGGACCTACTAATGTTAAAACACTTGTGTACTTTGAAAGATTTCATCAAAAAAATAATAAGATAGCCACAGACTGGGAAGGTATATTTATTAAAGACATATCATACAAAGGGATTATTACTCAAATCTACAGAATCCTGCAAGTTTACAACAGGCAAAAAACGAACAGCCCACGGAGGAGGTGGGTGAAAGACTTGAACAGAAGGTTCACATAGGAGAAAATACGAATGCCCAATAAACATATGAAGAAATGCTCTTGATCCTTAGCCATCTGGAAAATGCCAATCAAAACATCTCTGAGATACCACCTAATACCCACAAAGATAGCCCAATTAAAAAGAAACCCAGAAAGCAACAAATGTTGGAGGGGGTGTTTTGAGATGGGAATGCTCATTCACTGCTGGTGGTCTTGTAGATATATACAACCAATGTAGAGAGCAATTTTATGATACCTAGCACAGATGGAATCAAGCTCCCATACAACCCAACAATTCCACTACTGGGCGTACACCCAGAAGAAATAAGAAATAGACTATGACCAGACATCTGCAATGTTTGTTGCTGCACAGTTTACATTTGCCAAAAATTGGCAACAGCCTAAATTTCCATCAATAGATGAATGGATAAAAAAACACTGATATGTACATAAAATGGAATATTACACATTCCCAAAATATAATGATGAAACTCTGAAACAGCTTGTTGGAGGAGATTATGCTGAGTGAAGGTAGCCAAGCACAAAAGGTCAAGTACAACATGAGTCTACTGAGGTAAGTTCAAACAGCAGAAAGGGCTTAAGGGAAAATGCACACAACACACAATTCCCAGGCTGAGGACCAGATATTCTGGCATGAACAAGACCAAACCAAATTATTCATATGTCATCAAAACCAGAGGAGGATAGCACCTGTCTTGAAAGGCATTTCCCCACCCTCCACCTCTCATATGCCTTTAAGGCCCACGGAGGGCTGGGAAAGAAAAATGACAGCAATTGGGGTCAGGGTACTAACCAACCCAAGAGGAGGGTGTTATTTATATCTCCACAGGAAAGGGAGAGAGAGTAGACCTCATTCCAGAGTGCCAATCCGAGTTCGATGTTCTGGATCAGAAGAGCTCATTCCCATTTTCAGTATTCCTGTCCATCCAAAGAGCCAATATATATTTTCCAACATGTAGACGATATAAAATTTACCAGGAATGTAATGCTCTGTACATTTTCCTGAATCTCTCAGCTATTTATCTCAAATTCTCCATGCAGATTGACAGCCCTTGCCATTTAAAAATGACGCCAAATTACTGTGATATGTCAATCCTTTCTCACATATCCAAACTCCTCTGTTGCTGCCAGCATAATTTTGTTTATTTAGTTCACAGAAAGACAACTATTATATGAGGCTATTGTTACAAAGCAAA
>NW_022111369.1:25815107-25822435 GCF_000313985.2 Echinops telfairi | reverse complement strand
TAGCTTCACACTGTGCCTAAGGAGTTTCTCACTGCCCTGGGGCTTTGGCTGCCACAGCCAAAGTAAGGCGCACACTGCAGACACAGCACGGGGAACTTGAAGATGTTACATTCCTAGTGCCATTTCTGCTAGCCTTAACCTGCTCTGACTCGCTCGCTTTTTGACTCACTTCCTATGAAATACTCCTGGGTGCATCTAATATGAGGCTGCATTCTGTGATTTGTTTAAATTCTGCCACTTTGCTTTTAAGACATTGACAATAAGTGTTACCTAATGCATGATTGCTCAATTTTAACAGTATAATTTTAACTCCTGAAAAAATTTTCAGACAAATGTCTTTCATTAATCATTAATTGAATCTATTTATTGAGGTTCATTTTGGAAATCTGATTCTCCTAGCTCTTGCTATCTGACCAGGTATGCCACTATAATCCCTATTGAGAGTTTTGGAAGTCAAGCCCTTCTCAAAGCTATTTCAGCCCAACAAGTTGAATTAATTGCCATTACTAGTGCCTGCAAACTTGCTAAAGAAAGATCCTTGCATGTGGTTTTTGGAGTGACTGATACTTTTTTATTTTTATGGAAACAAATAGGATTTCTAACTTCTCCTGGAACTGCTATAAAAAAACAGAGTATGGAGGCAGACTTGCTTAATGCTTTTCCATTCCCTTCTGTGATTGCTGTAATAAAATGATAGGCTAATCACCCAAAGGAGAAACCTCAGACTGCAGAAATCAGAGGAAATCATACCGATAACACAGATAATACAGATATCACAGTCAAATAGATTGCCTTCCAAGTCATAATACCCCAGTGGAAACGGGAGACTGCTCTGATTTGTTTAATGAATTCATCTGATCAAAATTAATAAAAACAAAACAATTAGCTAAGATTGAGGTTCTTGAAAAGTAGAAGAGATTGCTCATATTTTTCTTGTATCCTTAGATCAAAAGCAATCCAATCAGATGCCTGCATTGGAGAAACCCAATAGGGAAGACCAAACTGATTTGAGGTTGGTAGGACACCACTTATCCCCAAATTAAACAATAATGATTAAGATAAGCATTTGCCCTATTCAGGGTAAAATTAGTAAAGGCAAGGCCACAAAAAAGAAAGATGAAAGGTGCATTTTAGGTCTTTCCCAGGGTCAGTCATCCCTCCCAGAAATTGTCTGTGTCTAGCTATGGCCACAGGGGTGTCGAACTTAGTCAGAGAAACAGTCCAGGAAGGCACTTTACCTCTCCTTGTGGATTAGGTCGGCCTATGTTTTAAAACTGTGATTTGGAACAGAGTGTTAAGGAGAAGGACAAATATTAGTCCTTTCCAATAAGATCTAAAGAATGTTTATTTGTATAAATCTTTCAATATACATAATGAGTTTATTAGGTAGTAGGTGATGGTCACATTTCTTAATATTGACTCTCAAAAGCTACTATGCCTTGAAAGAGGTGGTCTTTAGAGTAGTTTATCAAGTACTGATGGGCAGTACCTTAGTAGTGCAAGTTGAATTACATCTGAATTGTAAGTTGAAATATAAGGGAAAGTAATAGGTATTCCAGTAATCATTTCATGTGGATTTAATTTTGAACAATAAAGCTCTCATCAGACCTATAGGAAGGATTCTGATACCCAAATGTGCATCAGCTATAACCTTACAATATTTTACCACCAACTGACTATACAATGCTTACTCGCGCGTATTGGCAATGAGAAAACAATGGTAGGCCCTCACTTTCACTAGGCTGCACTGAACGGTGCACTCGAAGCCTGATATGAACTAAAGGTAATGTTTTAACTGAAATTTCTTCACCAGTTAGTACACCTGCTAATAAGGTCTCAGTGGGATTGTTCAGTGCTTTATTGGTATGATCATTTATCAGCATTGTATGCACCTAAGGTAATATATGAAGATGTTATGTGATTGATGATGTAGAACTTTTAACTAAATATGTCTAGATTCCCTAAATGATAGTGCCCATGTTCTTCAAGAGATCAATATCAAAATAGCTATGCTGAGAAAAAAGAAGTTCTCCAAAATAGAATGGCTCTTAACAGCCTCACAGAGGCCAAAGCAGTACTTGCATCATAGTAAAATATGACTGCTGTGTCTATATTCCTGACAATGGTGTGAACATTGCACTCTATATTAAACATATGCAACATGTGATACTTTGTCTTAGTGTCCTGTACCTCTTCAAACGAAATAATGCATAATTAATTTTACTCTTTGAGTACATGGTGGGAAAAATGTAGCTCTATTTTCGAAATTTTATATTCCTTGTTGTTTTTATTATATGATTGTAAAATATTGTTTGCTTTCGTTCAATCTATCTTACACATGAAATGCTGAATTTCGGAGCCATTTTATGCTTCACATAAAATTATGGTAGACGGCCTCAGGAACTTGTGTCTATAGCTAACTGAACCAGCTGGGACCACTCTCCTAGACTCTGATTCATTTCCTCCTGATCAAATGGCCAATCTTTACAGTTCAAAGAAGTTTAATCAGACATTCTGATTTATAATTAATCATCCCCCCCCCCACCGTTCTCTATTCTTGATATTTTTAACTGGCTACCTACTAAAATTAGTCTTAACTATGTTCCTGTTCATAAACTAGATTAAGTCTCTTAATCACTACACTCATTATTGGAAGACGAATTAAATGCTTTGTAAGATTTTATAAATGGTTGTTCTCACAATGCAGTACTACTTATTATGTTATGAAGTTTGAAGAAATGGAAACTCCTGAGAGAAGAGGTTGACTTGTTACTTTGGTTATTGCCCGACTCTGCCAAGTGTTTCGACTAATGCTCTCACATACCACTTCTTAAAAAACAAAGAAATCATAGAAAAAGAGGTCCAACCTATGGCACAATAAAGCTGTTGATGATGATGTGTGGCTGTCAACAGGATAGCAACTGGGTTCATCAAGGCTTATTTAGGTAAGCCACCAATAAACTGATGGTATCTGGCTTCTTTTCATGGAGAATGCCTTGTGGCTTCAAAGTCTACATGGAATAAGTGGCCATCCTGTAAACCTGAAAGAAGTATTGCAGAAGATAAATGGATTCCTTGTGAGTAACACCAGACTTGCTCGCCTTGAAGAAGAGACTTGACACATAGCAAGATTAAAAGTTAATAAGTACATGCACTCAAACTTGAAGTGATCAGTGAATTCCTACAGAAACTCTTGATCAGAAGTGTCCATTTGAAGGGGCCTAATAGAGCGAAGGGTTTGGATAAGAAGAGGATTCTGCCAAAGATACAGCTCAGCTCCTTTGCTAAAATGTGTTTTTCTCTTCTGTTTGCTGCTTATTCAGAGCTGGTTGTGAAATCAGCTAGCCAGCAAACCCTGGGACGCCTATAGATGCCCTTCTGCCTTCCTTCCCTTCTCTCACAGCATGCGCCCCTGAAGAGCATCCACTCAGGGTGGGCCCCGACATATAGACCGGGGAAGTTGCTACGTGACTCAAGCTTTAGAAGAAGAAACACAATGCTTCCAGAGCACCTCACCGTAGTCCTGTGTTTCCTAAGTATGTTTTTGTCCATGTCAAGCAATTCGAATGTGCTTCCTATAAGGTCCGAGATTCTCTGTGTTTAAGATTGTAACAATTTCCGTTAGCAGCAGTACTCTGGAGATTCCTAACAGGATACTGCTTAATTGTGGATCATTTTTTTCATGCAATAAACTCTTTATTTGAATTTTAACAAAAGTTCCTGTTTGCTCTTTCTCTCTCTCCATAGTGAGCTGATGTGAAATTTCTTAATATAACTCTTCTACCCAAGGTTTTATAACTTCCACCAAATTATTGGGTGGACCTATGCAAGCAGGGACATGTAACACTCATAGAGAGAATTGGTCAGTTTTGGCTCCCTGGCCCTTGGGGGCAAAGGAACCACGTGTTGAGAGACTGAGGGAGACACAGGGCTACCACATGGCTTGCAGGCGTCCTTAAGCTGTGGCCCCCAAGCCACATGCGGCCCACCGAGGACGTTTATCCGGCCAGCCGGTTGTTTTTGCCCCGTTTCTTTTTTTATTTCAAAATAAGATCTGTGCAGTGTGCATAGGAATTTGTTCATAGTTTTTTTTTAAACTATAGTCCGGCCCTCCAATGGGTCTGAAGGACAGTGAACTGGCCCCTGTTTAAAAAGTTTGAGGACCCCTGGTTGGAGGCTGAGGTAGGGAGAGATACTTGGCGGGTTGCTGAGAGGACGAAGATTGTATCCTTATTGCTTGCTGCTCTTGACTTGTAGGAACCTATTGACTTCCCTTTTAACTCCTCTTATAGGTGAATATTCTTTATGAATTCTGTGTGACCATTGCAAAAATTTATCAGACCCAACATAGAAATTGAGGGCTGCAGAAAGAAAGGTTGATGTCAGAATACGTATGTGGAGGCAGATTTACTTCTGCCTACTGGCAATAGGGAAGCCAGAGGAACTCAGATAGGTCCATCTCCATCGCTATTTATAGCACATACATAGTTCTTTTTACGGCACACAACTGAAAATATCCCCAGCTATAATGTGCCAGCCTACAGACTTCCAATCTGAATAATATAAACATTCACAAAGTAGGAGAAAAAAAATTTAACAAAAAAGCAAACACAATCCGTTTGATTCTTGTAATATAGGAAATGAATTGCAATTATGTAACAATGAAACTTAATTGTGTGCCCCAAAAGGTTAATTTGATGAAATAAGTTTGAAACCTGGCTTAAGTATTACATATTGCACTTCTCCACATTGTTATTTTGTTAATGTGTGCTTTGCATCTCAATGAGAAGAAAAAACGACTAGTTGTTTTTCATTCTTACATGTGTTTTTTTCCTTCCACTAGGATGTGGCTTTTTATGCCTTCTCCATCTCTCACCCAGAACAGAGCATTCCATAAAACACTATTTTGGAAATGCTGGTTTATATACCGTATATTTTCGAGTATAAGCCGACCCGAATATCAGCTGGGGCACCTAATTTTACTACAAAAACTGTATTGAAAATATGCTGAAAAACTCGGCTTATACATGAGTTTATACAGTAAAGAGTACTAGCAAATAAAAAAAAATTAATATTGCTTAATTTTTTTTCTATAGTCCAGTGTTAAAAAATGTAGGAAACAATTAAAATACTAATGATAAGAAAATACTAATATTAATAATTAATTACTAAACTATGCTAATAAATGTGCTTTAACATTTTAAGTAAAATGGATGAACTCTAACATTTAGCTCTCCCCCTCACTTTGTCCTTAATCATTTACATCACACAGCAAATGGGTCAAGTTACATTTGGATGGAGAGATTCCAATTTGGGCTGCTATTGCTAAAAAATATTTTCTTGATATTTTCCAATGAACTATTTTAACTCATTTTCCATATTGCCTATAACAAACATAAATAACCTAGTTTGTGATTAAAGTGACAGAAATAACAAATAAGTCAGATAATTTTTTAAACAGAATACTTCAATACCTTAGGAATCTTTTTAGACTGAGCCAAAATAGTTTTTGCTTTTTCTACATGACCAATGTTCCAGAATATTTTTTTGTATGTACTTAATTTATTAATATATAAATTAAACACTTACATTCACCACCAATTTTCAGGGCCAATGAGGAATGAATAATTTACTGTGAAGAAATTTATATTGGTTATTAGTATGTAGGCTTCACACTGGGAAGTAAAATTAAATGTTTAAAATTTTCTGTGATTTCTTTGAAAACTCTTCCAAGGATATATACATATATCATATGTGATTGAATATTGTTTCAGGCATCTTCTTCAACGGATATGCCACAACAGAGGTAGCAGCACTTTAACTGATAGAATTTTGTAAAAAGTATCTAAGGATAAATACAAATTTGTAACTGAAGATATATAAAATGTTTTATTTCATTATAAAATGCATATAGTTAAATTTATCTCCCTTTGGAAATATTAATATTTACACCCCAGATTTGAATAACAAAATAACGTCCCAGTGTTCTAATTACCCTTTCACACTTGAACAAAGACATATTATGATTGTTCTAATGCTATCACATTCTGTATTAATTATTCAAACCAGGAAAACTGTAAATAAAGCAGATATTTTAAGAATGTGATAATAAATATTTCTATGTGGAAGTTTTAGAAGAAATAAAATAAATAAAACTTTAAGAAACCAAGTAACCTAAAATAAATCACTTAACATTTCAAGGTTTTGTTTTTGATTCATTTGGGCTAATAGAAATCTTTGATAAACTCTTAAGATACTCAAAAGTTAAACTGATTAAATCTACAACAAGCATGGCTGCCATCTTGTGGGGACACAATAGAATGTAATGAGGGGTTGATCTCAATAAAGAACCCCTTTTGGGTTACAAGCCCTTATTTGACCTCTTACAACCAATGGTGTGGTGTCTATTAATATTCCACTTGAAATTCCACAACATCATTCAGACAGAAGAGATGAGGCAATGAAAAGCTATCTACCAACTAAATTTCTGCTCCTAAAATTTCAATAGTGTGGCTACTGCATAAACAATTAAAAAGTTGAAAGTCAGTTATTTGCTTGAACAAACTTTAATAAAAATATGGGTTTGATAAAGATGTAAAGATAAATTCAAGAATTTATCCCAATAAAATGGTCTTTTAATAAAAAAACAAAACGCCAAAAAATTAATCCATCCAGTAGCTGGATTTATTTGGACGTTACATCTCATTGATTTTGAGGAGTCCATCACACTGAATTGACAGGACAATTCCTTAGATTTAGCGAAAACATTGAAAGGAAGGAAGTGATTATGAGTTATTGCTGGAAGGAAAAACATGAATGGAGAAAGAAAAAGAAGGGAAAAAATAAAATGTGGAGTTAGTACTGGTCTCAACAATATAACTTGATAGAAACTAGCGAGTCATTAGAAGCTTATTTGGAAAAAAAAATACAAAAGCAAGAAAGAGTCTATGTGATTATCTTATTGGAGAAATTTATAATTTAGTATTTTTCTTTAAGAAGATTTAGAATAAAAATACTCATGATATCTAAAATGAAGTCTTTCAATAAATTTCCATATACCGATAAGTCAATTCCCCCTTTCATTAGAGAAAACAAAGGCATTGAAAAAGAAAACACTAGAATTCCATAATCCTTAACTTTTAATGGGTGAAGCATAAATATTGGTTTTTTTTAACCTTTCAGCTAAGTAGAATTTGTTTTTTGCTTCTACAATTACAATTTTATAGCCATTTACCATGACAGCTTACATTAGTGTCTTCTTATAGCCCTCCTTTCCAGAAACTCCCCCTAAACCTGTAGTGGACCTAGAATTTTTAGTGTGACAAACG
>NW_022111369.1:25808464-25814896 GCF_000313985.2 Echinops telfairi | reverse complement strand
TTTGGACATTGGTCATCTTAGTAAATTAAAATATAAAGTAATTATATGCTCCAAGAACTTCAATTACTCTACTGTACACATGATTAAAGGCATTTAGACTGACACATCACCCACAAAAACAAATTAATCTTTCTTCCAAATTCCGTTTTTCCATGAAAGAATTATTATATTACACAAAGATCATCCAATAGAATGTGGAGATTATCTAGCAAAATTATTATCACACAAAAGTAAAGTTCTGCTGAAGAGAATGCAAAACAGTTGTAGAAGTACATCTCTCGGGGATTTCCAGAAAGTCAAGCCTGGCACCAAAGATGCTGGAGAAAGAGGGTATCATTGCTGATGGATGTTGGATGAAAGCAGAGAATGTCAGAGAAGTATTTATCTATATTGTCTTGACTATGCAAATGATTTTGACTGTCGGGACCCTAACACACTGAGGACAACTTGGGGAAGAATGGCAATTCCCAAGACTATACTATGCTCATGTGGGATTTGTATATTGACCTAGATGTGATCATTTAAACAAAATAAAAGGATACTGCATGTTGTAGTGTTGGGGAAAGCATGAATCAGAGTGGTATCATTTTAACTAGAATTACTCAATCTGTATGCTGTTCAAAAAAATCCAAGAGGCTGGACTGTGTACTAAGGGACAACATGCTTTTCTAGGGATTGAATAAAACAAGAAACCATTTGTGATATGCAAATGACATAATCTTGCTTGCTGGAAGCAGTTATTGATCAAAGAGTACACCTCCAGTGTAGATTGCACTTCAACATAAAGGAGACAAAGTCCTCACAACTCAACCAATAAGCAACATCACGATAAACAGAAAACACTGAAGTTGTCAAGGATTTCATTGTATCTGGACCTAAAAATCAATCCCCATGGAAAGAATAGTCAAATAATCAAAAGACATATTGATTGCACTGGGCAAATATGCTGCAAGAAACTTCAGATAAGTGTTAAAAAGCAAAGATGTCACTTTGGGCATTAAGGTGGGTCTTAGTGGACTGAAGTCATAGTGTTTTCAGTACTAGAGTGACCAAAGCCTTGGCATTTCCAATCTTCTCATCAACATGAGAAAGCTGGACAATAAAGAAGACAGAAACAGAATTACTGCTTTCGATTTATGGTGTTGGTGAAGAATATGAAGCACATTATATATTGTAGAAGACTGGGGAAATTTATTTTAGAAAAAGTGCAGCCCGAATATTTTTTTTTTGAAACAGGAAGGGGACATTTCATCTCATGTATTGTGGATGTACCTTCCAGGGACGAGTCTCTGGACGGTGTTATCTTGATTGGTAAAGGAGAGAATAAGTAAAGAATAAGAAAACCCTCAAAGGGTTGGATTGACAAGGGGACTTCCACATGGGTTGAAATATAGCAACAGTTGTGAAGACAGGACAGTGCTTGTTCTGTCGGACAATGGACTGCTATGAGTAGGACACTACTAGATGGCTCCTAACAGCAGGAACTTTAATAATAATAACATCATAAACTACTCAGATTCCCTACCCTTTCTTCAAATTGTTATTGTTCAAATCACAACTAATGCCAGAATGAAGTGTCAGTCTCCATCATACAAAATTAATTGGTAAATTATTAATGTATGCTTTAACTACATTCTCATTTAATACATGCATTGGCTATGAAACCTTAAGTGAGTAATTGCACCTCTTTTCCCTGCAAAAGTAGAATTTCACAAAATTTTGAATTTTATTGCAGCAATTCTAGCATAGTAACCCTTTTGATATGAAATTATTGTATTAAAGGCATACAACCTTAGCTAAAAGAAGTGGCCTTCACAAAAAAGCTTTTACGTGTTTTTTGACATTCCAGAAATCATCTGCCATATTGCTATTTTTGTTCATAGTTTTGCTTGGAAAGCTTGGAAATCAGTCCTTTGTAAAATGCACCTAAAAAGCACTGAGGATTTATCACAATTGTCCTGTCTTACTCCCCTTGCTGTTCAGCTTAAAATTTTAACTTGCACATGAGAAAACGTTGTATTCATTTAATAAATATTATGCCAATATATGCATTGTTCTAAAAGAGTAGAAAATATCATTAATAGGTGCATTGTTAAAGAATTGCTTAAATGTATGAATATGGAAGTTGACCAGTATATTGACTGCTATTTTTTAATGGGAAATCAATACACTATTGGTGATTTTATTTATTTTGACTTTGCTCTTTCTGGAAAGTCAAACAATGGTTTTACTGTCTTGTCTGACTAGTGAGAGTGGATGGTCAATATGATGCAGTGATGCCTTTTTTGTGATGTACCTGTTCCCTCGCTGAGTATTGGAAAAGTGAATGATAGCTGTTCATTAGGATGCCTAAGAGAAGTTTTAAAACAGATTTTATTTGGACCTTAAACCTCCAGAAGTATGATCAACTATTTGTTTATAGTTTGTTTTATTTTGAGATGTTTACCAGGTTGTTCCAATATAAAGCTAAGTTTGAGAACTACTGATTTAGAAGACTTTGAAATAATTAAAATGTCTTACTTCTAGTACAGCAACTCTTACTTTCAGGAGAGGAAGTATCATGAACCCCGTCTGTATTTAGCTATCTCTGGGAGCGACATATTTACAATTCCCAATATTGTGAGGTAAATCCTCATTCTCTGATTGCAGAATATTATGGTGATCTTTCCATCTTAAATACATTCCACCTCTTTCCTCTACCCCCTTCATATGGCATAGTGGCTCATCAATATTTGCAAATGCTTTCACAAATAATATGAGACTTGAGGAGTACCACTTTAGTTCAATGACTTCATGATCTACTGCACAAATATAATCCAGGAGAGTGCATTGACAAAATAAAGTGACATTAACAACAATAATGCAAATTTATGAGTCCGTGTATACCAAACCAATCCAAACTCATTCCGATCAAGTACATGACGACTCATAGTGACTCCATAGGACAGGAAAGAAAGGACTATGTGAGTTTCTGAGACTGTAACTGTTAATGGGCATCGAAAGGCCCAGTCTTTTTCCCCCAGAGAAACCAGTGATTTTGAACTGCTGACCTTGTGATTTGTGGCCCAATGAATAACCCCTATGCTACCAGGGCCCTTTATGTCACTGTATACTCTAGGAAAAAAAGATGGGTGATTAAACTGTTAGCAATGAACAATGATGACTTTTGAAAGTACTACTTCATCCAGATTCAGAAGGAAAACATTAAATGCAAGGCAATAAAATCAGTCCTTTGTAAAATGTTTACCCACAATAAAGAAAATGTGAGTAAATTATGGTCCTATGATGGCATAGAAGGATGGCTTGATTTTGTATTTATTATGGAGATGGACATGGCTTCATGGGGAAAGGGAATTGAAGTAGACTTTGAGTAACCACTGTTGGAAGGTGACTGAAAAAAGTGGTTGGAAGGAAAAAATAGATGCTTTCCAAGCAAAACTATGAACAAAAATAGCAATATGGTAGATGATTTCTGGAATGTCAAAAAACACGTAAAAGGATGACTACAGGTGAGCACTTCCCAAAGGTGAGCATGTACAGCTAGCTGTATTTGGAAATAATAGTCCAATTCACTAGCTAGAGTGACCAAAGGCTTAAGTCAGAGAGTAAGAAGAAAGAGGTTTTTAACTAAAGTTAGAGGCAAAGGAAGGCTCTAAAAGGTTGTTTGAAGAGGTTGACATTCATACATCAGAAGCAGCAAAATATCCAAGGGATTTCAAATAGAATAGAATAACAATAGGACCATTGAAACCTGACCTCAACTAGTGACTTGGTTGTGCTAATGTATCTCCAGCCCCAAAGGGAACTAGATTAGATACCAGGTAATAGCTGGAAGAAAGGGAGTCACAATGATCAGGCTTTTATGTGAAGGTATAAAGAAGACTAAGTAAGCTTGCAGAAAATCCTTTCATTTGAGGACTGGCAGGCTGTCATTCAGAATTTCCCTGGCACTCTCCATGGAAGAGCAAGGGAACTTCCTCATTCTGAATTTACCCGAATCGGTCTGTTACTCAGTTACTTTCTCCCAGAAAGTGTAATTTTATGATGAAATGTTTCACGGAAGCATCTGTTTGTTTAATTATTATTCTATTTAATTTCAAGATCTTTTGTATCCTCTCTCTATCCCGATTGCCTTAAAAATACACCGGAGACAGGGTGAAAAATCTCTGAATAAAAGGTAATTAGCACATCTTCTCCTTTTTATAACTTTATAATTGAAACCTCATTAAAGATTTCTAGGTCTCTTTTTCCCTTAGTGGCCAGGTGCCCCTAATTTATTTTCAACCAATGTGCCTCATTCCACGCAGAGACTAGAAAAAGTCTGATACCTGTTGGAGAATAACAAGGTTAAATAAGTGGGGTGGCTTTTTCAGGTTGCTTTAACCTAGTTTAAAAAAAAAAAAAATGCTTAAACGTCTTTTCTCTTACAGTCCTGCCTTTTTCCTCAGTCCCGGTTGAAGATTCCAAGGGAAATGAGAGCACTATTTTGTTTCTCCCTCGGATTGCAGATAGGGGGAGGAGGTGGTTATTAGAGAGAAGCTCTTCCTCTTGGTTTCCCCCGCTCTCCGCCTGACAGCACCGCTCTCTCGCGGGCTCGCTCCTTCTCCTAGGTGATCCATTTCCAGGCAACGTGGGGCTGGTGCTGAAGCTGCCAGGCTCGCTCTTTGCTCGCTGCCTGCATTCCGCCAGGCGAACGGCTCCGCCAGCATCTTGCAGCCTGCGGCGGCTCTCCTCGGCCAGTCGGCCCGCTGCGCCCGCCGGCGCGACTCCCCCGCCACCGCGCCCGAGCGACCCGGCGGCTCAGGCCCGTCTCGCCGAGCTCCGCTCCCCGCCTCGCGCCGAACGGGGGTTTTCTCTGCATCACTATCTGCATTACCTTGAAGTTCACTTTTTCTACCCCTCTCGGCGAGGGCATCGTCCCCTCGCTGCTGGAATCTAGCTGCTCCGCTTGGAATCTCCTAAGCTTTGCTCTCCACTTAGATTTTATTTTGGCACCGGAGACAAGTGCTTCTCTGCGGGCTATCGGGGTGCTTTGGGGCCGGGGGCGGGAGCGGAGGGGAACATCCGGCGGGAGGGGAGCGGGGGGGAGGGGGGTCTGTTGGAACTTGCGGCGGCGCTGGGACCCAAGACCCACGGCCCGGGCGCAGCGACGGGGATGGTGTGAGCTCCAGCCTCGACCCCTGCCCCAGCGCCACCGAGACTGGATACATTTTGCAAAGCCCAAACTGCAAACAACTCTGGCGATGCCAAAATTCCCCTCCAAGTGACACGGCTTTGCGAAGGAGGCTTCTTCAACCCGGGTTCTTTCACCCATTCCCGCTGCCTTCTTCAGCGACGATTAAAGGGGTCCCCCCCTCTTTTTCTGGCAATAGGAATTTAGAGGGAAAAAAGGAAGAAAAAAAAAAAAGCTGGACTAAACTCTATCGTGATCTCAAACTCTTTGGACTGATTTTTATTCTCTCGCTATATTGAAAGAATATCTATTCTTAACGGGAATCGGCATAGGAGGAGATGGAAGTTTTTCCTTTGCTCCTGGTTTTGTCCATCTGGTGGTCTCGAACCTGGGAATCGGCGAATGCGGATTCAATCATTCACATCGGTAAGAAAGGGTTCTGCTGCGTGTGGATACTTCAATGTTTCCGCTTCTGAGGTTCCCCCCCCCCTCCCCGCCCCCCCCTCCCTCATGAACTCTTGATAATTTATAAATTATTATTTTGTCATATCTTACAGTCTGACTTCTAAGGTCCCCCCCCCTCCCCGCCCCCGTCCTCTGTGTCGCTTGTCGGAGGTGGCTTCCTTTCACTGGTTCCGTTGGGGGAGACGGTGGAGGCTCGGGACCGGTCTTTGGGCTGTTTCCCGGTGAATCGTGGACGGTGGGCTGCTCGCGCGGGGTCCCCAGTTGTCCCGGTGCGCGGAGGGCGGGAGGAGGCAGTTTAATGCGCGCTACCTTCCCGGATGCGCATTAGCTCCATTAAAAGAAAAGGAAGACAATCTGGGACCAGAGGTGGGATCACCTGTGAGAGAAAGGACCCGAGCGAGGGGGTGGGGGCGCTCCCTCCGGATCGCACAGGTGGTTTGGCAACGTGAGCCGCCCGCGGTGTGCGGTGGTGACTGGGTGCCCGGCGCGCCCCCGGCCTAGCTCTCCTCTTCGCGCCCTCCTGGCTTTGCGGTCCCCGAGCCCAGGGTCGCCACGCCGATGGCAGGAGGGGCGGGTGGCGGGAGAGTCGAAGGCGGATCACCACGCGCCACGCGCTTGCCAGGCCCGGAGGCGCCAGAGACCGGACTGGGCACGCTTGGGAAACGCCGGGGGCGCCCGCGGGGCCGCCCCGAGGGTGGGCTGCCTCCCACATGCCCGCCGCGCCTCGCAGTCCGCTCCAGTTGCTGCGTCAGGCGGGCAGCCGGCCGGACTCGGCGAGGACGGCAGCGCACCCC
>NW_022111369.1:25791238-25808291 GCF_000313985.2 Echinops telfairi | reverse complement strand
CAAGGTTCATTTGCTGGGCTGCAGAGGCCCCTCCTGGGGAAAATTTCTTTCTTCCTCTCCTTTTTCCCCCCTTTTTCTGGGCACAAGACTTTTATCTGCCCACAAGGTTTGGTGTTCTGCAAATTGAGGCGACAGATGGGTCGCAGCTTCTCTCCCCTGCCTACCTGGCCAGCCTTCGTCCAACACTGGCGTGCACGCGCACGCGCACACACAAACGCGCACACACACAGAGCCCTGGAGGGGACCCTGCTGCAGGTAGCGCTGTGCCTGCCTAGGGGCCTCGTTTTGTCTTCTGTGCACCTCCACAGCTGCCAGTCCCTTAGCTACAAGGGGCTCCCTCCCGATCTCAGAGGCTGTCTTTGTAAACATGTCTGCCATTCTCTCTATCATTTATATCAGTAGACCCATACATGAGACTGTATAAGGGTAATGAGGTCAGGTTTCAGAAAACCTTGCCCTTATGCATCAAGTAATTTAAGCACTAGATAGCTTGCCCACTTAATCCACTTTTGCCTGGGGGTCTCCAGTGCCTGTGGGCTCAGAATTTGGAAGGGATACATTATGGTCTCATGGAGGGCTCAGTGATTTTTAATAGGGCTAAAATATAACCTGTGCTCCCATTAAAGAAATGGCAAATTCATGTCCAGTTGAAAATGACCGGAGCACGAATGTAGGATACATACACATACCCATATATGTCTGTACACACACACACACACACACACAGACACACACACACACACACACACATACACACACACTTCTTCATTCATTCAGGATTAGACATTTCTGCTGTATACTCTTCATCCCTCGAGAGGGACAGCTTGTGGATAAATGTTTATTTTAATGCTTATTTTGTGATCCAAATGATAAATAGACCTATTTATTTACAAACACCTAGAGATCTTGCTATGCTTTACCAGATGAATGCTATTTTTGCAATACAATCGGGGCATTTATTTCAAAATAGAAAACAACTGTCATAATTTTTCCCCTTTGCATTCTGTTGTGTGTCAGTGAGACTTGGATTACTTTATGTTAACCAGACCCCCCCCCTGCCCACCCCCAATAAAGTAACTGTACAAATTACAGAATTTATTTTTTAGGAAACTGGTTCTTTGTATTAACTGTGCACATCCTACTAAATGCAATATGTCAACTAGTTGCTTCTTAGACAATTAATTTGACTTTAACTTAGACAATTAATTAATGTGACTGATATATTAGACAAGACGATCAGCATCTTTTATAGACTACCTAATATTGTCAGGAAGCTAGGAAGTGGGCCATTCTTTTAAAAACTTATCTTTTTAAATAAAATTTACATTATTAACCCATCAATTTGTGTTTTTCTAAAGAATGACCGTGGCTAACTTGTATGCATTTCAGAGATTAAAAGCCCTCCTCCCACCTCCAATCTCAGCAAAAGTACAATAAATCCCAAACTGCAAAATCCATATCAAAACTGAGAAGTACCAATTAGCCATCAGATCAGCCTAATTTACTTACTTGAATAGAGTAGGAAAATCCCCCCCTCCCCCCAGAAGATAATTGTCATCATTTAAATATTTGATTGGAGAAATATGCTTTTGGAAAAGTGCATTTCAGGACAATAGGGATTTGACTGATGGTAGAGGTAACAGGAACGTTTCAACGTCAGGGATACTAAGAGATAGGCAGAAATGAAAGCCTTTCTCGACCTCATGTTATGTGTTCAAACAAAAAGTAGCTGCAGTATGTAAGTTAGGCAACTGGAAAGAAGGCTGGACACTGCTGTATTAGGTTCTTTGAATAGTGCCTACTTTTGATATTGAAGCAGTAAGCATGTAGGAAATCCTCCCTCTCTCTCTCTTTTTACTCCATACAGATTTCTGAGTTCAATTCTATATATTTAAACACCGGTATAATTTAAAACCACATTGGTTTGCAATGGTAAGATAAAGGGTAAGTATAGTGATTGAAATAAAATGCCTTCGTTTCAGTCAAAATAAATGCTATTTACTTTGAAGTTTCTGTTAAACCATACCTTAAAGATATTTGATTTGTTGCACATTGAATGCACATGTACACATACAAACACATATAATCTATAGAAATAAATCACCTTCATTGTGATTTTTTTAGCCCCAATAAAAGAAAGGTCTTTTGACTTATAAAAACTATGCAATTTTGAATTATGCTTCTACTTTGAGCCTGTGCATTGATTGAGTAATTTCATCAGACCCACATTACTTGATTGCTTAGAAGTTCCCTAATGATCTGCATGCTGTAGGAAGAACCAAACAGTCGTGAGGGGAATGGCAACGATCCTGTGTTTTATGAGGCTATTCAAAAGTCGCTCTGATTTATGTAGCTAGAAAGCTCCAAAGTCTTTGAGATTAGCCACGCTGACTGCTATTTTCTTCATACATCAATCGTCCCCCACTCTTTACTCCCTAAACACAACAGGAGTTTAGAGCACTGCTTTAATTAAGCAGGGATTAGGTGGCATTTCCAGTCAAGTGCACAGTTTGTGTTTTGCTTTCTATCTAATATGGAGGATCTCATGTTTTAACAGTTTAATAGAAGTTCATTTCTTCATCTGGTACTAGTGCTCAGAACTAATTGTACATGAGCTATCCTCAGGTATATATCGATACCAGGGAATATTGCAAAAAGCATACTTTTTCAGATGTAACACAGATCATCAGCATATTTCTGTTGTGATCTCTCAGAGTAAAATGCCAACAAGGAGAAAGAAACATTGGCAGAAAAGCAAGCAATATTTTATCTTCTGAGATCACAAACATCAACTAAGACATTATACGTGAGAAGCAAAGACAATTCACTGAGTGTTTTCATCATGAAGATGTTCGAATTAACATACAAAATTGGGGGTTAATAAAATGTGTCATCAGAGTAACAAAATAATGGATGATGAATTTACAGCATCAGTTTTCTTTAGTCCATACTAAGGATTATTTTATGAAAGAGAAATCTATGCATGTAGATGATGTCTTACCCTAAAATATTTCCGGCTATATTTTTCCATGATATACATTGGTTAATGATAGCTTCCAGGTATCATCAAAGACTCTGTCTTGTCTAAGATATCTCAATGTTCCCATAGCCTATGTTTCTAAAGTGTGCTCCCCAATTTAGGAGTGTAGACTTCTAGAAAACATTAATAACTAACTCTAAAATAGGAGCTTACGTAGCTATTATTTTCCCCATTGTTAATACAGTTATTTGGTACATAATTTGGATGTGCATTAAATTAGACAATGTTGTAATTCATCAGCAATATCAATTTTGACATAACTAATAAGCTATTATACTAAGGACCTTTGATTTCTACTGCAGGTAAAATGTACGTTCACTAAATATCTCTCACAATGTTTAATTCAATTGTGAATAAACATTAAGATAACTACCTAGCGATTGATCCAACATCGAAACCAGTTGAGATTATTAGGAATAACGGAAGATGCATTTCTTCCTATACTGAACTCAAAGACTCATTTGATCACACTGTCACTTTATACTAAAGCCTTCCCACTCATATTGACTCCACCAAGGGCAACCAAGGGTGTGAATCTTTACTGAAGCAGAGCCTTATCTTTCTCCCAAGAAGTGGCTACATGATTTGAACCGCTGACCTTTTGGTTAGCAGTCCAGTGCTCACCTGACAGGGCCACGAGGGATTATTTTTAATACTAAAGGGTTATTGTAAGTTCAAAACCATATTTTTAAAACCATAAGAAACTCCCCCACTCTTCCTTCAGCTGAATATATTACTTTAGTTTTAAAAACAAATTTTAGCATTCTTGTTTGATCTTCAGGTTTCTCAGATCATTGGTGAGTAGCATGCACACAAGGTAATTTTACTACAAATGTAATGTTTATTAGAAAATAAATTTATGGCTTATAACGATGTCTTTGCCATTAGGTGTCACTGCATTCTGAGCTGTTCCTTTGTAGTCACACTTGAAAACCACATGCGATTGTGTGTTTTTTTTAATTCTTAAAAAAAACAACATGCAATGAATTTAGTGATGTTAGAATATATAGCTGATTTTTATTTTCACACCAGGAAAGTAACTATTGCCTTTTTCTTTTGTTCTTTTAAGAATTTAAATTCTATTATCTATCGACATCTGGTATTCTTTTGAGATGTTGAATTTCTAGACCTAGTGATGTAAACATTTCACAAAATGAAAACACAACACATATATTTTTAAATAAATGCTTGTTCTCTTTGGAAAAAAACAACTATAGACACAGAAATCTACGGTCTGCTTAATAGTGTCTATACAAACATATATTCATGACTAAAAGTAGAGTTTGTTAAGTAATTTCCAACAATGGGGGCTGATTGTGCTTAGCTCCATGATGTGAGTCTAAGCTCTGTTTACCTAAAAAACACCGCAGAGTCCCAAACTGAGAGATACTTCTGGTATGAAATATCTGTAAAACTAAATTATGGAACAAACGACACCTAGACACAAATATATCTGTATATTAAATAGTGCCAAGAAATCCGTTTTGGCTAACCATCATCCCTGCTATCAATTACTGTTTCTTGTTAAATACTGTGTGGTACCCTGTATGCATCCCTTTCACTACTGCTTTGCTTCGTTAATATTACTACTCACAGGAGACCTGCTATTGCTGTCAGGTAAATATTGGACTGCTCTCTGCGAAACCAGCGGTTCCATTGACCAGTTACACTGGGAGAAAGCTGAGGCTGTCTGCTCCCATTAAGATTTACAGCCTCACCTCAGACATGCTGTCTCCGCTTGCTCTAGTTGGGATGCATTTGATGGCAGTGGAATTGGGTTTCTCTCTCTTGTTTTGTATTATCACTTATTCTTCTCCTTCACTTTATGAAATCTTATTTTTAGCATATTGTATTATAAAAAGAATGAAGGATGAAACCTAGGCCAACTTTCAGTTTCTAAGTTATTTGTATTAGTCTGGGTACTTTAGAGAAACAAATCCACAGAAACTCATGTATAAGAGAGAGTTTTATATAAAGGGTAAGTGCACATCAAGAAAACATCCCAACCCAGTGCCGCCCAAGCCCACAAGTCCAACATACAACATTAACCCATATGTCCGACACCAATCCATAAAGTCCTCCTCCATCTCACAAAACAGATGTAATGATGCTGACTGCAGGAGTAAAGCCAAGTCAGTAAATGTGTAAGCATCTCAGCGCTGGCAGGGGTCTCCACACAGGTGCTCCAGCTCCCAGGGCTGCCTCGGGGTAGGTCCATGTGGCTTCTCCTCAGGGATGTCTGGCAGGAAGTGAGCCTTGCCAGCCAAAGCAGGGAACTGGCTAATGCAGCTTCACCCTGATCCGACCATCAGAAAGCAAGAGACCCGAGAACTAGAAAGGCGAGGCTCACCGAGCCATTTATCCCTCTGCCCTTCAATTAACCCCACATTTGTTTATCAGCCAGGTTGGCACAATAAACTAAGTCATTATTTTTATAATTGGTGCCAACACAGCATGAAACAATCTGACATGGAGTTAAGTAAATGAATTATTTATCTCAGTCTTTTCCATGTGACAGTTTTCAGTAATAAATTAGCTGGAATAATGTGCTTTTCAAAACAGAATAAAATTGGGTGATTGATGGATATCTAAGGTAAAGAGAAAAACTTGCAAAAATGATCCTGTGATAGATTATGAGGAGTGTAGTTTGTGTAAGATTGTAGTCACAGATGGAAGTTTTTGAAGTCGGTGGATTGTATCATTTGGGTGTGATCATATATTCCAAATGGTTGGGGGGAGGGGAAGTTAGAACATGGTGAATAAATGCTGTAAAGAAATTTAAAACTTTGGAACTATATTCTGATTTTATCAATATCTTATTGAGCAATATTGGGAAGAATTAAATTCCTATAGTTTTCCATTTTTTCCAAACCCTACAGTAAGATTTAAACTACTAGCACATAAACTCTGAAGTTATATGCACTAAAGTGAACACATGTTTTTATATTTGAGGAATGTACAGAAGTGATCAGAAGAAGACACATAGCACAGTGTGGTTTATATACAAGGTGACTGCAGGAAGTTCATGGAAAAATGAAATTAAAAGGTAATGGGATTTTTTTTCATGAACTTCATAAACCCCCTCATGTATTTAGTGGGAGGGTTTCAATAGAAAATCTAAAAAGAAACTACCAGGAGGCATAGATCATCAAACTTAAATTATTCAAATTAAGGACTCCAACGTAGCTGTCAGCCAGAATTGAGTCGATAGCAGTGAGTTGGGGTTTGAGTTTTCATCACAAAGAAGGTTGTTCGTGCAAACAGGAATTGGGCACAAGGTAGTTGTTCATGCAGCAATCTAACACCAGTGTCACATTGGGACAGCTGGTTATTTGGGTTCCTTTATTTGTGTCATTATATCTCTGAATCTTCATACTTTGGTGTTGTACCCAGTACCAGTTCTGTAGCATAGCACAAATTAACGTCATTAAGCTTGGCCAGAGAAATGAATCTGTTCAAAATAGCACTGGAGACAATAGCTTTTAAAATTCACAAACTCGAAGCATACCAAGCATACTACCCCATGCGTGGTGACCTCACAAAACGGAGTCTGTACAGTGGAACTTGAGAGAGCTGGAAAGTGACAAGTGACGTTGGACCACTTTTCTGTTGCTCTCCACTGAAGGAAAATATTTGAGCTTTCCTTCTCTGACAGATTGCCACTGTACACAGGCTCTGGTTTTAACAGATTTTACTATGCTAAAAATGGCTGAATGAAACAAATATAGATATTCCTGTAATGTTTTCGTGATGTTGAATTTTATTTCCCACATCCCTCCTTCACTCACTATTGTTCACAAGGTGACACTCAAGGTGAAGCAATATTGCAGGACTGCTGGAAGGCCAACGTGGGAGCTAAGCACTTATAGAACTGTTCTATCGGTTAAAAAGTTTGAAATCACTCTAGCCTTCTTTCAATGCATATTTTATTCATTAAAATTTTTCATATTAATATATTAAAATACTTTGTATATATTTTTACTTACATAAAATAATTCAATGCCCTGTTTCTTAAAATAAATTATTTTAGGTCCCTGAGGACCTGCTTTTTATAGCTAGCATTGAATACAATTTGTCCATGACTCTAAAAATTATTTTAATTCCAGAAAATGATATTGTTGGAAATATAGGGGTAAGAGGACATTATTACCAACAAACATCCCATGAAGGTGTGCTCGTGGGGAGAATGCTCTTCACAGAGCAGGCACTATGTACCTGTGCTGCATGACGTACTGACCTTGTTGGTCGGTGCCTTAGAGCCCTTTCTGACTCATCGTGACCCTAGGACACAGTCAAAGGATATTCTTTCTGCTCGCTCCTGCACTGTCCTCACGACAGTGATGTTTGAACTTGCTATCGCAGTCACGGTGGCAGTTGATCTTGTTGAAAGTCGTCCTTCTTTTTTGCTGATTCTATTCTACGAAGGGTGATGTCCTTTTCCAGAGACCTGTCTCTCCTCATGACATGTCCATAGTGTTTTAGATGAAGTTTTGCTTGATTTGTTTCTAAAGAATAGTGTGGCTGTACTTCTTTTAAGATAGTTTCTTCTTTTGTCGGTTAATGGTATTTTGCATATCCAGTCCCAAGAACACAATTCAGATCCATCAACATTTCTTAAGTCTTCCCTTGGGATTGTTGAACAAGCCAGTTATTTATTTGTATTTCTGGAACTTTTTGCTTTCATGAGGAGGAAATCAGACCCGAAGAGTAAATAGAGATTCAAAACAAAACAACAATAACCCAAAAGCTAAACCAGTTCCCTTGAGTCCGTCTCAATTCATAACGACCTTCAGGGTTTCAAGAGCACTGATGGCATAGTGGTTAAAAATTGGTTTGTTAAACTCAAGGTCATGATTTTGAAACCATCAATTGTTCTACAAGAGAAAGAAGAGGCTGTCTGCTCCTGTATTTGAATTGATGATAGGTTTCTTCTAAGAAAATTCTGTTATACGTTTTGTTTGATTCAAAAATAATTTTGGAAAGGAATTTAAAAATAATTAGTTAGTGTATAAGATAGCATACCATTGAAACATAGAGATTAAAAAAATAAAAGAAGTTCATATCCATTAATGTGAAGAATATAGTTAAATTATATTTCTACTTATGAAATTTTGCCTCTATTTGCAGAAGTTTCATAAATAGCTTTACAAATACCGTCTATCTTCAGTTATTGTTGAAAATGTGGATAGAACTATTCTCAAATATCAAGACTTATTATGAAAAGAAATATTTTTTTGGTCTCCTGCAAATACACACTTAAGTGGTTCATAGTAAATTGATTTTATAATTCGAATAAGAATGTGTGTACTAACATAAGCATTCACATAGCAAGCAAATTATATTTTGCACCATTTTTAGCCTTTCCAGCACTCCTACTTTTGCAATGTCTTGTAGAAGCTATTGAACATGAATGTCACATGATTGTCTTCACCTCATTACATCTGTGTTAATTGATGTGTTAATTGATGTCATGAGACTCAGAAACACTGAAGGAAAAGGAGATACAGGTTTGGGGACTAGCAGTGACTGACATGAAAAACAAACAAACAATTATGACTGGTGCCAAGGAACATAATTATTGACACACAGGGCACCACTGAGGAATCTAATTGATGAAATGCAGGCTATCAAACGATAGTTTGAATTTGTTAGTCTAGAACTTCCAGAGTGACTCATTAAAACCAAAGACCAAGTAATATGTTAGGGTGTTGTGCATTGTAGTGGAGCCAGGGAGTCAGCTGGATTTCTTTGTTGTGTGCAGTTCAACGTGATTTAAAACATAGAAATCTGATTCCTCTTGTTGATAACCCCAACTGGCCAGCAGATAAAGTTTGTTAGTCATATCGTGGAAAGCCCTGCCTCCTTTCAGAACTTTGATCTTCTTAACTGCATCCATGTCTAGCAATAACAAGAAGCTGTTGCATCTTCTTTATAGGAAGGTCAGCTATGTTGGGAATGGCCCAAGGAGGCATGGCTTTATGAGAAAGAGTGCATATTCCTTAATAAGGCCTTCACTTTTCAGTTTCTAACACCTCATCATGTACAGGTGGGGGCTCAACATAGACTTGAGGTGGATTATTTCTCCATGACAGGATGCTATCATTATGATGGTTGGTGGACATTTATATAGATCAAACTGAAACATCATGACTTAGCCCTTACCTTCCATTTTCAGAAAGACCTCTGGTGGTGTCATGGCCTAAGAACTGAGCTACAAATACAAGGTTCAAACCCACCTGCTGCTCTAGAGCATAAAGATGAGGCTCTCTGCTGTCAGCAGATTCACAGCCTTGGAAACTCTCAGGGGCAGTTCTACTCTGCTCTCCAGGGGCATGATGACTCAAGAGGGACTTGATAGCAGTGAGACTGTAAAAAATACAAAACAAAAAATTTTAATATCTCATTCAAACAAGAATATGTAATTTTTCTAAAAGACTATTAGTGAATGATGTTTATTTAGTCCTTTTTGCGTGGGGAGCCTGGCTGAAGTGCTTGGTTGTTAACTGAGTGGTTGGTAGTTTGAGCTCACAAGGTGAAAAGATGTGGCCGTATGCTACAGGAAGGTTGCAGCTAGGGAACAAAAGAGGAGCTGATACCAAGAGCTCAAGGAGAAAGAAAATGTTCGACAATGATGGTGTCAAAGTGTGCAAATGTGTTTGATGCAATGAATGGATGGCTTGTGATAAGAGCTGTAAGAGCTCCCAATAAAATGATTTATAACAAATTAAAAATAAAGATGGCAGCCTTGTGGGGCAGCTCTCTATTCAGTCCCTTGACTTGATGCACTTGGACTGCATCTACTGTTCTTTCTTTTTAAATGTTGTCATCTGAATAAAAGGCACTTTGAATAATAAGACTCATTGAATACACAGATATTCAAGTAAGATGTGCTTCCTGTCCTTCATAACTTTTCGCCCGATCTACTTCTGATGACACTCTCATAACATTAATAAGTTGAACTGCAGATAGAGCCATTCCGGACTCAGAGTCAGATGGCTGTGATCTCTATAGCACTAGAGATTGTGATAACTCAATAAACTCCAACTTTATGGTGCCGGTAAGGTGCCATAAAACAAACATCTATTTCAGGGGATAACAATGATAATGGATAAGGAGGTTACTGCTCACAGAAAGTTTTCATTTATAACAGATATGTCTGTACTCAGCTTTCTGATGGATAACCATTCACCTTGTTGAAGTTATAGACTACCAAGTCAATAACCCCCTGCAAAAGTCAGAGCTTAAGGAAGCAGCTCTGCCCTTCGCCCCGCCCCCTGGTTTTTCCCTCAGAGAGGCCGGTAGTTAAGTTACAAGGTCAGTTTAAGGAGCCGAAGCCTCTGAAGGCTAGCTGTTTTGTAATTAATAAGACTAATGAGGTCCTTTCTCGACTTAATGCCACATTTCAGACCATTCCACCAAGCACACTTTCTTTCCTATGGAGAAATTAAATCACGTAAAAATGAAACAAAACAAAAAACCCCTCTTAAAATCAATAGTATCGGGCTGTCGTATAAGATTGATCTGTACTTTCTTCTCAGTGTAAAAAGACATTGATCTAAGTAACAGTTTTATACTACAAGAAACAAACAAACGGACAAACTCTTGGAAAGCTGGAGTAATGTGAGTGTCTTAAGAACTGTTAGGAAAACATCCCTCTTCTGACTTTCAGGTACCTAGGCATCATTGAACACAGATCAGATGTTGAATCGTGAAGACAATAGATAGTTTAAGTAATAACTGGCCAAACGTTTTATTGTATTTTTTCTCCAAAAGAGACCTTCTTGTGGTTGATAAAGAGTTAATACTTAGCAAAACTGGCTGCTTTGATTCTCTTTAGTTTTCCTGTCCACCCTTCAGTGGCAGTGTTAATGAAGAGAGAAATGGCCGAAAGCAGGGATGAAGCAGCAGAAGGTTGTAGATCACCTGAAAACTGGGAAATCAGCCCGAGTGCTCATATGCACAGGTGTGCTGAGTTAAGAATCACTTCCTTAAAAAAAAAATTGCCCAGATTCTGACACAAGAATTTATGGTTGGCCACTGAACTAGAGAGAGGGGTTAAGCTTTCAGATCACCCAAGAGGAATATAGAGATTGACGCAAGTTAGGAGCCCAAGGTGAAACATTATTACTGGGAACATAGTGGTCCTCAGGGTCACTGCTGCTGACAGGGGAACCTCACTGGTTAGCTCAGTGGGTGATGCCAATGGTAAATATTTCTTATGTAAAGGGTTATAGACTCTAGTTCAACTTTTTAAAAAAATTAGGTAATTATGCATAAACTAAGTTGGACTCAGTTCCCATTTATACAATATATACTGTGTGGGTATATAGCTATGTATTTGCACACATGTATATATATGTGTGTATATATACACTCCATATACCACTGTGAACAAAATATACATTATATAATATTAATTATATCTATACATATATAACTATAACCATATATATATAATTCACAGTTGGCCTCCCAGATGAGTCTATATATCTTCCTAAATCATGAGGATATAATAGGTTTAAACCAAGCTGTGAAGCACTAAGAAATGATAAAAATCTAGTTGGTGCTTAACTGGGGCTAAGAGTGGCAGAGAGAAGGTGCTGTGATCAGGGAGAGTAGATAGCTTCTACATTATTGATGATGTTTAATGAACTAAACTGGATAGTTGTTACCCCAATGTTTGTTGATTTTAGATAGCTAAAAAAGAAAGATAACTAGCTAAGTGGTGGTATGCTGTCTGTTGCCTGCACTCATAGCAAAATCTATTAGGTTAGTTCCTTTTTTAGAGAATGCATTTTTTTCTTTCTTTCACCCAATGTCTGGCACACAGTAGCTCAGGCTCCAGTCTTCCCCTTCAGGGGAGTGGGCAGTGTGTACAGTATGCCAGCACCGCTCACCGAATGGCAAATCAGAGGAAATGAAGACGTTCATGCTCTGCGTGGATCATCTCTAAGTTCCTTCACCTTCCGGCTCTCCCCATTTTCTGCCCCGTACCGACCCCGCACATCCTTCTCTTGTGTTTCACCTGCCGTCTCCACTTTCCTTAGGCTCCAATGTATCTAATCATGTGGAGGTGAAACACAGTTCAGTTACTCTAGGCTTTTCCTGTACCATTTATGACAGAATCTATCTGTGATCTGTGTGAGCAGAAGAGTGTTCAAGGGAAAGCAAGCAATCATGTTAGTGGTATGAGATGTTGTTTGAAAATCCCATAGGTCTGCATTATTTTAACATTTAAAGTAAGTTAACATGTAGTTGAGATGTAGTCAATAACATGACCTTTCTAGCTTATGTGTGATATATAATTCTGGACTATGCCTATGGGTATACAGCAATCCATTTTGAAGGGCATTCTCTACTCTCCTTATGGACAGGAAGAGGGTGGGATTAAGACCTGGCTTTAGTAGATCCTGTGAGCCAAGTCACATGCTTTGTTTCCTTGTGAGGCATTTATAGATTACTAGAGGGCGTGACTTAAGAGATGGTCCTTTGTTTTTCTTGTGAGTATGGTTGCCTAAAAGACAAATCACATCTCCATCAAAGCCATTCCTCAGTTACTTAGAGGAGGAGCACTGCGGCTGTGGGATACCTTCTCATCTGACCCAAGACTGTGGCACTGTGCGACACAGTAAAAGGCTGGCTTCCCAGCCTACAGAGGAAGAAGCCAAGGTACCATGTGTCAGAGATACTAAGGACCACGAGAGAGACTTGGTTCTGGTTGTGGAGAGGTATTGTTGTGGACCAATGACTATATCCTTGCTGTTTACTGATCCTGACTTGTGGTTAACTATTAGCTTCCCTAATACATTCCCTTAATCATGAGCATTGTCTGAGAGGTATTTGTGTTTATTGCAATGAGTTATGAACCCAGCAGAGAAGTTCCAGGAGCTTTTTCCAGAAGCTTTTGAAGAATAGTTGGTGTCAAAGTAGAGGAGAGATGGGTGGAAGGTGAAGGCATGTCTGACCCCTGCTTTGTGGCAATAGTAAATCCAGATATAGCCAACTGCCTTCCATATCATTTATTGCAGTAAAACTTTCATAACTGATATTCCAAAGAATAATTTTTAATTGATATTAGAATAGAACTAATATGCCTTTTCATGCTTAGGCTTTAAAAAGAGAGACATTTCTAAATAGTTCAGAGAGATATATTTAAGAATTGCATTTTTTCCATCTTGATATCATTTAGACCTTATTTTTGTTCATACAATTTTATAATCAGGATATTACACATAATTTATATTTTAATATGTTAGAAATATGTATCTTTCATGTCAAATATAAATTAATGTATATGAAGAGCAATGAAGAGCAAACAAAGAAAAAGTGTTTTTTTTTAAGAAAAGTATTCTTGCAGCCAACTAAGCTTTGAGAGGTTTTGATGTAGATAATCTAACAACCATTGGAGAAGTCCATTGACAAGGGACTTCAAGAAATCCAAGTTGGATTCAGAAGGGGACATAAGACAAAGGATGTCATTGCTGACATCAGATGGGGCTTGACTGAAAGCAGGGAATACCAGAAAGTTGTTTACCTGTGTTTTATTGACTATGGAAAGGCATTCAGCTGTGTTGCTCAGAATAAGTTGAGGATAACATCAAGGAAAATGGGAATTCCAGGACACTGTATTGTTCTTACGCAGAATTTAGACCAAGAGGCAATAGCACAAGGGAATTTTCACGGTACAAGGGAACACTGCGTGGTTTAAAGTCAGAGAAGGTGCAGCTCCCAGTTGTGGCCTTTCAGCATACACCTAACACAAACCGAACCAAAACAGAACAGCTCATTGCCATTTAGTTGATTCTCACTCAAATTGACCCTCAAGGACAAAGTCAAACTAGTCCCTATGGCTTCTGAGGCTGTCAATCTTTACTGGAACTGTAGCCTCGTCTGAATCCTGCACTGAGCAGGGTATATTTGACCTGCACACTTTATAGCTAGCAGTCTAACATTTAGCCCACTGTGCCACCAGGATCCCTTAGATAATACAAATAGAGAAATGAAGAGTAACTCCGTATGTCTGGAACATAAATTACGCTAGGGGTAGGGGGATGTATGGCAACAGAAGGGTTAGACTCGGTTAACAAGGTCACATGGGAAAATCCCTTTGGGATTCAATGGAAATCCTCCAAATTTACAATGCTTGTGTATGTTTTGTTTACTCAAGTGACATACACCTTATTCATTTTTTTAAATGAATCAAGAAAGCCCCAAAAGTAATGTATGTTACATTTCAATATACATTATGCATGTTATGTGCATTTGTGAGTTTTTTATTGGATACATTACATGTGGGGAACATATGGTAATCATATTCTTATAGTGGCTATGTAGTTAGTATTATTCAGACTCCATAGGAGACCTTGGCAGTATTCCAAGTGTACTTGATGAAGGCCTGCTCCAAGCAGTTGCAAATGGGAAGCAAAGATTCCCAGAGTCTGCTTAGGAAAGAGGTTTAAGAACAAAACAAAAACAAACCAAACTTGCTGCCATGTGGAGTGGATGCGGACTCATAGCGACCCCACTCTGGGTTTCTGAGACGGCAACTGTTTATGGGAGTAGAAAGCCCAGTCTTTCTCCCAAGAAAGAGAGGATCAGGAGTTTGAATTCATTGACTTGATCACTCTTTAGAAGTGGTAAGAAAAGAAGAGTCTAACTTCAACTTTTACTGAACTGGAGTGACTGAGCTGGTACTGACACCTTTCCCCAACACAGGAAATAGAGCAATTCCAGAAGGGAGAAAATGATAGTGATTTTGTACTCGTAATTTTGGCATAACTGTGAATTGTTGGGTCCCAGAGAGCAATATTTTCCTTTCTTGTCTCAAATGGATTAAAGACTAGTCATTCTTCATAGTCAACAATCATATTTTAACCTAAGAAAGAAGCTGGGTTTTTTTGCTAGTCATTCTTTGGAAACTTTCCCCTTAGATGTAATGCTAATAACATGATATCCTATTTAAAATGTGAGCCATTTAAAATACTTTTTTTGGAGCCACTTATATTACGACAATGTTAATAACGAAGAGCAGGGTTCGTTTTTATGCTTTTGAGCCCCTCTGTGCATGTTCATCAACCCAGCAATATTAATTCCAAATGATATTCCTGGCACTTTAAGGTACGTCATTATTCCCATCTAAATTATTTAATATTCATGTGTGACAGAATTTTAGGTCACTAAAGGTCAAATAAGATATGATCATTTCTATTTCTGATGTGTGATTGCTTTTCTAGTTTAATATTTTAGTGGAATTTCCTTATGTAAATTTATAGAATTATAGTACAGGGAGGAGTGAAAATATTCCCACAGAATTTTCTGTGCTTTAGTTATACATTATCTACAAACATAATTAGTTAGAAGGAAAAAAAAATAGTTGTGCAGCGAGAATGGCAGAAGCAAACTTGGAAACTGGTCCGATAGAACAAAAGCAAAGGAAACATTGCTGGGATTTCAGGCCTCTTCTTTTCTTTTTTTCAATTCAACAGAAGCCTCCAATTTCCGGGGAGGAGATCGGGACTTTCTGCTGAGAGACACTCTAAAGCCTCTGGAGGCACAAGAGTGTGAACGAAGAAGCTGCGCGTGTGTTTATGCGTGTGTGTGTGTGTGTGTGTGTGTGTGTGTGTGTGTGTGTGTGTGTGTTGCATCAATGTGTGGGCTTCCTTTTTACTATACATTTATATATGATATGATTAGAACGTAGTTGTGTCCCTTTTTGGGGCGGGGCTGGGATCTTACTGGGCGCATCTATTGGAAGAGGATGGAAAATTGAATGCTCCAGGGAAGGAAGGGGTTCCAGCACCCTTAGTATTACCCCAATCTCTGTAATCGATTGTAGAGTGGATTGACGAGAAGTTCTGCCTCAGTGGAGGAAAACTGATTGAGTTGAATTAGTACAGCTGTGGTGGGTGGCGATCTTCAAGGCTTCCAGGTAACATGTCTGTTTCTTAAACAGAGTGGAATATAGAGGAGGAAGAAGGAAAAAAGAGATGCTGGCTTGGAAGTCAGGGTTGAATGGTCAAAGCTCGCCTTGATCACGTTCTCACTTGCTAAGAGTAAGGCCTTTGGATAAGTACAGAAACTTCCAAAATCTCTGATTTACCAGATCCTGTTTCCTGGCAGCTCAGCTACTGCAATGACTAAATGTAATACAACGTAAAATAGGGCGTTGTAGACTGCTAAAGAAATCAACACGGAATCTTGGTAGCTTAGTGGCTAAGCATTGAGTTACTAACTGCACGGTCAGTGGGTCAGTGGTTAGAACCACCAGTCCCTCCGTGGGGGAAACACGAGGCTGTCTGCTCTTGTACAGATTTAAGAGTCTTAGAAACCCATATGGGTGGTTATATTGTGCCCTGTTGAGCCTTTATAAGTTGGAAACAACTTGATGATAGTGAGCTTGGTTTGGTTTATAACTACAAGGCCCTGCTCTGTGTGGGTTATGAGTTGGAGTTCTAACCACAGGGTCAGCAGTTTGAACTCACCAGCTGCTTTGTGGGAGATATATGAGGCTTCCTGTTTCTGTAAAGATTTATAGCCTCAGAAATTCACTGGAGCAATTCTACTCTCTCGGGCTTTGTCTGTTTGTTTCTTTTTACTTGGGACTAGCCTCAACGCACCCCTAGACATATTCACTTTCAATAGTCAGGGTGATTCTTCATTAACAACAAGTTGTGGTAATCATTTCTTTTAGAAAATTTAACGCTAGATCAGTCCCAAGGAGTTGAAGATTAAATCTGTCCCGTATGTCTAACT
Source organism: Echinops telfairi (assembly GCF_000313985.2). NCBI lineage: Eukaryota > Metazoa > Chordata > Mammalia > Afrosoricida > Tenrecidae > Echinops > Echinops telfairi. The sequence goes on along the minus strand of NW_022111369.1, from coordinate 25,791,499 downwards.
CTTTCAAGATGCCCTTCTTCATCCCCTGCCTCACTTCTCCCTGGAGGATATTCCCTTGCGTGCCTGGATACTGTGCTCACGGCAGCATCCCCGAGAAACTCAGGAGACTTGGAGGGAATGACCTTACAGAGAGTGTGGGCCAAGCTACATCATTTGTTTCCTTGGGAGCATCTTTAAGACTTCTTTAGTAGAGGGTGGGGTTTAAGACATCAGCCTTTGTTTCCCTGTGGGATATGGTCAGTGGGGGCTGTTCAGTCCCCG
>NW_022111369.1:25732187-25789774 GCF_000313985.2 Echinops telfairi | reverse complement strand
TGGGGTTACCTTCTGACCTTAGAGTGAGTGTGGATCAAGCCACATCATATGTTTCCTTGGCAGCATCTTTAAGACTTCTTTAGTAGAGGGTGGGGCTTAAGACATCAGCCTTTGTTTCCCTGTGGGAAATGGTCAGCTAAAAGACAAACCACACTTCTACCACAGCCAGTATATAAGTCTATACTTATATCCAGGAGTATGTGTATCCTCAGTATAGAAGAGCCACCTGGAATGCAGAGAAAAGTTGAAGGACCATTGGAAGAGCATGTCCAAGACCTCTGTCTGGAATGGAGGAGACCACAGACACTGGTATGGAGACTCAGATATTCATCGCCAAGACTCTGATATACCTTCTCCTTCTCTCTCCTGAGACTATAGCAAGGTGAGAAACAGAAAGGTGTGCTATCTTCCTAGTTCATGGAAGCAAAGGCCAATGGGCCACCTAGCTGAAAGACCGAGGATTGGAGGGAGACCTGATTTCTGGCTGCGGAGCAATGTTGCTGTGGACCAGTGTCTGTATGCTTACTGACCCTGACTTGTGGTAACCTGTTAACTTTTATAATAAACCCCCTTAATTTTGAGTATTGTTTGTGAGTTCTATGTGGCCATTGCAATGAATGATTGAACCCAGCTTAGAAATAGAGTGTCAGGGGAGGAAGTCAGTGTCAGAATAGGTAAACGAGCACAGAAAGTGAACTTATGTCTGACCAGAAACTCACAAAGGGCAGTTCTGCCTTGTCAAATGTGGTCCCTATGAGTCGGCATGCACTCAATAGTAGTGAGTTATTTACCAGTGTTTTTTTTTAATTGCCACAGGAGATAAGTACAATATGTTATTTTGTGATTATGAATTAATTACACTGTAAATATTATAAAATCTAGTGCATTTGATTTTTACTAACTTCTCTTTGAGAATGTGCCCATTTTCAGGTGATCTTTCTATATTCTAGTTATCTTTTCAAAATGTGGAACTGGATTTGAGAGCACGGTTCTTCTGTTGTGTTTCCAAGACAAATACATTCTTCCTTCTTTCTTTATAGATGATGATTTTTAGACTGGGTTAGACTCTGTTCCTTAAATAACCTTTTCTGAAGGATTATCTAATCATAGACTCTCACAGTTGGAAGGAATACTAGATATTGCAGTACATGCCTCTCCTGTTGCTGGTGAGCAAATTGAGAGGTTAAGTGACTTGAACACTGCATAGATATAAACTTTGCATAGGCTACTGAGCTTAATTTTTACTAAAAAATAATTATATTCATATCATCAAAATAGTGCAAATGTGGGCTCTTGGCCAGGAGATAGAAATGGTTCAATTATGTAAAATTGGATAATTGTTTTTCATTAACATAGGATCCATTTTACCTGCGCTCTGTTATATTGCTTTAAAGTACTGTAATTAATTTTTTGAAACCCACTAAAGGTAATGGTAGAAGTAACTAACCTAAGGGTTGGAGAACTATTATGAGCAGTGAGTGTGTATGAAGGGACTATAATAGGATAATTCAATTAACATTTAGTTCTATTTTTCCACGAACTTTCTGAAGCCCCCTCCTGTGTGTGTCTGTCTGTAAAGAGTAGATTAGAGGAACCCTCCTGGCCTTCTCTAAGCATCAGAGAGCGCCCGTGTCTAGCTGAGCGCTAGCCCTTTTCCTGCAGCCTACATGCCTCACGCTTCCGTCTGCCCTCTGCTTCCCATCTCATTCCTGCTGTCCTCAGGCCCAGGGCGACCCTTTTCTCTCCAGACCAGCAGCAAGTAATATTGTCTTTGTCACAGCAGGTCATTATGTGTCTATATGAATTGCTTCAGATTATTATATTTGGTGTTTGATGACATCTTTGTGCTGTTATCATCTTATTTGTGTAGATGATAGATAGCATTAATATATAATCTTGTATAACCTATAGTATGGTCTAGGTTTCTTTAATTTTTTGCTTAGTACCAAGAATGTACTTATGCACATGCAAATGTGTGCACAAATACACAGTGGTTTTCAAAGCATCACATCCATTGTCTTAGATAACTTTAATAGTAATAAAATGTAATAGTAAGTAATAGAAAATAACATCAAGTTAGCAAAAAGGTGTGTGGTGAATAAACTATTTATGTTTTGCTCAAGTGAAAAAGCACACGTTTATATGTTGGTTTGGATATACAGACTATTTGTTTGAAGTTTTTAATGGGCAAACAACATTTTGGTTAATCTTAGAAAAGCACATAGAGAATTCTATTTACAAAAGAGAAGACAAGATAATTTTTCATAGTTACAAAAGATTTTATTGAATAAGAACCATGAAAGCAAAATTAATGAAAATCAAACACAGATCAAAAGAGTCAAACATTAAGACAACTCTCTCCTAATATCAGACTGTTCAAATGAAACATACTTCTTCAGACTTTCCATGCTTCCTTCTGATTCTGAATACATGTGTTCTTAGCACACACACCGGAGCATGTTATAGCGGCGTCATAAATGCTGAGGTGTGAACACTTTTATAGTAACTGCTAGGTTGTGTAAGAAATGACATTGTTAACTCTGGAAATAAATTAACGTGGAGCTTGTCGCATATGTCTATATTCAAACGTCATCTTCCCCCCAGAAAATTACTAATGATCTTGGACAATCTTACTCTTTTCATATGTGACATAGAACTTTAGCCACCTGTTTTTCAGGGGCCAATGCAAAGCAAATTAAGTAAGTTAAACAAATACAGACTAGTAAGTGGCACACAATGGATATTAATCAGTATTCATTTGTCTTTCCTTTTTCTACTCCCGATTTCCCCCCAAATTTCAGAAACATAATCGTACATTTTATTTCTGCCTTTTTGTGCATAATTGCCAAATATCTTGAGGCTAGAGTTAATTGACTTTTGTAATTATGTCAATTAGAGAGAAAAACTGCCTAGAAAAATGTGGGTCATTTTTATTCTCCTATTCAAATGCTGAGACGTTTGCTATTTGTTTAACATGACAGAAGACACCTAGAGCATTTTTTATGGATTTGTAAAATTATTTCTCATTCTCTCTCTTTTGTACTATAAAACTTTCAGAAAAGAAATATATTGTTTTTCTAATTGCTTACATATTGATGTTTTTTTCTGTTGCCTGAACATGTTCAATTCTTTTTCTAGGTGTGAATGTTCACACTACATAATAGCTAAAACCCCTTCTATTTTAATTTATAGTGGTCTACATTCCTGTGTTTTCTTTCTAAAGCCACTATATATCCTACTGACATGTTTGTTTCATCTCTATCATGTTTGTGTAAAAATATTATGTGGGAGTTAAGTATGATTTTTGTTGAGAAAAGGTAGGGGGGAGGGGGAAGTGTCACAATGATTTGGTGAACATTTAATTTTCTTGGCAGTTTTACATACTGGCACTGATTTACTAATTGTTCCTCTTTTCAGTTTAACTGGACTTTTCTTTCAGCATTGAGCCATTAATGTGTTTTAATCAATAGAGCTAGCTCCACAGGTTTATAACTGATTAAAGGTCAGTAAATTGTTGGGACATTTGAAGGCAAATCAGCTCAATTTATTTAGAGACCTGAATAGAAAGCTGACAATTTAATCTTGATTTTAAAATGTATTGATGAAGTAGGAATTTTACTATATATTTTGAAATATTATTATTCAAGATAAAACATAGGTAAAGTGCTTCTAAAATGTATAAATTAGGACTTGTTGTCCAACCTGGGGCAGCACTTCCATGAATGAGATAGGCAGAAAGAGTGAATTGTTTTGGATGGTGTGCTAGTCTGGGTAGACTAGAGAAACAAATGCATAAACACTCAGATGTGTATGGGAAAGAGCTTTATATACGAGAGCAATGAATATTGAGAAAACATCCTAGCCCAGTACAGATCAAGTCCCTATGTCCAATACCAATCTATAAATTCTTCTTCAGACTCACAAAACATATGCAATGACACCGAATTCAGGAAGATCACAGGCCAGTGGATGGGAAGTCTTATGGATCCAGTGGCATTGTAGGCATCCCAGTGCTGGCAGGGGTCTCCATGTAGCTCCTCCAGCTCAAGGCACTAGCATAGACAGCTCCATGTGTCTTGTGAGCTACAATGTCTCCCAGGGAATGAACGTGTGTCCTGCCTCCAGCGAGCAATTGATCTCTTTAGGGCCTCCAGATGAAGTCATCAAGCTACCACCAGATCCACAGACTAAACTTTACCCCTCCACTCTTAAGTCTTAAATTGATAACAGATTATATAACTACAACAGGTGCTTTCTTTCTGTATAATTGATCTGTACAAAGCATAGGGTATAGTGAATATGACCAAATCTATCCTTGTGGAAGTTACATAATCTGTTAACTTGAGCAAAGGGGTGTGGTCTAGACTATTAATTAGGGTATATACAGCCAAGGAGGCCTCTGTGTGGGCCTGGCCTTCTCCTGAGGATTCTGGGAACTCTGGTCTTCCTTGATGGAGGTGGAACACACACTCCCTGCGGGACATTCCTGTTGACAAGCCACATGGAGCTACGCTGATGGAGCCCGAGCCCCCTGGAGCTGGAGGACCCACATGGAGACCCACACCAGAGCTAAGATGCCACTGGATCTACAAGATTTCCACCCACTGGCCTGTGATAGTCCTGCATTTGGTGTCATTGCATGTGTTCCCTGAGTCTGAAGAGGAAATTATAGACTGGTATATTATAGCCCCTATAGATATAGGGGCTAATATAGGACTTATGGACTTGACCTGGACTGGGCTTGGCTGCTTTCTTAATGTACAATTACTCTTTGATATAACGTGCTCTCTTGCACACACAGGGGTGTCTATGGATTTGATTTTCTAGTCAACTCAGACTAACGCCATCTTCTATAATGAAAAGTATATGTAACTCGTTTTCCAGTCACATATAAATAAATACCAGTAATCTGAATAGCATGTATTAAACACTTAGCAGTGCCGCATCACCTTTTCATGTCCTTTCCAGGCATGCTATCATTACATTCTTGACAACCCCAAGAATAGTGGTGTTATCCTTCTTCCCATTTTGCAGATGAGAAAAGAGTAGTTTACTGATGCTACGTACTTTGAAAAAGTATTCAGGAACAATGAATGTTATGATCTAAAATTTGTGCTCATTTCTTCAGTGAACTCAGTGGTAGTGAGTATTTTGGAGAGAGTAGATTTAATCAGTTCAGAATTGTTTTCCATGTTCTTCTTTTCTCTGGTAGTCACCTGGCCAACATGAAATCAAATTCTCTTTGAAGAGATTCTGTGATCAATGTGATCCAGCTCACCTATAAATTCCACATCACATTTTAGTTGTATTATAGCAATATTACATATTTTTCATCAACTGGAAAGAAAAACAAGTGCTTTAGACTGCCATAAATTGCTGCTTCAGATGCTTTTGGAGGGCGGAAGGGGAGATTAAATATTTTGCTCAACAACCAGGTAGTCTGCGTTCCAAGGTAGTTTTCTGTGCTCTGGGCCTCAAAGGAGAATCCTCACTCAGATCTTGAGTTTTAGAGTCGCCCATACCCCCAGGGAGTAATTGAGCATGTGTTTTGTCTTCTTTTCTCACCGAGAGATGGGCATGGAAACCCATAATTCCTTGGCCTAAAGTGGAAATTTACCAAATCTACTGGATAATTTAGATTAGTCCTATAGGAAACACTTGATCCATATTCTTCATGTTGGAAAAAAAATTCAGTTGAAATATCTCACAGAAATGCCATCATATCAGTTTGGGTATCATATTTTGAAAGATGAAAAATTAAAAACTAAATATTTTATTCCTAAAACTTTGTTTCCGTTGAACTATAGGCATTTTCAAACATCTTTCTTGGCAGGCAATATTTTGCTGCCCTTTTCTCATGTGCGGTAGAAAAAGAGAAGGCAATGATACATATCTAAGCATAAAGTGAGAAGTGAGTGATAAAACGCCGTATTTGCGACAAGCTGCTTTTACGTTTGAGAGGACGATGTATTGTCTGAAGGTAAAATCATTAGAAAAGAAAAAAAAAAAGTAAAACTATAAAACTAAGGTATTTTCCCAGCATATTTAATTCTGCTTCTTATGTATGCTGATGTGTTGTTTTTAGGTGCTGTCAGGTTGATATATACACAGGTAAGTGCTCATTTACTTGAAGAGGGGCTCTGTACAGACAGGGAGAAATGTCAGATGCTGAATAATAACAAAAACAAATGAAACACAAATCCAAGGGTTAGGATGACCTTTAGAATGCCTGACAGCTGCGTGTGGCCCAGGTCCCCACTGAAACAGGAGAAGGATTACATCTTGGGGCATGCTAAATGTTTTTTTCTGCAGGAGTATGGCTATGGGGGAACTCTGACTTATAGATCAGTTTAGCTAATGCCAACTTGATATGTGACTTCATCATTCAGTAGTCCAAAGATTTATTGAATGGGCCTTTTTGAAGTTAAGCCAGGATGGATGAAAGTAAACACAGAAATCACAGCTCGATTCACTTGTGTTCATTAGGAAAATGATGATAATTTGTGTCTGCTACATGTGATTATAATTCTCTACTTGCATTAACTTCTAATAGCTCCCAAGTAGTCATGGCACGGGTCACTCTCATTAGAATAGATGGACTGAACATAAAATTAGGTATAGCCATGAACCAGTACTTTTCCCTTGTTCAATGGTGATTTTTTTTTTCTTGAAAGTTAATTTTATACTAGTGGCCTCAAAGAACATAATAAAATGTGACCTGAGAAAAATCTTTGTTTTCATAGGGAAATAAATACATCACTATGGGTGGATTTTCAGAATAAAACATAAAGAACAGAAGAACACATAGGAAATGGATCTTTTCAAAAATATGCTTTTCTAACTTCTGTGACCAAAAGTTTGTCAATAACCACTTTTAATTTTATTGGCTTTTTAATTTAAATTAAATTTAAATTAATTTTCTTTTAAATGTATTTTGTGACTTGTTTTCAGGTTTCACTTTTATGCCCTTTAATCATTGGAAACTGAAATAGGAAAAGGTGCCTGTGTTTGAAGCTGTAATAAACCACCATTTCATATTGTTTCTAAAGAATTTATTCTCCAGGCATCTTTGCTCTTAGGTAGAGGTTAAGGATGTATGTGTGTGTGTGTGTGTGTGTGTGTGTGTGTGTGTGTGTTTGTGCGTGCGCATGCATGCACGCACGCACGCACGCGCGAGCGCCTTCCTGGATGCTATCTACTCTTCTTATGTGTAGCTTTCGTCATCTAAGATTAAGAAATGGTTCACATTGCAAGAACAGTGATACTAAACAGCTATTACTAGTGGGAGCATTAATGTTGCTATTTTTTCTAAATATCTGATGATAGGTTGTTTTAAACTTGATTTTTGCTTCAACTCATTGACTTAAGTCTTATTGGTCCTTTGAAAGATAAAATTAGTAACCAAATTTATTATCTAATGATATGGTTTTTCCCTTTTATGGCTGTCTAGTCTATATGGCTGCTAAGACGTTTGAATGAAAACAAAGCATTAACTAAGTTTTCAATGTTCATGATATTTTTGTAGAATACCTTTTGTGCCAGGTACTCTTCCATACTCTAAATAAAATAGCCCCTCAGCCCCCAAAGGATCTTGTCTTCCTTTAGCTTGCTTCTGAAGTGGGGATTTAAATAGGAAATTAAAGGAATTATGAAATTATGAAGTACAGTGAAGAAAAAGGAAACAGGATAAATATATATATTGAGAGAGAGAGAGAGAAATTGCTGTTTGTTGAGAGGGTCAGCAGCACGCAATGCTTTCTGAATTTGAGGTCTCAATGGTGTGATTAAGGAAAGAATGTTCTAGGTAGGTGGCGTGGAGAGGGAAAGAAGGTGAGATAGAAACAACATTCAATAACTAGAATGAGTATTAATTGGGCTGGACTGCCACAAGCCAGAGTAAGTATTTGTACAGGGAAGTAGACAAAAATTATGATGCAACCCTCTGGAAGTCACATATTGTGTTATCAGTACAATGCAACCTCACTGTCCCTGAAATGTTTAATACTTTTGAAGGGAAGACATGCACCAAACTCCATTTTGTTCTTCAGAAATCTCTTCCTGACAAGCCTGGCAATGTGATCAAGGAAGCCTCTCTTTCTAGGCAGCATTTCTCTGTTGTTCAAATTCCCTTACCCTCTACCTCAGATCCATGGGCTTTAGGGTTTATATAATCTTAGTATTTCTTGGATCAAAATGAGCTCAATTTTGCAGGGAAAATGTTTCTTTGTGATTCAGAACAAAAATTGCATTGTGTATGTGGTTGTTCTTGACTGAAGGAAGTAGGGACATATATATATATAGATAGATATTTCTACAAAAATATATAATTGTAAATGGGTGATACTCAAGGCAGTTACAGATGAATTGTTTTGTTAGTTGTATATTTATGCTCTATTAGTAAGTACAGTTTCTAAGAAGTCAATAATTTTTTCTCTTTCCAAGAAAAAGTACTCTCTCTCTAAGAAAGAATGCTTAGACAGATTTCTATTCATAGAGGCAATATTGGAAATGTTTTATTTATTAGTTTATTCTGCTAATCCCCCAAAAGATCCATCTTGCAATGCCTTTAAACAAAGTAACTCTCCATATATGATAAATTTACAACTTTCTCATAAAAAGAATAATATTATATGAACTTCAAACTCAAAGCTAAGAATTTCAATGGGATAATTGCTAATACTTGGCTTTGCAGAACAAAAATTAATAACAGGATAGCTAATGTGAACATGACTAATGAGTGCCATAGATATGCTACAAAGATGTACATATTTGAAAGGCTCGATTGTTGCTCGAGTTTGCAAGTATATGCTGCAGAAAAAATGTTATGAAAAAATCAGAAAATTTAAACTTGGCCTATGATTTACAATTGAAATTGTTAGTCCTACAAAAACAATTCCAGCAATGAACTAACAATGTTAGTTGTTTAAAGTGAGAAGAAATACGGAATTTCTTAAATATTTACCAGCCCAAATATGGAAAAATATTAACCTAATGAGAATATTCATGTTTCTAGTAAAATGAAGTACACTCTAACTATGTGCATAGGAATGTTTCCAATCGTTACATTATTTTTTTATAAATATTTATTGAGACATTACTTTTGTTTGCAAAGCTCTATATTACTAACTCTAGAGGTGCTTTATAGAATGAAATGATAGAAGCTTGCTCCATTTATAGTAAAATGAGTATCAGAAATATGTATAAAGAATTATCACAAAACAGAATTTTGGAGTATGAGTTATTCTTATGTGTCAGACAGACCTCTTATTACTTATTGAGTAAATATATTTTAAAACAACAGTTAATTATATTTTATTCCTATTAAAGTTACCACAAATTTTTATTGACTTACTTAAAAATATAATGGCAGGAGAAATCACACATACCAACCATATCAAATCCAGCAAACATGAAATTTGTAGGTGCAGGTGTAGTTCATGTTCGAATACTTAGCCCAGTTGCTATAATCGTATAGGTAGGTGAGCAGATATCTTTTTTCCCTACAGTTGTTGTTGTCAGGTGCCATCAAGTTGGGTCCTATCGACAGCAACCCTGTGCACCACAGAATGAAGCACTGCCCACTCTTGTGCTATCCTCACAGTTGGTCTTATGGCTGGACCCATTGGCGCAGGCGCATAACTTTTTCTTCTGCCTGCCTTATTCGATGTCCAATTTTCAAATGCATATGAAGTAAGTTTAAATACCATAGCTTGGTTCAAGAACACATTAGTCCCCAAAGTAGCATCCTTGTTTTTCAACTCACTGAAGAGGTCTTGTGTTGCAGATTTAGCTACTGTACCATGTCTTTTGATCTCTTGACTGCTGCTTCCATGAGCATTGATTGTGGATCCAAGCAAGATAAAATCCTTGACAAATTCAACTTTTTCTCCATTTACCACCATGTTTGTTAACTATTGGTCCAGTTGTGAGGATTTGGATCTTCTTTACATCGAGTCCTAATCCAAACAAAAGGCTACAGTTCTTGTTCTTCATAAGTAAATGCTTCAATTCTTCCTCACTTTCAGTAAGCAAGGTTGTCTTATTTGCATATTAAAGGCTGTTAATAAGTCTTCCTCTGATTCTGCATATAATCCAGCTATTCTGATCATTTGCTCAGCATACAGATTGAATAGGTATTGTGAGAAGATCTACTCTGACACACACCTTTCTGGAGTTTAAACCATGCGTACACCCTTGTTCTGTTCACACAACTGCCCCTTGATCCATGTACCAATTCCTATGAGCATGACAACGTGTTAGGGGAGTCCCATTCTCCAGGTTACCTGTAGTTTGTTATGAGCCACACGGTTGAATGATTTGTCATCATCAATAGAACAGAAGAAAACGTTCTCTGCTTTGAGCCACAATGACGCCCCTTGCTGAACGTCCTCTTCTGACTCTGGCCTGAACCTCTGTCGGGTTCTTGTAGTGTTCTCCTCCAAACAGTGTGGGGTGATCTTCAGCAATATATTACTTGTATGGGATATGGGACATTCTTCTATCGTTTGAGAATTCTGTTGGGACACCTGTTTTTGGAATGGGTACTAATTCATACCTGTGCTACTCTGTTACCCAGTAACTGTCTCCCAAATTTCTGCCATAGACGTGTAAGATCTGCTAGCTGAAATATTTTAATTACTATTCCATCCATCAATTCCTGGAGTCTTGTTTCTGGCTAATACTTTCAGGGAAATTTGAACTTCTTCCTTCAACAATATTGTTGACTGGAATGGTGAAATGCCCACTAGTTATTTTTGGTAGAGTAACTGTGCATTCTGTCCATCTTCTTTTGATGCTGCCTGCTTCATTCAATATGTTTTCCCATAGAATCTTTCAAGATTTCAACTCAATTTTATCTTGAGGTTTTTTTGTTTTTTGTTTTTCAGTTTAAGATGTTGAGCATGTTCTTCCTTTTTGCATTTCTAACTGCAGGTCTTTGCGCATTTCATTATGATATTTGACTTTGTATTTTTGGGCTGCTCTGGTACTTTTGGTTCATCTCTTTGACTTCATCTTTTCTTCCATTTGCTTTAGCTATTCTATACCTAAAAGCAACTTTCAGAGTCTCTTCTGACATCCACTTCCATATTTTCTTTCTTTTTAATCACTTTTTTCTTTCTTCTTGAATGTTATTCTTGATGTCCTTCCATAGCTCATCACGTCTTCTGTCATTAGTGTTCAGCACTTCAAAAATGTTCTTGAAATTTAGGTGGGATCGACTCAAGTTCATATTTTGGTTCTGGTAGACTTGCTTTGATTTTCTTCACATTTAACCTGAACTTACATATGAGAAATTGAGAGGCTGTGCACAGTCAGCCCCGGCCTGGTTTTAGCTGCTGATACTGAGCTTTTCTACCATCCCTTCCTACAGATATAGTCAATTTGATTTCTGTGCTTTCCATCTGGAGATGTCCTTGTGATAGATGCATTTTGTCTCATTGAATAAAAGGAATTTACTACAAAGAAGTCATTTGTCTTGCAAAGTTTTGTCATGTGGTTGATCTCAGGCTTTGTGACCATGTGTAAATCAAGAGGGATGAATATTTACTGTATACATATAAGTGCTCCCATGACGAATAGCCCTTTGTCTTACTCATATTGAAGTTATTTATTTTATACCTGTAAAAAGGTAGGAAGGCAAGCTGGGAAGAAAGAAAAAAATAAATAAATGCATCATACTGTTATGTTTAGGTGCCCCTCAATTGGTTTCAACTCCTTTGGCTTCTACGTACCCTAGAATGTTCTATCACAGTCAGTATGTTGGAGTCCCCTGTTGCAGCCACTGTGTCAATCCATCTCTTTGAGAGTCTTCCTTTGTTCGCTGACCCCCTATTTACCAAGCATTAAGTTAGAGTTTTGTTTGTTTGTTTGTTTGTTTTGCCAGGGATAGTCTCTCCTGATAATATGTCTAAAGTACACGAGGTGAATTCTTGTCATCCTTCCTTCTAAGTAGCATTCTGGCTGCTCTTTGTCCAAGACAGATTTGTTTAGTCTTCAACTAGTCCATGGTATTTTCAGTATTCCTCCCCAACCTCCTAATTAAGATACATCAAATCTTCTGTTGTCCTCCCTATTCACCACTCAACTTTCACAAGCAGAGGAGGCCATTGTAACTATCATGGCCGGGGCAGGCGCATCCTAGTCCTCACAGTGACATCCGGTTCAGCACTGGAAACCAGTCTTTTGCAGCAGATTGTCCGCTGCAATATGTCTTTTGATTTCTTGCCTGCTGCTCCCATGTTCGTTGACTGGTTAGAAGCAAAATGAAAATTTTGACACCTGCAAGGCTTTCTTTTATTTGATCATGATGTTGTTTATTGGTCCAATTGTGAGGCTTTTGTTTTCTTCCCATTGAATTGATAGCTACAGTCTCTGTTCTTCATCAGCAAGAGCTTCAAGTCTTCCTCCCTTTCAGCAAGCAAGTTTGGGTCAGCTGTATAACACAAGTTCTTAAAGAGCCTGCCTCCAATGTTGATGACTCATTCTTCTTCTTATAACACAGGCTTGTGGGATACTTGCCCAGCATGCATATTTATTAAATATGCTAAACAGATACAACCCTGCCACTCCTCTTTCCTGATTTTAAACCCTGTTGTATTCCCTTGTTCTGTTAAAAGACTGCCTCCTGTCCTGTGTACAGGCTCCACATGAACAAGATGAAGGTTTCTGGAATTTCAATCTTCACAATGTTTTCCATAGTTTGTTATGATCCACATAGTTGAATGTTTTTGTACAGTCAATAAAACACGAGTAAACACCTTTCCGGTAGTCTCTTCTTTCATCTGAGATCCATTTGAGGTTAACAATGATATCCTTAGTTCTGTATCCTTAGTGCTGTGTCCTCTTTTGAATTTCTGGCAGCTGCCTCTTGATGTACTACTGCAACCAACTTTAAAATATTCTTGAGCAAAGTTTTACTTGCTTGCAATGCTAATGATATTGTTCAATAATTCCATCTTTCTGTCCATTCACTCCTGTATTGCACATAGGTATGGCTCCCTTCCAATAATTTCACTGTATCCAAATTCCTTGGCATAGAGCAGTGAGCGTTTTCAGTGCTGAATCCGTTTCTTCAAACATTTCAGTTGATGTTCTGTTAATCCCTGGAGCCATGCATTTCATTGGAAGAAAGATGGAGCTTTCTCCTCCAGTGAAGAGTGAACAGTCTCAGAAGCTCACAGGCTCAGTTCTACTATGCTGTCTGTATGGCATGACTTCGTCCTGCACACCAGTGGTTCTGGATCATATGCTACTTCTTGAAATGGTTGAATGTCGACCAGTTCTTTTCATAGAGTGATTCCATTTAACCTTCCGTCTTCTTTTTCTACTTCTGGCATCATTCAATGTTTTGCCTATAGAATCTGTTACAAATCTTAAAAATGTAGTATTTTGAGGCTTGAATATTTTCTTCTGTTCTTTCAGTGTTAGCAATGCTGCAAAAATGATTTCTTTCTGAGGATCTAACTCTAGGTTTCTTCACATTTCATTATAATATATTCCCTTTCTGAGCTGTCCTTTGAAAAGCTCTATTCAGCTCTTTTATTTCCTTATTTTTCCCACATGCTTTAGCTACTCTGTGCTCACAAGTAACTTTGAAAGGATTTTCTGACATCTACTTTGAGATTTTCTCTTTTCTATCTTTTAAGTGTCCCTTTGTTCCTTCCTATGATGTTTTTTATTTAACCAATAACTTATCAGGTCTTTGGTCATTAGTGTTCAATTTTCAAATTTATTCTTCAGGTGTCCTCTCTTTAAATCCAAGTGCAATATACACAAGGTTTTATTTTGGGTCTTGTGGACTGGGTTAGTTTTCTTCAACTACACCTGAACTTACATGTGAGCAGTTAATGGTGTGCTTCATTCTCAGCCTCTAGCCTTTTATTGCCTTGTGACGTTGAGTTCCTTCCTTGTCTCTTTCCGTAGATGTAGTCAATTTGTTTTTTGTGTGTTCCTTCTGGTATGGCATGTAAATAGTTGCTACTTATATTGTTGGGAGAAAAAACAAAACAAAAACAGAGCAGTGACTGTTCTTTGATCAATGACAAAGTCATTAATCTTGCAAAATTCTATTGTGATGGAATTCTATCCATAACACATAGTGTTTAGTATTTCAGGCCTTATTTCTTCTAACCTCAACAACCAGGAAGTAGGCACAATTATTGTATAAAATAATCAAATATCTAATGTGTTAAAAGCAGAATTATGATTAATAAGTAAGATGTGCTTATTGTTTCACTTTTGAGACTCTCTTATTACCTATCATATTCCTATACCTCATCCATTGTGGGCATGTACGAAGAGCCTAGAACCCCAGATAGTACAGCTAACTAAGTGATCAACTGCTATTATCAAGGTTGTTAGTTCAGATATACTCAGAGGAGCCTTGTAAGATAGGTCCAATGATCTGCTTATGAAAAGTCACAACCTTGCAGACCCTTATGGACAAGTTGGGTCACCGTGACTCAGAATCAACTACAGCATCTTACAACAATAAAATCGATATCCCAGCGCTGTCAGTAGAGAATGTGACTTAGCCAAAATGATCAGTGCATTTTATCCTCTTGCTCATGATAAATGGTGGAGAGAGAGTCATAAGGATACATTTAATTAATGGAAGTTGAAGGATTAGTGGTTCAATCTTAGAAGCTTGAACAGAAGTTTTATCATCTTCTCTAATGGTATTGTATGTGGACAAGAACTCTAGAATTGCTGTAGTTTTCTTGGCTCTTAGTTTGGAGACCGAGCCAACATGTAGGGTAGAGAATTGCGCAGCAGAGCCAAGAGAACTTCAGCGAAGCTGTCAAATGTCGATGCTGTTGTGAACCTCTGGATTTCATCATGCTGGAACCTTAGACTTTTCATTATGTGAGCCAGTGCTCTCCTGTTTAAGAGTGATATAGATTTAAGTTGTATTTATTTATTTTTTAACTTACATACTAAATATCTAACTGAAACAGGAGCTTGTCAAAAAATCTTAACTCCATGACATTTTGAGCTGTTGATGACTGTACTTGAAAGTCTTTTTACTTTCTTGTTTGAAGGAACTATTATCTAACAAAACATTAGTTGCCAAATCTGAATTTCAAATCTTAAACCAAGCCATACCCTTTGTAGAATGAGAGAAGTAAACTGCAAAGTTTAGCACGAAGCTGCTGTCGACCTGACATGGTTAGAATCCCAGCCCAATCAGCTACTAGCTGTGTAACCTAGAGCAAATTATTTAAAAAAAACATTAGCTCACAGTACCATAAGGGAATTTGAGAAGGGTACTAGACTCATAGAGTTACTGCTAAATTAGATTATCCCTACTGTAGCTTTATGTTTATGTACTTGTCTGCTAACTGAAAATTTGGTGATTCACATCCACTTAGAGAAACCTTGGAAGAAAGGTCTGCTGATTACTGAAAAATCAGCATTGCATATTCTGTGTTGCGCAGTGTGCTAGTCTGACACCTGTGAGTTCCCCATGAATTGGCATCACTTTGACAGCAACTGTTCTTTTTAATAATTAATCATTAGCACAATACTTTCTACATTGTTAGAGGCTGTGTTAGGAAGGTTTTTAATACAAAAACTTTGGGGATGGAAACGGAGATATATGTTCAGAGTAAATCCAGTGTTTCTTATTGGATTCAAGTCACTCTTAGCTGTAAATCGAAAAGTTAGGGGGATGTGCAATAAAAGGTTGGGCACACCAAAACCCACAAGTGGTGTGAAGTTTGATAGCTCCTTTGATCTCCATCCTCATTACCAATCCAACACTAATCATGGTGTCCTATTGCCTGAATATTTCAGATTCACCCATTTCTTTCCATCCTATACAAATCACTAGCCCAAGCCCATTAGCTCTTATTTGGACTATTATAGCAACTTTATTGCTTAAATACCTGATTTATCTACCCCTGCCAGAATGCCAATTCTATAATGTGTGTGTGTTTGGGATTTTCAAAAATGTTTTGGGGGAAACAAATCCATCATCGTTTAATTCAATTTTTCCACAGACTTTTGAAGCTCTCTCGTGCTCTCTGGAAGATGTAACTTTGTCCTACCTGTCCGTGTCACAGGGTCAGGGACTCTAGTCACGTTATCCATTTTATCAGAGCTCTATCTCTGCTGCTTATTAAGTTGCTTCACTTATAGAACTCTCAACAATGAAGAGTAGTACCTTTATCACATCATAAAATTTCATTGTCTTTTCTGAAATAGTATTTTTAATATGTTTCAGTGTTATTCATTTGTGAAATAGGAATATTTTGACTTCGGTCTTATGATTAGGCTTATAAATTACTTCTAGTTGTCTACAATGATAAAATTACAGTGAATTCAGGAGTCTATCAGTACTGATTGGATGTATCATAAGTTGGTTCCTTAGAAGCAAATTCCAAAGCGAGCATCTTGTGCAGTTCATTTATTGAGGATCCCTCTCGGAAGAAACGGAAGGGAATGGGGAAAGTTAGATAGCTCAGGGGAAGAACCCAAGTGAAGAAGGAGTTGGCTACAGGAGATGTTATCCTCCGCCTGGTCCCTGGAGGGCCTGGGAAATTTCTAAACAATCTGTCACACTCACCATCAAAGGGGATGGGGTTGCAATACCTATTAATCACTGAAGGGAGCTGTTTGCATGTGTGTCTGTCTGATCAGATCATGAGTGTTATGTGCACAGGCGTGAGTCATAGTGCCTGGCCTATCAAAGGGATCTTTTATAGGCATCTTGTACAACTGTATCTTGTACACAGACCACAGATCAGGTAAAGAAAGAAAAGGTCTTTTTCTTTTTCCCATTAAGGCTTTGAGAATGGAAGGATTCAGAGACAACAGATAGGGAAAGATGCTGTGAGGAAAAAGACAAGAATACCAAAAAGGTGCAAGTATGCTTTCAGGGGAAGAATGAATGATTTAATTCAGTTAAAGTAAGTAGTGAGTATTTAAAATAATTTCATTAAAATGCCTTGGAACTGTGTTAGGCTGGGTACTCTAGAGAAGCAAAACCAGTGATTCTTGTAGGTATATGCTCATAGAAATTTTTATTTAAGGAACGGCTGTACAATTAGCTATGTCCTGTCTGGTTCAAGTCCATAGGAGGTCAGATGTGAGCTGAGGGATTCTACCGACACCTGTAGCTGCAGGGGCTGACCATCCGATGCAGCATGGTAGAGCTGGAAGGTCACAGACCTGTGAACGCTGAGCTGAATAAATCCAAGGTCGGACTAACGAATACAAGGTCAACGGTCCACTAATGGCACCTGGGCTTGGCAGGTGTTATGAGACTGACTAAGCAGATGTAGTGTCCACACCAGCATTACAAGTCTGCTAGCTGCCGCCCACTGACAATTGATATTTATAGGAGGCTATACCCAAAGGGAAACGTCCCTTGGTTGTTCTTCAGGCTGGGCCCATATGAAGGGGGACTATTCTCTCCAAGCTGCTGGGCTGTTCCTCAGAAGGATCACCCAAGGAGCCGACCAACTGAGTTCGAGCATACCATGGGAGAAGCCTAGCCCACCCAAGGTAGGATAAAACCTAACGATCACAATAACTATATGCAGAAATAATGCATACCTTAAGCAGGTATAAAGTATATGTTGTTAAATGTAGCGCATTTCTTCAGTAGTCTGAAGATTCATAAAGATTTTATTGCAGAGATAAAATTAAGTTTTTCCTACACAATCAACTATCATACTAACTGCAGTAAGCTCAAAATCATGAGATTCTATCCCTGGTGATGAAAATTTAAGACATATAATGGTACACAAACATATAGACAGAAATATGGGAGGGCTTTAAAAAACTTCCAGAAAAGAAGGAATTAAAAGAGAATGGAATTTTTTTCAACTAACTTTTTGAAGGCTCTCCACCTGCCCCTCTGCCCTTATACGATTTATCTCCGTCTTTAACTCTCGCTTTCACGATTTCAAGGCTTGATGTTAATACGAAATGCATGGTCAGGTGATTTTTGTAAACTATCTGACTTCCACGTGCTTAAATACCATTAAAGAGAATGGACAGCTGCTTTGTAAAACAAATGTCATCAAGAAAAGCCAGCACAGTGAACCCATATAAGAGCTTTGTTCCTAGGTAGAAAGTCTTCTGAGACTGTAATTAACATTTAAAATCTTAAAACAACAACAACAAAACCTACCTTGCAGTGTATTATTTATATTTATGAATCACAAATTCCTCCCACTATTGCTTTCCTCTTTTAAAAATATTGTCAGACACCTCTTTACCTTATGGGTGGGAGTAGCAATTGCAAAGTTAATGAGTTAATGTTTATAGGGGCTTTTTGAAACCTTTAGATGAAAGGTACAATATACAGTAAATCCAAAACATGAATCTTTAAATGTGAAATATTTTAATTACTACTCATTGCCACAGGAACATTATTGGAGATTTATACCTTCCTGTGAAATGCTTGGCACAATTGTTATATGAGACAGTGTAATTTTAGGTGAACTGTTATAATTCTGTGGTCATTACCATCTGTCAAAAGAATAGCTTAAGTATATGTTCTAAATCTACATATTCAGCATTTTAATATTTCTCACCATTCACTTATTGACTTAAAAATTAGAGTGATTTGAAAAGGTAATCCATTATGCTTTCCTCTCTTTTTAGCTGCCAGAATATTTTTGAGATAAAAGGTATAAAAGGTAAATGGGGAGATTTTTAAAGAGATTGAAAGAAGAGCAGAGCAGACATATGCTTAAACACTGGCCTTTAAATAGGTCATTAGCCGTGAGTTGGATTTTTGATTTTGTTTTAGGATAATGACTCACTGATAGTGAAGGGAAAAAGTAGTCCTTATAGGAGTGTTTATTTTATTTGTCCCTTTATATAATATTTAATACAGTACCATTTTTATAGTATTTACCAGGCATGAATTTGATCATGTACATTATTTGGCTTCTCATGTAAAATGTATTTGGAGCTCTGTAATGTAAAAATGAGAAAATGGAAGTAACATCTAGCTAGGAACATCTCGTTAGCTAGCACAAGGTCACAGAGCTACTTGGAAACAGAACAGAGTTTAAACGCAGGCCTTTTCACTCTAACTTGTTCTTTACCAATACTAGAAAACAAAACAGAACAAAACCCCAACAAAACCCCTATCTTTTCAATTTTATCTCTATTATTCCATAATGAATAGTATGCTTCTAGAATGTACATCCAGATAATTTTAATAGGAAAATGAAATTTGAAGGAGTTCTCAATAGAAGCAGAGGTATTTATGCCAAGGTTTTCCACATGATTTGCTTAAGTGGTTTCTTGCCAAATCAGTAAGCACAAACATGGAAATGACAAACAGAAGAGGCTTGAAGACACTAAGCTAATTTTCTTCGGCTTATGTTAAAAATACATAGCTAGGACTTGGCATAAGTAAACTAAGCTTAAGGATCGGCATTTTCTTGAATCTAGGAAATTAATTTTTCAACACATATTCTTCACTAAATAGACCAACAATTGCCTTAGAAGAAACGTTAAAAATGAACGATAAAAATAATACATATTACTTATGAAAACTTTAAGGCAGAGGTGGTTTTTGAGCACATTGGAGTCATTCTGAATCTAGTTTAGAATTGTTTTCACCTTTCTGTAACTCAAATGATTTTAACTAATGCTGTTAGAAAAAGCTCCCTTAGGAACTGCAATTAGCTTACAGTACTTTACTCAATGCCATCCCTATGGACCTTTTAGAACTCTTTGTATTGCTCAATAGCAGACATGTTTGATGCAGATAACACCTAAAAAGCTAGCTAATGCTGAGAGTCTTCTCTTAGTTCACCTGCTAATGATTCAAAGTCATTAAGTGCTTTCAGGTCAGTTCCCACTGAAAGTGACCATTTGTAGGACAGAACAAACCCTGCCTGGTCTTGCATCAGCATCACAGTTGTTCTTAAATGCGGCCATCTTGTCCAAAGTCTTCATTTTTGCTGCCCCTCAAATGTACCAACACGGTGTTCTTCTCCAGGGACTGGTCTCTCCCGACAGTATGTCCAACATATGTGAGATGAATTCACATCAGCCTTGCCTCTGAATTCTGGCTTTATTTCTTCCAAGACAGATTTGTTTGTTCTTTTAGCAGTCCGTGGTACTTTCAAGATGCTTCGCCAGGACCAGAGTTCCATTGCATTATGTCTTCTTCGGTCTTCCTTATTCTTTGTCCAGTTTCATGGGAAAGTGAAAATACTATCGCTTGGGCCAGGAGTATCTTAGGCCTCAAAGTAATATTCTGGCTTTTCAACACTTCAAAGAGGCCTCGTGTAATGGATTCATTCTCCAAAATGCTAGCCTCTGCTGTCTAGTTAGCCAAACAAGCATGTTGAGAATGGCCAAAGGCTTATAGAATCTTACCGTTCTGTTAGCTTGCTCAAGGTCAACAGTTGTTTCCAGTGGTTACCCTGATACCCGAGTTCACCTAGAACAAATGAGACCTCTAAGGGCGAATTCTAAAGCAAAAGGTATATAGCATCACTATGTGTTTTGATTTTAAACGAGATACCACAAAGATGATCTAGTTTTCACTGCCGTCTCCTTACTCAGATACCTTCTACAGAAAAACGTCCCTTTCCCCCTCTGATTTGGACTGAGTGTATTGACTGTGAAGCTCCAGAATAAAACACCTGCATTCGCAGTACCACTTCCCTTCCTCTCTGTCCCTGCCACCCGCCCTTCTTCTCCTATGCACAATACAAATCACCAGTCATAGACAATGGAATTTCCAAAAGAAAAGAAAAGTGTTCTCATTCTTACTCCCTTAACCCTGTTCACCCCACTCTTCACTTTGGGGCATGGTGAAGGTCATTGTGTGAACACTGATGCTAAGTGAAACTCTGAGGACCCAATGTTGCTAAGACTCCTGTGGTCTTTTTGGAAGCTGTCCTATGGGATTGCTTCAGCCTGGACAGCTGCTTTGTGCCTACGGCATGGATGGTTCTTAGCGTTCAAGCAGGCAGGCTGCCTGTACCGTTTAAAAGCACAGCCAGGACTGACTGTATTAGGGTTTGCATCCAGGAGAGGACTCAGGTTATTTTAACCCAAGATGCCTTCTTCCTTTTCAGTGAAATACCCACCCAACCGGGTCCACTGCCCATTACAGCCAATACTCCCAAATGTACAAACCCAAGATCTCAGCCTCTCCTGTGAAGTGATCTCCATCTGTCCTGTGTGTGTTCCTTGCTGCCCTCTCACAGAGTCATTGCCCAGTGCTGCCTTTCTGCGTGTAGGACCAGGCAACTATCATTCTGCGGCCTGTCCTGGTCTGGGGAGATCACAGAGCATGCCTGCCTGGTAATGACCTGAGACCCTGGCAGTTAGCTTTTTTAAAAAAAAAGATGTGGAAGGAGGGATGAGAGGGAACAAAAACCCAGGGCTCAGGAGGAACACACTGCCCCACTTAACCACTTAAAACTGATGGGGCCTTCCTTGGCTTTACGTTGATTTGAGTCGAGTTTATAACTATTATAACATCAATGCCAGATAACAAGACAGCAGGTAAATGAGGTGGACGCTCAATGGAATCCTCGAGTTAGAGTGACTTTGCGGCTTTATAACAGAGCCCAAACTCTCTTCATGGTAAAGAACCCTCTTTCATTTGACACCTGCCCTCCCTCTGCCTTCATGCCCTGCCACTGCTGATGCAGGTAATTTCTGATCTTTGCCTCCATAGAAATGGTACCAACTCATTTATATATGCTGTCTTTAAATATGTTGTATTCTCTATTTAGGATTTTATATGATGAGTGCAAATGTATCTAAAGATTAAAATAAACACAAAAAAATAAACAAAAGAAAACTATGGGTGAAATGTCCTTACCTCTTCCAAAGAGAGGACAAATCATTGTATATTGCTCGGTGCACGTATGAAGTGATTTATTATATTTCCATTTGCATTTAATATATTACATTGCAATTACTTATTAACAGTCTCTTCTCCAAAGTCTTATAAATGGCTGCATTCTTGTTAATGTCTTGTTCACCACGACTGGCAGAGTGCAGAATAATGCACAAAATGATAAAATGGAGGTTACTTGTCTCAGAATTTGCTGGAACTACAAAGCAGAGAATAACCTGTGTCAGGTATCTCTATTTCAGACTGCTTCTGTGAGCTTACAAAGGAGGTACTTAAAAGTACTTTCCACACATATTTCCGGTAAAGACATTAGATAAAAAAGTAAATGGGTCAACAACTCTTAATAGCCTTGTCCTTCCAATATAATCCCATGCTTTTTTTAAAAATTTAAAATATTTGGCCTATATGTCTTTTTCTTTTCGTTTCTTTTCTTTTTGTGGATTTACTGTACTCTTTGAAATCAGGTTGGAAAGGTTCACCAGTCCATTGGCACACTTCAGTTTCTCGCTCTCATTGCTTCGGTCACAGCCACATTACGTTGCTATTGAAAATTAGCCCAATATAGTCTGATGTGTTCTGTCTCCTGTGACTTCCTTGCTAGTGCAGGAAGAGATGGCAATTCACAGTTGATTTTCTAAGGCTTCCATTTTTTCCCAGTTCCTTCCCAGATGCTTAGCTTTTCCTCTGAAATGTGATGCCACTACACCAGGGCCGTACGTGGACCACTACTTTTACATCCGTCCATGTTCTGTGCTGTAACTTGGCTTTCCCAAGGACCCCCTGTAACCTTACGCTCACTCTAATATGTCTTTCACATATTTGAGGCACATGTTAGCTAGTAGACTTCAGTCTGAACCATGTTATTTAGGGTCACGTTAGACGTTCAAAGGCATATATTGTAAAAATGCTTAACCATGAAGACGCTGGGAAAGAATTTATTTCTCCCTCTCTTTCTTTCTCTGTGTCTCCCTTAGTCTTGGGGGGGGAAAATCCACTTTCTCCCCAGAGATCTTCTTTGTACTCCAAGAATTTATGGGAAGGCAGGTCCTCTCCTCTAGTTACATCTACTAAGGCAGTGGATTCCTATGCAGATTATAATTGTGCACAAAACAACCCTTAAGCCACCAATTGCCTTTGAATCACCCGTGCACATTGGAAACCCATGTGTGTCAGAGTAGAACTGTGATCCATACAATGTTCAAAAGCTGACTTTTCAGAAGGAGATCACCAGGCCTTTCTTCTGAGCTTCCTTTGGGTAGACTCAAAATTCCAGCCTGGAAGTTAGTGGGCAAGCACATTTCCTCTTTGTACTCAGGCCCCCTGCATTGCTCTAGCAACTGTGGAAGAGCTACTTCAAGTAGACAGTAGATGACCTTTCCGGGTAAAATTATTTTAAGTTATAGTCCATCAATAGGAACTTGATTCAAGAACCAAGAAAATAATTTTACGCCATGCTCACAGTTAGCAAAATTAGATACATTTATTATTAGAGAATTTTAGTAATTTTTTTTGGCAAAGCATTGGATGGGCACTGTAAAATGTAAACTTAAGGATCTCTGTTAGGTGGGCTTCTTTAGAGAAATAAAACCAGGACACACACATAGACACACATGTATATATGTACATATATGTATATATATATATATGGGCTTATACAATGTGAAGAAATATAATGGCTAATTAATTAGTCCGCACTGCAGTACAGAGGACTCAGTTCAACTCACTTTTGTGGAACAGTTAATATACTGAAATTCCTTCAACTCATGCAGGCTGCTTTCCAAGGTCAAGGAAGCAGACAGCAGAATTTGCCCACAGGCAAGTCAGGCAGATTCAGCTGGCAGGCAGCAGGCAGCAGGGTGGGGCAGCAGCAGTCAGTAGCTCGGGAGCATAGGGAAGCACACCCAGTGGGGTCACAAGCTCTAGCGATGCACCGTAAGGGCTCATGATCCCCTGGTTGACTTGGTCCACAGGTAGTGGAGCACACAGTTGAGACTAAGAACTGGGTAAAGCAGGAGCATGCTGGTCTGATTACCAGGGAGAAAGAGAGGAAGTTCCCAGAATCCTTGTGAGAAGGCCACGCCGAAAAGGAGACATCAGCCTGGGACCTCATGGACAGGCTGGACTCCAGCCCTGTATTTTCTATCAAGTTGACATGAAATTATGTAACTACCACAGATTCTATTTGTAAGAAACAGTTTGGCTATTATGATGTACCATATAAGAGCCTAATGTGGAATCTACATGAAACTACTTCCATATATGCTACAGGAAGATTCACTTGAGAATTAAAATATTTCAATTCCCATCCTATGGATAAAGAGATATTTTAGATTTTTTATGTTTATATAACAGTTTTAAGGATATTGAAATTGTCACTATACATTCTCAGGTAGAATATTCATGGAGTAATGAAAAATGCTTACTGAATGTTAACTTTGGAACAAATGCTTCTTTTGTGTTTGTTACACTGTGCTCAGCAGTGAGCAAAGTCAAAGAAGAAACCACCCTCAAGGAGGTCACATCATAGTTGGGAAACAATCTATACAGGGTCACTGTTAATGGCATTATTTTCAAGCCACTTAAAGTCAAGATGTGGCAAGAAGGAACGCTTAAGTTTTAACTAAAATGCAAGAGTTTAATAATACATGGAAAAAATGTATGTCCCAAGAGATGATTCATTTAAGTGGCATGTAAGTTACAAAGTCAGACTTTGTTCCAGAGCATGTGATCATTCTAGCTTGAGAGTTTTCTTGAGAGAAATAAGATTTGAACCTGAACAAGTCACGTATCTAAAGAGGTGAGTGACCTCATCAATATTTCATTTGAGTAAAAGCATTTAAAAGTAATGGTTATAGATTGTCCTTATTTTTATATATTGGCACTGTGGACAACAGAAGGAAACACTTCAAGGTCTTGAACTATCTTCACAATTATTACTACATTTGATACCATTGCTGCAGCCATTAAAACTCACTATCTCAGAAGCAACAAAGCCCACATTGAAGAAGCACACCAGCCTGTGTGACCACAACTTGTCGAAGGGATCAGGTATCAGGCATCAAAGAACAGAAAATCATATCATTGTGAATGAGGGGGAGTGCAGAGTGCAGACCCAAAGCCCATTTGTAGGTAATGGGGCGTCCCCTTACAGAAGGGTCATGGGGAGGAGACAGCCAGTCAGCATGCAGTGTAGCAACAATGAAACATACAACTTTCCTCTAATTCTTAAATGCTTCCCCCCCCACCCCAATATCACGATTTCAATTCTATGTTTACAAAACTGGCTAGACCAGAGGATGTACACTGGTACAGATAGGAACTGGAAACACAGGGAATCCAGGACAGATGATACAGTCAGGAGCAGTGGTGAGAGTGGTGATGCCTGGAGGGTGGAGGAAAGGTGGGGTAGAAAGGGGGAACCAATTATAAGTATCTACATATAACCTCCTCTCTGGGGGACAGACAACAGAAAAGTGAGTGAAGGGAGACATCGGACAGTGTAAGATATGACAAAATAATAATAATTTATAAAGTATCAAGGGTTCATGAGGGAGGGAGCAGGGTGAGGGGTGGGGAAAAATGAGAAGCTGATATCAATGGCTTAAGTGGAGAGCAAATATTTTGAGAATAATGAGGGCAACAAATGTAAAAATGTGCTTGACACAATTGATGTATGTATGGATTTTGATAAGAGTTGCATGAGCCTCTAATAAAATGATTTAAAAACCCTCACTATCATCATTGTCATCTTATTAACTCTATAGAACAGAGTAGAACTGCCCCTGTGGGTTTCCAGGGCTGTAAATCTGTAGGAGAACAAACAGCCTCATCTTTTGCTGATGCAGTGGGTAGTACGTTTGAACTGCTGACGATGTGGTTAGCAGCCCAATTAGTAATCACTGCACTAACAGGGCTCATAGTATTACATTACCACTCTAAGATTTTCCTCTGAATTTACTTTTAATAGAAAAATATCAATAACAATTCTCCTTGAGAAAATAATTAATTTAAAAAAATATGATAAACAAATTAAGATTCAGCTGTTTAGTGTTCATTCACAGATTTCAGTTCCAAGCAACAATTTTGGTGGAAGGAGTTTTCAATAACATGAAGAAATGTATTGATTGTTACTATAAAAATAAAGCTTATAAATTTTCAGACAGTCTGGTCATTGAATTATGTCTTAAAATTCTCAAAAATTAGATAGTGATTCTAATATCATACTATCCTTGACTGTACTATATTTCCTCATTCTCTTGCTCTAATCTGGGGATGGTTTCGCTGCTTTTGGAAGCATAGGGATATTCGTCTGTGGTGTTCACCATGTATCCCAGGGATGATGTACGTGTTGGTCCATTCGGTATACCTGGCATGATATAATAAGGCTTCAGTAAACATATGTTGACTAACATAAAACTGAATACTTTCTTGACACATTATCCTATAATATTGTAAGAATAAATTTAATTTACTACTATAACATATTTTTATTGATTGGTTTTTCAAATTTATTTTTTTCATAATTCTATTTTTATTTCATAAAATTTCTTAGGACTTTAATTTTCTTCTCTGCAAGTTATCCTGCTGGTAATTGGCTTTACCAACTAGAAAAGCAAAGCTCCAAGTACATCAGCCACTTTATGTTTGCATTTCTAGCCATTATCATATTATCATGGACTACATATATATGACATATGTGTATTACACACTGTTTATATATCATTCATTTAAACTCTGTGTATGTGTGTGCATGTGTGTGTGTGCATGCTAGATGGCAGGAGCATCAACTGCACTAGCGCTGGAATACCTGTCTGGAGGCTTTCTGTACGATTTCTTGTTTTCCATATAGTGTGATTACTATATGGATCAGTCTCCCAGATGAGCTAGTGTTGGAGAAAGCCTCACTTCTATCACATTCTGTTCATAGGATAGCATTAAAAACCAATATTTGATGGCTAAAAGAAAATTTTACACATTTTTAGGCACCTGAGATTTTTAAACCATAAATTACTTTATCATAAATATAATTTTCAAATGTCACAGTAAAATATTTCTTTTTTATGTGCAAAATGTGTTATTACATAGTTCCTAATAATTTCTTCTAATTTTAAATGAAGATAAAAAGCCTTTAATATGCTGACTAATATTTTTGACCCTAAAAATATTACTTTGGTTCTTTATATAGATTAAGTCAGGAAGGTCTTAGAATGCCGCATATTTGGCATTCTGACTTTATTCCTTTAAAAATAGTCAAATGTTTATAGAAAATATGCTCATTAACTTTTCTTAGTATAAAACCAACAATGGAATCAGCACTTAATTAAACAATATATTGCTAATTTGTTAGTGGTAAATATTAGTAACAGGGAACATTTATATTTATGGATGTTTACTATTGCTTACTGGCAGTCAAAGAGACAAGCTGGGTCTACAAGCATCATCTCAACCAACAGGATTTCCTTTCGGTAGCGCCATGACAGATTTTGAACACTGTCAGTCCATGTTATCAATGCTTATCAGTCAGGGCCAAGCACTTATTCACTGGTGCTGTCTCTCTAAGTTGGGGCATCGCACTTGAAGCCTCTTCCTTTGGCCTAAACCCTTCTGTGATCTTGTTAAAGGAGTGGGAGGTGCTATGTCTACTGGTTTGTTCTTCTATAAGACACATTTAAGAGATGAAAACTATAATCTCATGTAACTAATCTTACAATGTCATATTTAGGGTATAGTGTATTTTAAAGGTAACTCTTTTATCTGAACTTTAAATGCAGTTAGGTAGAAAATCAGCAGCATGTTGTAGATGTATTTTCCAAACCCAGCGAAATAACCAGTTGTCCTTTTGCCTCAGTGATAATAGGAATAGCAAACAGAGATGTGGAGGGTGGAGATGAGAGTCTTCATGTCCAGCATTAGGATGGATTCCTAGGAAGTATTCTTAGTTGCTAAGCTAGTATCAGGTTTCAGTGCTAAACCAAAGGGTTTGATTTCAATAAAGAAGTGATCACACATAAGATTCCAGTGTTTTGAAGGATAAGGGTGGGAAGAAAATTACGGTTTCCCAGAAACAAGATAGATAGATGGATAGGTAGATAGATGAATAGACAGATAAAATGTTCTTTATCGTGGTGTTGCAGTTGGGCTTTTGTATAGGTTAAAGGAAATAAATAATATGTATCCTGTTTCTTATATTTAACCTTATTCTTAATGAGCTTTTAAAAAGATGGTGATTAATTAAAGTGTACTGTATAGATTTGTGGGAGAAAGAGTGGGATTTTTACTTCTGTGAAGAGTTACACTCCTGGAAAGTCCCAGAGTGAGTTCTACCCTGTGCTATAAGAGCGCTGAGACTCATCACAGACCCTCCACGGCAGTGACTTTGGTTTGGTTTGGGTTTAAATATATTAGATAGTCGTGTTAGTCTGGGTAGACTACAGAAACCCCTCCAGAAATATGCATGTGTTTAAGAAAGAACTTTATATAAAACAGTAATTGTACATTAAGAAAGCATCCCAGCTCAGTCCCGTTCAAGGCCGTAAGTCCGATAGTTCATGTGTCCAAAACCAATCTATAAGTTCCTCTTCAGACTCACGCAACAAATGCAATGATGCCGAAGGCAGGAAGATCACAGGCCAGTGGGTGGGAAGTCTGATAGATGCAGTGGCGGTGGAAGCATCGTAGCGCTGGCAGGGGCCTCCACGTGGCTCCTTCAGCTCCAGGGCTCTAGCATAAGTCCAAGTGCCTTGTCAGCAGGAATGTCTGCAGGGAGTGAGTGTGTCTGGCCTCCAATGAGCTCTTTATATCCTTTGTGCTTCCAAATGAGGGCATCAAGCAGCAACCTGATTGACAGGTTACACTCCACCCCTTCACAAGTTGACACCAGATTATGTAACTACGACAGTAATATATGATTTGATGGTCTAGATATCTGAAAATAGACTAAAACAGTCATTTCAACCCAGTACATATCTTTATATTAGACTTATATTAGAATAGACTTAGAAGTATCTTCTGTATTTTATAACAGTGCAGGACATTTTTAGAATATTGAGTGTTGAGAACCTGTAACATTTTATATTACACGCTCTGAAATCAGGTTAGATGAATTTTATGATGTTACTGCTTTGGGATGCCTTCTATTTGGCTCTGAGTCACTGTTCCCTTATGTACAACAGAAGGGAACATGCTGGGTACTGTGACATCCTCCACATTGTTCCTATCCGTGAGATGCTTGTTGTAGCGACTGTGTGAATCCATCTCATTTGGGGTATTGATCTTTTTCTCTGGTCCTCCATTTTACCAAGCATGAAGTCTTACTTTAGGAATTTGTCCCTCCTAATGACACATCTAAAGTACATGAAATGAATTCTAGCTATTCTGCCTTCTAAGAAGTCTGGTTGTTGCTGTACTTCTTCCATGCCAGATTTGTTTGTTTTCCTGTCAGTGGTATATGTAACATTACTTGACAACACCATAATCCAAATATATTCATTCTTCTTCAGTCAGTTTTCTTCATGTTCCAGCTTTCGCCTACATATGATGTGATAGAAAATGTCAGGATTTAAGTTAGGGGCACCTTCCTGTTCAAAGTAGTATCTATACGTTTTAGCACTTGAAAGAGTTCTTTTGCAGTGGATTTGCCAGTATCATCCTGATACCTGGCATTAGTAAGAGCACCCATCGTTCGATGTCGTCTGTGGTAGTCAGTTTGAATTCCCAGCCGTTTATTGTTGGGGAAGTTGTTGCTGTTGTTGTTAGGGGCCATCGAGTCCGTTCTGACACACGATATCCTAAGTGCAACAGAACAAAATGCTGCCAGTCCTGCACCGTCCCCCCAAATGTTCCGATGTCTGCACTCATTGTTTTAGCGATGGCATCAATCTATCTTCTTGCGGGTCTTCCTCTTTTTTTGTTGCCTCTCTACTTTACCAAGCATGATGTCTCTCTCCAGGGACTGGTTTTGCCTGACAGTATATCCAAAGAATGTGAGACTTACTCATGCCCTCCTTGCCTCTAAGGAGCACTCTGGCCATACATCTTCCAAGACAGATCTGTTTGTTCTTTTAGCAGTTCATGGTACTTTCAATATTCTTCTCCAGCACCACAATCCAAATGCATGGATTTTCAGTCTTTTTTATTCATTGTGAAACTTTCATATGTATATAAGGCAACTGAAAATACCATGATTCGAATGAGTCGCATCTTAGTCCTCAAAGTAATGTCCTTGCTTTTCAATACTATAAAGAATCTTTTGCAGCAGATTTACCCAATGCAACTTCTACTTTGATCTCTTGACTGCTGCGTCCATGAGCACCGAGTGTGGATCCAAGCAGGACAAAATCCTTGACAGCCTCAACCTTATTTCCATTTATCATGATATTACTTATTGGTCCAGTAGTGAGGCTTTAGATTATAACTGAGTTATTATAATCCATACTGAAGACTGCAATCTTTGGTCATCATCAGTAAATGCTTTAAGTCCTCCTCACTTTCCACAAGCAGGATTGTGTCACTTGTATAACACAGGCATGTTAATAAGACTTCCTTGAATCCTGATGTCACAACCTTCTTCATATAATTCAGTTTCTCCATTTATTTGCTTAGCGTACAGATTGAATCAGTATAGTGAGAGGATACAACTCTAACACACACCTACCCTAATTTAAAACTAGTATTCACTGATTTTAAACCATGCCCTATTCTTATACATCTATTAATCCAGTTACTCTTGTTATAGATTTACCTGTCCTGGACTTCCCATGCAGAAAAACATACAAAACAAAAACAAAACACCCCAAAACAATATAGCAAAATAAAAGAGAAACGTCTCAATGGAAAAGAAAGCAGAAACTAGATCCATCAAAAGGGAGATCAAATGTTAAGGTTTCAAAGTCGAACCCATCTACAACTTCAACAACCCACTTTCCAATACCTTCTGTGCGATAGCCAGGCTGCTCACATCCATGGTCCATGGTCAGAGGAGGCTCAACAAGAGGCTGGATCCTCTTGGGGATCCTGAAAATGGGTTTTGGGTTTTCACAGTCATCCATAGCCTTCTTCAAACCAGGTGTTAAGAATTTAAACTCTAATATTCCTTCCTCGGATCTTAGATTTTATTTTTTTAAATCCTTGGATTACACAAGCTGGTGTACTTCTTTCATGTGGGCTTAGATGACACTTATCTAACTTAGATTAACTTATTTTCAGACAAACCTATTAAGACCCCATATACTATTCTTTCTGTTAGTTGAGTACCTTCTGATTTCTTCACACACTTTGCTATAGCACGCATATCTTCATGAAGGCAAGTGTAGAGTAGGACCACATCATAAGAACTAATCATACTTAGAATAGGGCTACAATTAAGTGTGAACTCAAAATCTACTTATATATCTGTGGTTTATATATGTCCCTGGTTCACCTTAGGGGCATCATTATCCTTTAATTGAGAAACATTATTTATTACCCCTATGGGGTATATGGTAATTTTATCAATAGTATCATTAATGTAGCCAGCAATATAGAATTTAAAATACTGTTGAGAAAGGGAACGTACGCAGGTATAGGATAGCTTTTCAGAACAAAATAGAACAAAGTGACGATGTGCAGATTAGTGTTTAACCTATATAAAGTCTTTCCTGTATTTTTTACGACATTTTCTGTTATCATGCATGATGTCTTTGATGTCATTCCACAGTTCATCTGGTCTTTGGTCATTAGTGTTCTATTCCTAAATTCTGGTGGAATACCCTCTCAAAGGTCTTATTTAGGATTTTATTAACCTGCTTTACATATCTTTAGCTGTACTCTGCACTTACACAGAACACTTCATCACGTGTTATGTAATTACTCTCAACCAGGTTCTAATGGTTGATTTTGATGTTCTAAGTTATCTCTTTCCACAATTGTTTTCTATTTGATACCTGTGTACAAGAATTCCCTCTGGTGGAATACACTGGAGATTTATATATGTATTATTATCATTTATATTGTTGACAATAAGAGTATGTGCAATTAATGTGTTATTGGCCTTGAAAATTTTATCATGTGAGTTTCAGCTTTGTTTCTCTCATTGCCATATTTTATAAGAGCCATTCTTGCTTTATTGTTTCCAACTTTGCTTTACAATCGCAAGTAATTATGAATGTGTCTTTATTGCATATTTATCAGTTACAGACTACAGAAGTTGATCAAATTTTTGATTTCTTCATCTTCATCTTAGTGATTGGTGTGTACATTTGAGTAATAATCATATCAACTGATATTCCTTATGAGCATATAGATACAATATTAACATTAACTAGCCTAGTCCTTTATAATGGATCTTCAATTCCGCTAAGGTTGAATGCAACACCATTCCTCTTCAGTTTGTTATTCCTAGTAGAGTAGACAATATGGATGTCTGATTCTAGATCAGTAAAAACCTATCCATTTCAGTTCACTAATGCCTAGCATATTGATTGCTATGAATTTCTTCTTATTACTCATGATTTTCAGTTTCCATATTTGTATGTTGCACATTTTACATTTCAATTATTAATTGATATTTGGAGCGATTCTTCTCTTGCCACATGAACAAATAAAACTTTGGAAAATTTTGCCACATCCATGTCATTAAGGCCTATTTTATTTTGAAGAAACAATCCTTATCCAGCCATAATCTGATTGCCTTCCAACCCGAGGTTCTCATCTACCAGTAGATCCAGCAGTATTACATTTCTATTCAGAAAACTTTCACTGGCCAATGTTTTCGTTAATGGAATGTCAGGTCCTGCTTTCTGGTCTGCCTCAGTATGGGGGTTGCCCCAAACCTGTCCCCTCTGGTTGACCCTTCTGGTATTTGCAATCTCTGTAATGTATCTTGTAGCTCTCGGCCACACTGAAGTCACCAGAGCATGATAAAATGATAGACAAGATGTAGATTATGATTATAGTCTTATACAATAGTAAAATTGAGCTACAGTGATTTTAAATAAAAGGCTGTACCTTATGTGGTTTTTCTACCTTCTGCAATGACTTAAGAAGAAAAAAATCCCACATGCATTACTCCAAATAAAGAATACATGGACATTTATGAAACAAATTAATCACCTCTAAAAACATCGAGAGGTTTATAACCAAAAGCCTCAGACTTTAATTCTTTTATGCAAGTGCATTTAGCTCTTAAATTTTTACCATTACAGAATTTTATTACTCCTAAGCATTTTACATAAATTGTTTTAAGATATAATACAATTCAAATTATTTCCTTGACAGGAGTGCAGAATCAGTATTCATTTCAAAGAAGAAAAGCATTTTAAAGTAGCAGAGGCATTCAGGATCAGTAAAGAGTAAAATCCAGAGATTGTAAGCTGTAATTTTGGATTTACTCAGTTAGGTTATAATTTTGAATTTACTCAGTTAAGTTATAATTTTGTATTTACTCAGTTAGGTTATATTGTCTCTAAAGACAAAAGAGTAGTCCCCACCTTCTGCCTTATTAGTGCTTACACCCTTTCCATTAACTGTGAGAAGAAGGGATTGGAATAAGACAACACAGAGAATGTTTATGTAAATCCATTTATATGCATTATAAAAAATTACTAATTGTGAATGTATCTTTCAATTAAATCTCATTAAGACATGATTCATAAGACATTACAATCAAATATATACCATTACAAGGTGGTAAGAGAAGGCAACCTAAATGTTATCCAATGGAAATTAAATAAACCAACTCTTTGTAATTACTCTAGAAATATATTTAGTAACATAGGTTACAAAGTAAAGAGATTGGTGATACTAATCAAAATATTAATTAGCGCCTGTATTGGCCTTAAATTGGTGGACTTGGAAGAACATTCTGAAATGCAATAAACATAATTGATCTTTTGGGAAGCTCCCAAGAGCAGAGTATGTTTTTAAGTGTGCAGCATTAATCAAATGAAGAGGGAATATGGAGAGGTTCCATTAACGACCACAAGAGGACACCTGGATTGTGTTAAAGGCCCACGCTAGACGCGGGGTGAGCTTACGTTTTCAGATCCCAGCTCAAGGCAGGAAGAAAAAACAAAGTAAGATAATTAATTTGGTTATTGAAAATAACACTTTTCTTTTGAAAAGTTTTAATGAATTTAAGTGAGATTCAAGGATGCAAAAGGAATAATTAAAACAGAATTGAACTCTGTGACATCAAAAAAAAATACGAGCTTGCAGGTTTTAAAACATATGTACATGACTAATTGCTAGGTTTATGATTATGATCCTCTCAGAGGTGTTAATTGATTTTTAACCTGATACTCAATGTAGTAGATAGGTTACATGCTAGAAAATAATTCAAGACAATTAGAGATAGTTATATACCACCATGCTTGGCAAGAAAGAAGGTCAGCTAAGAGACCCTCAAGGAGATGAAGTGACACAGTGCCTGCAGCAGTGGGCTGAAGCACAGGAGCGATCGTGAGGGCGGCACAGGGCCAGCGAGTGCTCCCTGCTGTGTCTGTGGCTCATTAAAGCCAGCGCCAACTCTATAGCACGTGGCAATAATAGCATCCCTGGAGAAAATGCTTACATCGGACAGAAGTAATCAATAAAAAGAAGATTGTTAATTTTACATAACAAAATTTAAATTATTTAAAAAATACATTCCATTTCAAAGTAAAATTGAATTAGAATCTTTTGCAATACATGAAAGGGAAGGAAAACATGAATAAGACATATAGTCTTGAAAATTTATGATCGCATTTATTTTAAATGTCCTAGTTATAGAAATACATTTTAAATTACAAAGTACTTATTTTGTTTCATTTTTTTTTATTGCTCAACTTATATATTTCAAATGCACAAACCATTAGTATCATGTACAGTGTCTTAAGATAACTTGCCCTTGAATGGGAGCTTCCTGTTCAGTACTTGGAGGTCTACAAGAAGTATCTGAAAAAGGTACTAGTGTGGAAAATGAAGACTGTTTAAATCCAATGGGGAAGGGAATGGCCTGGGAAAATAATTTTCCTTAATTTTTACATTTTCTTTTATTCTGAAATTATATCTTAAGGATTTGTCTAATTTCTGAATTCTCTTTTACATTTATATTTTGTGGTTTTTCAGTTTGTGATGGGTATTTTCAAAGTAAATTCTGATGGATAGAAACCCCCATAACAGAGTGAAGTTTCTTGACTACAATCTTTATAGAACCAGCCACAGCTTGCTGCACAGGAGTTTTTGGTAGGTTAGAACTGCTAACCTTTTGACTGGCAGCTATGTCTTACCAGGGTTCCTGTTTCTAAGGTTGCAGTGTACATTTTAACATGCAAAACATAACATTCTTTGTCTTTTCTCTATGCAGGCAGTCCTTGGGCTGCCAATACGTTCCATACTGACAACTCTTAATTGCTCCTTCCAAAACTCAACCAAACTCACTGACGTCCATTCGGTGCAGACTCAGTGATCCTAAAAGACTGGGCAAAACTGCCTTTGTGGGTTTCCAACACCGAACCTGGCATTGTCTGTGGAGGTTTGTAACTGCTGTCCTTGCAATTGGCCCAATGAGTGGCCATCATGCCACTTGCTCTTTAATGGTTTGTAAACTTGTCCTCACTTTGAAACTATTGAAACAACCCCTACTTCATCACCATCACCTCCACTTGCAGCACGGGCAGTTTTTAAATCATTGAAAAAACAAGGAGTCCTCTGAAGTGAATTCTTCTGATGGGGAGGGTGGTGCTGTCCACTTAGTTGGTGGTGGGGCCGGCCCCTCAGGCCCCTTCATCGGTTCCCTGCTTCATGTCAGTTGGTTGCGTTCTTGTCTTAGAGCACCGGGTTGAGATCTGGTCCCTCTTTCCCTGTGGAGACACAATCAACACCCTCCCCCTGTGTGGGTTAGTGCTCTGCTCCCCCGGCTCCCCATACCTTCCCCCCCCCTCCTTTTTAATGGGCTACCCCCAAAAAAGAGAAGAGACTTTGAATCTTAATCGTGAATGTACAGGAGCTAAAGTGATGGAAAGAAATGATGAGCTAAAAGAGTTTGACAGAAACAATTAAAGGCAGATTGCAAAGACAAAGTAAAGTATAATGAAAATGTGAAAGAAAAAAAAAAAAGGAAAAAGCAACGAGTCTTTTCTTGTATTAAAACCCTCTGCCATTGAGACCCTGTACAGGGTTTTTGAGGCTTTGTGAATCTTTTTGTGAGCAGCTAGCTGGTAAGTTTGAAGCACCAACTTTGAAGTGCAGTCCAGCACTCACCTGATGTAACCACCTGGCATTGTCACGTTTGTATGGCTCACCTATAAAGCTTAAAGACACTGCCAGAGAGGGAACATGTTTGTAACTAAGAGACTGCTTGTATTCAAATTTTTAAAAGTCAGAGTTTTAGGAAAACATTCTATTTTAATGATATTTCATTTTGCAAATGCATGCATTGTCAATATGTTAAATAAAATGATATATTCCTTCTGGTTCATAATGAGAATTTCAACTTTATGTATATGCATATGTATATATATATATATATATATATATATAAAAAAACTATACATAATGGTAAATAAAATAGAGGGGCAGAAAACTGATGAAGGCTCTTGAGTAGATGCACTCAAGTGTAGGGACAATTGTGAGGATGGCACAGGCCTGGGCAGTGTTACTTGTACAAAGGGACTCTTGTACATAGGGTCTCTTGTACATAGGGTCGCTATGTCAGAACGGACTTGATATTCCATAGCAACAACAATATGTTTGCATTACTAGATTACATATAGATATGAACCATATGCCTGTGTGCATGCATAGTCATAGAGGACTATGTTTCATTTAAATATGCATTAACATGCATATTTGAATATATAATTACATGTTCTACTGTGCTTTTATATGTCGGTATCTTTTTCATTTTTCAGTGATATTGTTTCTATAGGAACTAATGTTCTGGAAGAATACAAACAAGGGAGTTTCAAATGGTATAAAAATTCAAGCAAGGCACATGCTTAACAAATGAAGTGTTAATCCTGGGTCATACAGTTTGGGAGTTGCCAGAGCAATACAAAATTATTACTTCTTGATGAAATATAATCTATCAAGGTTGGAAAAGCATATGCTTATCTTTAGCTAGAGACTTTAGGATTACACACAGGCACAAACCTTGGCCTTGGTAGAAACAAGGAGTGTCTCTCTGAGTGGGAATGAGGCCACATGTTGCTAGGTTAGGTTGGTGTTTTCAAAGTCTGGGTCAAATGTCTATTTCCGAAACAAAATTTCAGTTTTTGGGTAATGTCAGTCATGCAGTTAAATTGATTTCTGTCACATTAGTAATGAAAATTTTAAATCTTTGGAGAAATGTAGTATGAATTTTTAAATTCTTTTCATATAAGAAAGTTCAAGGGATCTTCAAAAGGTGTGGAGATGAAATTAAGTGAGAAATTTTTCCATGAAAAGCTTTTGAAGC
Organism: Echinops telfairi; assembly: GCF_000313985.2. Classification (NCBI taxonomy): domain Eukaryota; kingdom Metazoa; phylum Chordata; class Mammalia; order Afrosoricida; family Tenrecidae; genus Echinops; species Echinops telfairi. The sequence continues at coordinate 25,752,512 of NW_022111369.1, read as the reverse complement.
CCCTTTATTTTCAAGTCAGTGTTGGAATTCACTAGTAGTCAGGATATTTAACCAACAGTATAAGAGCTGCTTTACACAAATAATGGGACAAAATTATTTGAAAAATTTAAGTAAATCCCTAAATTTCATAAGTGGGTCATTTGAATTTCAGAGCACTCATAACTCTTTTATTTTATTTTTTACATAAAAAGATATTCATTTTTTCCTAAACTTCCAATTACATATGCTAGTTATTTACCATTACCATTATATTAGTGCTCATTCAATGAGTTGGAATTCCATGTGATACTTGTGTATATATTTTTCTCATTCTTAATATAGTAAAGACATACATTTTTGGTATGATTTAGACAAAGAGACCATTTTTCTAAAAGAAAACCAAGGTTGACTAAAACATTAAAAATATGATTAGTAGTTCATTCTTATTCTATTTAGAAACCTCTGCAAAATGGTTTTCCAATCAAGATATTTTAAATGCTTTAAAATATTCAATAAATCTGCAAATCGGTATTGAACACTTCTTAAGAATGTAGGTCTTATGTAAGTATAAAATTCTGTTAGAACACATCTGGTTGTAATAACATCATAATTATAAGACATAATTGTCATGTTCCATTGTGCAGTTCTAGACAAAGTATCACCCCAGGCACTACTAGCCCAATACAATTAAAAAATTTTAGGTTTACTTCACATTGTGACTTTTGTTCGAGGAGGATCCTCAAATGAAGAAAATATTTAATGTGGAGAAAAGGAGAAAAAGTTTAGGAATCAGAACAAATACCAACAAAGCAGCACAATCGCTAGATCTTGGGAATTGTAAGTAATATAGGAGGCTTAGATCCTAGAAGTCGCTAGGCTCCTTTATGTTGATCTCATGCTTAACAAAAGGAGCCCATTGCACAGCGGGGTTAAGCATTGCTCCACTACTTGATAGCTTGCTTGTTTTGTAAGGTTTCTCCAGCGGGTGATACCTCGGTTCTGCGCTTCGTAAGAGAAAGAATTTATGCCAAAGCCCGTTTTGTAATCCAAGTAGATTTTTATGAAAGGCTGCAGAAGTTTCAGGTCTTACAGTCTCAAAAGGGTACACGCTATTTCAGGGAAGCACAGTGGGGTTTGCAACTGGACAGGAGCAACTTCTTGGACCAGCACACCCACAGGGCGGGGCTGCAGCGCCCAAGAACGGGAAGACAGAGCACTGGGGGGAAGAGGCTGTGGCCAGAGTAGGACGGGTTGGGGTTGGGGGTGTCTATGTGCGCCGGCAAGGGCTTGCCGTGAGACCTCAACCTCCAACCTGCCTCTGACCAGGTAGGGTAAAAAAAGGGGGCTGGTCTTCCCGCCTCCAGGGTATTTCGAAACTCTGGCTAGGGAGGCATGGTTGAAGGGATTGGTTTACCCCATTAGCTGTGTTAGGTCCACCTGGGTGATGTGATGGGCCTGGGCCTAGTTTGGCCTCCCACCTGGGTTGGAGGCCTGAATTTGAGCATGCTCAGTTAGGGTGCCCTCATAGGTGTCTAATGGTCTCCTGATTTCTTCCCAACCTCCTTTATGGGGGCCTCTGCAGGTATGGGAGGGACAACCCCCTGTCCCTGATCTACCTACCTAACAGTTTGAAGCCACACACTGATCTCCAGGAGATAAGGTGGTTTCTGTGAAGATTTACTGCCTCAGAAACCGCACAGCAAGTCCTCTGCCCTTCACGGGAGCCCTGGTGGTGTATGGTTACCCATGGGGCTTTGAACCCTGTGGTTGTCAGAAACCACGTGCAGCTCGGAGGAGCTTTCTGCTCCTGTAAACACGTCCAGTCTCGGAAATTCCCAGGGGTCACTGTGAGTCAGTATTGACCACATGGCAGTGAGTAATAGGGTCACCCTGAGTTGGAATTGACAAAGGGAGAGGGTTTGTTTTTGTATGCACGACAAAACTAAACATTATCTAAGACATTAAGAAGACATGATCATGTCTTCTTAATGATCACCAGCATATTCCAACCCATCGTTTTGATGATTGTGCCCATTTCACAGTGGACTTACATTGGCTGCCGTGGCCCTCTTCTTCACCAAACACGGTGATCTTCTCCAGTGATTGATTTCTCCTGATAATCTGTTCCAAGCTAGTGAGTCAGGCAATCTTCTGTTGTAATCCATAGTTTTAATTGGTTAATTTTAAAAAGTAGATTGCTAGATTTTATGTTTTCCAAATCTATCTTAGTCTCAAATCTCAGCTGTAACCGGTTCAACAGAGGCAAAGACCTACATTAGAGATACTGGCCCCATTGTTTCCAGTATCGACGTAACAAAAAAGTCGTCACAGTAGGAAAAACGAGCAAATAAGTTGTGGGAATATGTGGAGCACTTTACAAATTTGATAGGCAATTCAGAGCACAGAAGCATATTGAAAAAGAAAGACACATTTTGAGGGGACTAAGTGGAGCTTAGATTGTGCAGGATGCCCAGCGCCGTTTTGAGCTTTTGTGACATCATATTCATCAAGAGGAGAAACCTGGCCACGTGTGTCTTTTACAGTATGGATACTTAAATACAGGTGTACATTTATCTTTAACACTATGTATACATTATGAGACTTGGGAGTAGGAAAGGTGGACTATGTGGAAAGTAGAGGAGAGTTTTGAAAATCTCTGATCTCCGCATTGCAGTCCTCTGCAGAGGGACAGAGTTCTCTCAGGAAGAAAATAAAGACCACCAAAGAAACCCGTGACAGGCAGAGGAAACAGGAAGGGAGGAGAAAGGTTGAGAAAGTTTGGAGATATTGGAGTGAGAATTCAAAGTAGATATTAGTGGAGTAGGATATATTTGTGCTTGAATTATATGCTTGAAATATCTCAAAGTGATAACATTATGTCATTTCTAGATTTCTGTGCAAATTTTGTGAGTCAAATTTTCATTTTATTAGCAATCAATTTAGTTCTGTCCTATCAAGCAAAATGGCCATATAATGATGTAGAAAGTCTTTATAATTTTCCCCATTGATGATTTGAAGTAGCTTAAATCTTGGTATATTATGTGTCACACACGTCCTATTTTATGTATTTGTACACCTCCATTGCATTATTATGTTTTGAATTATAATAGTAGCATGCATTAAATACATGGGATGCTTTACACGGATGATAATTTTAAAATTTCTCAAAATGTGTACGCAAATGTTGAGTTACATTCTTTGTGGTGGAAGAAAACTGATTTCCTACCTACTGAAATTTTATGTTGTGAAGTTTCATTCTTTACTTTCTCTTTTATTGCCTTATAGTTTCATTTTCTTTTATCCTCAATAACATGCAATGCTCTCATATGCATTCTGTTCTTTTCCTGACCAAACCGTGCTTGCGTCTACTGATTATTTAGAAAGATTAGGGCAAATATGCTATGATCTAAAAGAATAAGAAATTACTGCATAAATTAATAATACAAAAGTGCTTGAGTCAGATAGACCAGAGGGTACATTTTCATTCCACAGTTAACCGGCTGCATGACTCCTGGTAAGTTCCTTCTTTGAATTCTTATTTTTTCATCAAATAATTAGACTCACAGGGTTGAATATAAGAGTCTATGACAAACTGTGTATGAAAAATCCTACACAATGCTTGGCACGTGTTGCCATTCATCATTTGTTAGTTTTGTTCTTTCTCTTTCCTTTGAGAGATTTCTAGATTCCAATAGACCCCGAAACCCAGCCCCAAGCCATTGCTCGCCAGCTCACCATGACATGAGACGACTTCACAGGGCAGAGGAGAAATACCCCACAGGTGTGCTAGGCTGTAATCTCCATGGAAGTAGTTTGCCACATCTTTTTCTCCTGCAAAGCCATCGGCAAGTTCAAACTGCTGGCATGTGAGTTGGCAGCTGAGCGCCTAACCACCGTGCCACCAGGATTCCCCTTCATAGACCACAGACCTAAATACGGAGTAATGCAGCTCTGCTTTAGAAAAAAATCATGAGGAACCAGCGAGAGACAGCAGCGTGTGATGCTGAGGGAAGGCAGCCCTGCAATGGCACACCTGCGAGGCTTGCTGCTTCTGGCTCAGTGCCAGCCCCAGGAAAGCCTTTCAAAGCTTGCCAAAACATTTTCTTGCAGGCATTTTCCCTCAGGCTTCTAATTCCAAATGACTTTTAAATGTGTGACCTTTGATATTGACTATTTTTACAGGGGGGGAAAAGTCTTCCTGCAGAATATCAGAAGCAGCAATCCTGTAATTCTAAATCCATTGCTGAGCAAAGAATTCTCATCTATCTGAATTGTATTTCTTTGTAGACTACCTTTAATGGTTTGGTTGGGGCAGCCAAATCTCCCTCTGGAGATAAGAAAGAAATTCTATGAAGCAGCATGTATTTCAGGACAGGAAGGAGGAAAAGAAGGACGATTTAATTAAACAGAGAGCTTCACTTGATTTTCCCTACTGTTATTTATAAGCAACAAATTGCCTCCAGATTTATACCTATACTCTTGCGCACAGTTTCTTCCGGCGGCAGCAGCAGCAACATTTTTCAGTCTGGTATTATAAACCATCTCCCCCCACCCCCACCCCCACCCCAATAGCCTATGAGATTTAGGTAAACCTGTCCTAATGTTCTCCTTTTTGAGTCCTTATCCCTCACCCCGGGTACCCCACCCCTCATTAAGTTCTCCCTATAAAATTGTTTTCTTCCATGTAGATCCAGCAATATGCTCCCTCTACCTTTTATTTACTCTTAATTAAAAAGCAAAACAATGAAAGCAAAGATAAACAAAGTGGAACTAATACTGAGTGCTAAATGGTAAGCATGGAATAGAATTTGACTCTTTTCCTGAAAATATCTACAGTCTGATAAGGGTACCTATGTACCCTATGAACACTTCTGATGTGATAGCACACCTTTGAGAATAGAGGTGCCTTCAAACATCCCCCCAGCATGATTTGATTCGGTTAGAAGGCTTGTGAACATCCGTGGCATTCGAATGTGGTCTTGAAAGGATTGTGAAGGTAGAGAGTGAAAGAGGACTCTGGGTGAGGCTGAGTAGAAGCATTTCTTTCAACGACAGATACAGTATTTTACACACTGTTAGGTTCTGATCCTAACAGCCTTATGCCCAACAGAACGGAATGCTGCCTGGTCCCGTGCCGTCCTCATTGGTGTTCCCATGTGTCCAGCTACTGCGTTCATCTTCCTCCTCGATGGCCTTCCTCGCTTGTGCTGCCCTTCAGTTCACCAAGCAGGATGTCTTCCCAGGGACTAGTCTCTCCCGACGACATAGCTAACGTTGCTGAGACGCAGTCTCACCATCATTGCCTGTGGGGAGCGCGCTCTGGCTGTACTTCTTCCAAACTAGATGTGTTTGTCCTTTGGACTTGTCTGTCCGTTTGTAGTATGTGTGCTGTTGTGATGCTGAAAGCGATGTCACCAGAATTTCAAAGGCCAGCAGGGTCTCTCAAAGTGAACAGGTTTCCGTGGGCTTCTGGACGAAGAACAGACAACTAAGAAGGACTCAGGTCCCCACTTTGTCTGAAGTGGAAGCTCTAAACCTTATGCCTAACTTGGAAACATTTTACAGAGTCGGTGATGATGTTGAGATGGTTATAGATATTTGAGAGGGAAGTAGGAATGGAGTGATATAATATCAAAGATATGTCTGCCTCAAACTGAAGAATACAAGACCGAGGTCAGATATAAAAAAGTCAGTGGAGGTTGATCCTTTCCCTACATAAAATAATTACTATCAGGTACATATCCATAGTTTATTGCTACAAGTTTTTGGTAAGTACAGGAGGGTTTTGGTAGATCCAATAAGCTGAAATAAGGAGGATTAAAAGGATTACCGTCCTTTATCCTTATGCCTTAGTTCAGAGGAGGCATCCATAGGTGAATCCCCTAATTTGTTGTATGTATCTGCTCCAATTGACCTGTCATCCTTTCCTATAGGCACACCACAACTCCCTGCTTTCTTTCCAAAATTGTATTAGGAATAATTATCACGGCCATTGTCCCTTACTGCCTTTTGAGCATTTGTCTCAGTCACGTTGGCAGTCCAGTGGTCAGAAATGGGTGTCCGAAGTATTCAAGAGGATGTTTGGACTATTTCAAGGTTTAGGACAGGATTAGGGCTCAGACTGCAGGTTGCCAACTTCTGCAGAAAATGTGCCTTTGGGATTCAGGTACTTAACAAAGTAAATTGTTAGAAGTTAGAAAATCTGTCTTCCCTATTATTTAACTTTTAAGCACTCATAATTGTGCTTCACTGTAAACGTTGTAAATATGTATTGCTTAATATGTATCAAGGACTGTATTAAAATGTGCATCCACAGATAGGAACCGGAAATACAGCGAACCCTGGACAGATGAGCCCCCCAGAACCAGTGGAGAGAGTGGCAATACCGGGAGGGTGGAGGGAAGGAGAGGGAGAAAGGGGGAACAGATGACAAGGTCTACATGTGGCCTCCTCCCTGGGGGATGGACAGCGGAGAAGTGGGTGAGGGAGACATTGGATGGGATAGGATATGATAAAATAATAATAATAATTTATAAATTATCAAGGGTTTCAGGGGAGGGGGGGCGAGGAGGGAGGGGAAAATTGAGGTGCTGACACCAAGGGCTCAAGTGGAAAGCGGGTGTTGTGAGAATGATGAAGTAAATATATTTACTAATGTGCTGGATAAAGTGATGTGTGTACGGATTGTGATGAGTTGTATGAGCCCCTAATAAAATGATTATTTAATAAAAAACTGTGCATCCATAGGTTTTTAATTCCCGTGGTCATTGCATGGAGTGGTGGTTGTCAGGTGCTGTCAACCACGATGCCAACAGAACAGGCCTGCAGCCTCACCACAATTGTTGCAGCTGAGCTCTGGTTGTAATGACTCTGACTGTGTCAACGCATCTCTTGCGAGTGTCCTGGTTTGCACCGATCCTCTACTGTACCGCGAATGACATCCTTGTTCAGACACTAGTCGCTCCTGCTAACATGTCCAAAGTATAAGGGACTATGCTTTTTTTATTTGAACTGTTTTCTGTCTATTCTTCTGGCAACCCATAGTACATTCAATATTCTTTGCTACCAATACACCAAACTCTGCCATGAGTCACTGTTGACTAAGAGTTATGTGACCGGAGCTCCTTTTTGGCTGACAGCATAATTGGAATGCATCGGTGCTTCATGATGCAGTGTCCAGCACTCACACACATGTGAGACGATTGGAACTAGAATGGCTGTGTCGTGGGTACCCCAGTTCTCAAGCTGACTTCTTTGCCAAGTGACTATTTCAAAGGAGTCTTATGCAGCTGATTTGCCCAGTAGAATAGTCCCTTTGATTTCTCCATAGTTGCTTCCACACAATTATTTCTGGATCCATGTAAGATGAAATTTTTGACAACATCATTTTCCCCCATGTTTCTCACGATGGTTTCTATTAATGTATTGTGAAGATTTTTGTTTTCTTTACATTGAAGGGTGTGGGTTCTGATCTTCATCAGTAAGTACTTCAAGTTCTTTTTTGGCTCTAGGAAGCATGGTTGAGTTATCTGCATATTTTAGGTTGTTAATAAGCCAAGTTCTTAAATTATTTGCTCAGTCTACAGACTTAATTAAGCAAAGTGAAAGGATACAATCCTGAGTCAGACCTTTTCTGATTCCAAACCATCCGTAGCAATTTGTTCTGTTCTAAGAATTGTCTCTTGGTCTGTGAACAGGTTCCACATCAGTACAAAGAGCTGTTCTGAAATTCCCGCTTTTCTTGATGTTTGGTATAGATTTTTTTTATGATCCATGCATTTAGAAGCCTTTGCATAGTGAATAAACACAAGCAAACATCTATTTGGTATGCTCTGTTTTCAGCCAAGATCTCTCTGGTATCAGTGGTGATATCCTTGGTTTCATGTTCTATTCTGAATCCAGCATTAATGTCTGGCAGCTGCGTGTTGATGTACTGCTGCAACCATTTTTGAATTATCTTCAGCAACATTTTACTTCCATGTGCTAGCGATAATATTATCAATTAATTTCTGCATTCTGTTTGGTTACCTTTTTTCTTCTATTTGTCTACTTACAGTAGCAGTACTTGGTGTCCAAATGATTCTTCTATGATGTTCATTAAAATTATAATAATTATTAATAAATACATTGTCCTGATTTCATAGGGAAATAATTAAATGAAAATATGCTAAATTTTCATTGAAAAATTCTCTATATGAAAAAATCTAATGAAATTGAATAACTAAGTGAAGAATATATATATATATATATATAGCATATTTCAATAAAATTCTAGGAAATCTCTAATTAATTGTAGCTGGAAAATATATATATATATTTTTGTGATACTAATATTCATACTTTTAAGGTGCCACCTGGTTTGGCTGATTGCTTGAAAACAGGTGGCTTTAGCTAACTGAGCTGGAACAAGTCTAAATGATGCAAGAATGATGAGGGAAGGCAGAAGTAGCAGTTGGAAGAACCAGATCGTCTCATGGATTTTGCCAACCCCTTCCTTTTTTGCAGGTTTTCAATCTCCTTTGTAACTAGGTTCACAGCTTTAGTGGAGAGGAGTCCAGAATACAAGAGCCTTGTGGTCTGGCCTTCTGGCTTCATTATGTGCCAGTGAATTTGCAACAGTAATGTGGTATAGTGAGCAGCTGCCTTTTACTGCAGAAGCCTCTTTCTGTGCTAGATTCATCAGCTCAGTTAATTAGAGGAGTGGCCAGAGTTAAAACACTAGCAAATGTGGTAGAATTATTTTATTTGTGCAGTGTCTCCAAAATAGGATGAGAGGAGGAACATCCAAGGCTTTCCATTTCTCATTAAAAGCCACATGAAAACATATGCGATGAGACACTAGGAGAATGAAATAGATTGAACAACATACTGAAATGGGTTTATTGGCCTGAATGATGTCCTCTTCCCAGTAGTTATCAAAGGAGCCAAAGACTACAGTAATGTTGCCATTGCTCACACTGTTTGGGGCCCTTTGTTGGCATTATCATCAGATTCTGTACGATGTACTTTGAATAATTCTCAGTAGCGACAAATCTTCATATTTAAAGAGTCTGCTCTGTTTTGCCATCAGTAGAATTTAGAATGTGCCAAATTTGGTGAGTAAAGCCAGTGATCAATGTAAGAAGTATGCTGCCTAGCCAAAAACAAAGTAGATTACAATCTAATGGAACTGGATTTTTGATGCAGTTTGTAAACAGGCTCTTTGTAGTCCAAAAGGGTTGTATTCAACTCATTTTAACATATTATCACATTTCTAGTATGTGTCTTTGATTACTTACTTGAGTGTATAGATTATTTTCTGTGCGAGAAAAGTCCGTTTAAGAAAATTATAGTTAGAGTTAATATTTAGTTTTTTTGTTGACTTCTAGTATGAACTTAATAACAAAATTATAACATTATAAGATATTATAAGAATTCTCATTAAGCAAATTGAAACTAAACCAGACCAATGCTATCTCAAACTAAAGGGAAATTATTTGAGAAATTAAGAGAGTAAACTTTTCAAAAAATTAGAAATGCTAATTAAAAAGAGGCTTCTAAGGAACTATTTTGTATTCAACTAATCTAAGAGAATCATGAAAGGAGAGCCCGGAGAGTACTTCGTGGATGCTATTGTACTTCGTTTTTATTGCAGCTGCTGTTCTACTTCTTTACTCTCACATTTTTGAATCGTAGATGTTATTATACTAACTTTTGGTAGACAATCCAGGTGTATAGTCACTATTCAAGTTCTTCGAACTCTGGAACTATTCTCAACTGTACAACAAAACCCAGTCAGAACTAAGCCACTGTCACCAACTTGATTCCTCCTTAGAGTGATCTCATACGATCGTATAGAACATCCCCATAGGGTTTCCAAGCTGTAATCTTTATGCAGGCAGACTGCCCCATCTTTCTCCCATGGAGTATCTGATAGTGGGATCAAACCATCGACCTTTTGGTTTGTAGCCCAGCATTTAAACACTCTTCCAGCAGGGATTCCCTTACAGACTCTTTTTTATTAATAGAGAGCAGGAAAACTGTTCACATTCTATCCTGTTAAGCAAAAGTGTCTGAGAGGGCATTGCTTCTACAATTGTACGACTGAAAGTGTGGCCGGCAGCGTCAGCATCACAGGGTGAATTTAAGATACATTAATGCATCAGTGGAAGAGGTTTCAGATGAGCTCTAATTTGTCGATGCACTTGAATTTACCGCTTCATTTTATTTTCCATGGCGTCTTTGTATGGGTGAGGTGAAGGCTGGCAGAGCAGATCACAGTGTTACACTGAACAATTCGTACACTTTCTGGTTCTGCTCATCTTTGCAATGGCCTCTCTGTGCCTTCACTTGTTACCCGTGCTTTCTGTCTTCCCTGTTTCTGCTCCTCCTTCTTCCCTGACCCTCCAAACTTTGTCTTTGGGTAAATCCTGCCCTTTTGAGCTTCAGTGTCTGACTATTTCAACACAGAGGCAAGTTCAGTTCCAGACCTGAAGGATCTGGACCATAGTTTTGGAGGTCCCACCAATATGTATCTGACCAGTAAGCCTGGTCACTTTTATGATTTTGAGTCCTCCACTGCCCCCATCTAGCCCTCCCCCCACATTTTTCTCCCATTCTAGTAAGGACCTTCTAACGTGATCCCTTTCAGGGCAGTGGGGAATCCCAGCCAGGGACCATTTTGTTTTCGGGGCTCAGGGTAGCACATACTGACTGCCCATTAGTCCATTGGAATCATTATTCCCATGTCTTTTGCTTTCACCTCTCTTCTTTTCTTTAGACAGGGAGATAACAACAGCTACACCATAGATGGTTGCAAATGAGCTTTTAAGATCCCAGATGCTACTCACGAAATTAGGAGGCAGAATATCATCTTTATGAATTATGCTATGTCAGTTGACCTTAGGGTATTCTTATCCCACAGGCCCAACTCGTCTCAGTGAGTTCATGTCTAAGAAGTTTTCATAACTTTTGCTCTTGTATGCTTCACCACATTCATGGCTATTATTTTCAGCACGATTAAATACACATAGACAAATATCCTCTGTCAAACCTGGGTACACTCCCACTCTCTCTCTTATTCAGCTCATGTGTCTATCCAAGCATTTAGCCCTAGAGCTGCACTGTTTCAGGATTATGTACATAACAATGTTTGCCCGTTGCCTTTCACTCTGGAAAACCTCTCTGTGTTTCCTTTGCCTCCTAAAATGATAGGCAAAACATTTATTTGCCTGTAATTTTATTTCTTCCTTATTGATTTATAGAGAATAATTAGATGATTAAACAAAATAAGGTAACCATGACAAAACAGAGTTGAGTCAGGAAAGGCATTTTTGTTTTGTTTTGTTACTCTAATCATGTTTTCTCATTGCCTGGGAGAGGCGGAGCATGTCTATGGAAAGGTGGATGACTAGCTGTGTTTCTACAGTTAAAAAGTCTCCATGATGATGTTTCCTGTGTTTGACAGAAGAACAAAATGTGGATCTTTGTGAAAATAACAGAAGAGAGAGCGAAGCTCTGGAAGGAAAAGAAGCAAAATGTTCACGTCTTTTCTGGGGATCTCTGCAGTAGATTGTGCTCTCTTACCTGTCAGTAATGTTTCTTCTCTAAATGTGTACCACCAACATTGCATGTGGATAAACTTCCTAGAAACCCTGGGATTTTGAAGCAGTTCAAACCCGCTCATCTATAGGATGTCGTTTTAAAGTAGCACTTCAATCTGCTTACAGGCTGGGCAAAGAGCCACTATCTTGTATAAGTCATTTTCCAGTAGAAAGAAGCAATACTGTTACTATTAGTTGCTGTACAGTCATCTCATGGCAACCACACTTGTGCCGAGCAGATCGGCTCCAGGGGGGTTTCCAGACTGTGATACTTCAGAGGCTGATTGCAAGGTCTGCCTTCCGAGGTACCTCTGGGATGATTCAAACCACAAGCTTCTCCACCAGTCGTTAGGCACTTAGTCATTTGTTCCATAATAACTCCAAACCAGTCTTGAGTGTGTTCTGACTCATTGCAACCCCAGAGGGCAGAGCAGAAGGACTCCTGTGGGTTCCCAAGATTGTAATGGGAGTACAGAACCTGTCTTTCTTCCTGGTGGTTTTGAACCGCCGACCGCAGCCCAATGTGTAATTTTTAAGCCACCATGGCTCTAGGTGTCTGTCACACAAGGATTCCTTAAAATAGTGTTTAAGAGGATTGAAGCTGGAGTTAGCAGATTTGTATTTTAACAGGATCCCTGTGATTCTTTATCCTGATTAAATTAACTAATTTTCCAAAACTTGGTTTTCTCATCTGAAAAATGAGAAAAGTATAAAGAGTTGCTGCGATAATTGAAGGTGAAGCAAATAAGTTAATGATAAATATTCACCACTATTACATGTAAGGAGCCCAGTGACACTATGGTGCAAACTGAAATGTGGGAAGTCTGAAACTATGCAGCCTCTCCTCAGGAGAAAGACATGATGTCTGGTTCTCGAAAGATGACAGCTGAGAAAATGCCATGGTAGTTCTACTGTGTCACGCAGGGTAATTATGGATCAAAATCAATTTGATTGCACCTAAGAGCAACACAACACAATACATCACAACTACAACATATTATTACCTTGTACTTTGTCTTTTCCTTTTATAGATATCATGGCTTTACATGCATTATCTCATTAAGTAAATTAATTACGATGTCAATAAAAATATTTTTAACTGATGAGTGAGTAGACTCAGAACTGTTACATGCTTGTTTCCACTCAATCAACTGGCTAAGTGAAGTGCTAGTTTTCTATCTTAAGTCCTCTGCTATTTTTGTGGTATCTTATAATGTGGTCTATCTGTAAACTCAGGAAGTCAATTGATGGAGTGGGTAAAATCTCTAATTTGTTGTCATTTTTGCTATGTGTTCTTACTAGCTGGAAAATATTTGGACAACTTATTTAGATATTCATCTGTCAGTTTTCAATTCTTCAAAACAGGTTTAAAAATGTTATTAGTTGTCAGTAAGTTTGCTCTGACTTATTGTGACTGCGTTTCCAGTAGGACAAAATGTTGCCTGATCCGGAACCATTTCCAAGATCCTTGATAGGCTGACATCCAGAGTATTTGAGGAGACTTCAAAATGGTGTGGGCAATAGAATGACAAGGTATTGGAATTTCCACAAAAAGCTTTTGAAGCCACATCATATTTTTCACCCCTTCCAACTTGGGTCTCCTCTACATTGGACATTATTTTATTGCAATCCATAGAATTTTCATTCACTTGAATAATTTTTGGAGGTTGATCAGCAGGTGATTGTTTGTATTATATTTTAGTTTGGAAGCTCTTCTGAAACCTGTAGGTATTTAAATGTCTTGGAAAAATTTAAGGAGAGAATCCCTCTAAGGGTAAGTTTGGCATCATAGCCCAGCACTGACACACAGTAGATATTATAAAGATGGTCATGCTTGTCATCCCCTGTCACCTTGGGAAGTAATTGTTTCTGAAAATGTTGCTATATTAAAAACTTGTTTTGAAGTTTTTATTTGGAATTACATCGAAAATAATTCATTAGCTATATAGGAAACCCAGACATTCAGGCATTTTAATTTATATTTCTTTCATAATCCAAAAATTATATTTCCCAGACTGCTAATCCCATGGTCAGATAGTATTTGATTGTTTCTAAAATACATTTCCAAGTGATTAAAAAAAAAACTTTCAGCATTAAGGACTTTCTCCAAAACATATCACAAAATCAGAAATGGGAGAGCAAATATTTTCTGGGAAAAGTTCAATATTGTTCTGTATATTAATAAGTATATGAGAAATTTATATAGCTCCCAAAGGGATAAATTAGAAAGGAACTCATCCCTGAAGATATTTATTTTAGTAACATTAATTTGATGTCACATATCAATATAGTTAACTCATTTTTAAAAATGTTGACATCATTTTATTCATATGGGAATATACTATGTATCAACCAGTGGTCATGGCTACCTTATTCACAGTAGCTAAGCATGGAAGACAACCTAATGCCCATCAACAAAGGAGAGAATGGATAATATGTCATATTCACACGCACTCTTTAGCCAGAAAGAGAACCACATTCATAATTATGCTAGAACATGGATGAGTCTTGAAAACCGTACACTCAGTAAAATAAGCCAACATAGAAGGTTAAAGTCTGTATGATCTCACTTAAGTAAAATACTTAGAAAAGACTGATGTTTATTATTGGTTACCATGCTGGTGAGGGTTGGGAAAAAGGAGAACCATTGTATAGGAAGGAAGTGGTGGTTTTGTATGGTGGTGGGAAATTGACCAGCTATTTTTCTGGATTTGTACAATATGATTAATGAAATTAATATTCTTAAGTTGTACATCTGGAATGGTAAGGTAGAATATAAAAAAGTTCCTGGATATTCTTTGTCCATAATTCACAAATATTAATATTACTGTATTGTCAATATATGCATGTGTTTGTGTGCATACATGTATATGTGTGTATGTAAATATGTGTATGTTTATGTGGTATTTGCTAAGGATAAAATATAAATTAAAACTGATAGTCTACATACCTGGAGAGAGAGATGGAAAATATTAACCCACTAAATGGAGTTTGGTCCACAGTTATTCAACACGACAGAGTAGAATGGCTTCCTAGGAATTCCAGAGTTACATAACGATGACTTGCCCCACTGCCATTGAATTCTTTCTGGGTTCTGACTTATAGCGCACTTATAGGACAGAGTAGAACTGCCTTTTGGGGTTTCCAAGACTTTAAAACCTTGACAGGAGCAGGCAGCCTCATTTTTCTCCCACTACAAAATGATACGGGGGAGTAATTGTTCAGGAAGCATCAGCTTTCTGTTTATAGTGCTGGAAAAATTTGACAACATATGTTGTTGATTGTTGTACAACATGAATAATGTGATTGGTGGCACTCAATTGTAACTGTGAAAAACATTGAATTGGAAAACGTGCTATACTTTTACAACAATAAAACTATGGTAAGAGTCAGGAAGGAAACCATCAATGAACTAATGTTGAGAATGGTTTTTGCTTTATCTACTTTAGAAAGCATTCCGTGAAATCAGTGTTTTTTAAAGTCAGAGTTTAAAATCAGAAGGAGCTTATCAATGGAAGTCTGGAGGGGTGGTTGAAGTGGAGGGAGAAAGATCTCAGAAAAACTGGGGTAACTAAAATCCCGGTGCTGCCAAGTACCAAGGACAGTGGGAAGGAGGCAAAAGGACAAGGTTGAAGGAAAGGCATGCCCCTGCTACTTGAGGGGAAAGAAGTCTTGTTTGAAGTCCTTTGTTTTCCACTCAGTTAATTGGCTAGAACAAAATTTAAACAGATAAATGGCATTCCTGGATATTTAAAAGTTTGCTTCTCTGAGAGGTTAAAAAGGGCAGGTAACTTCCATACATGTCCACTTAGCCTCTCTTAATTCTCACATTAATTTACTAATCTTACTATGATTGGACTGTTGCAAGTGTCTGTCTTTTCTTCTTACAAATGTGTCTACACTTAGTATTTGTTGAAATGAAAACCACAGTACCATGACCAATGCTGAGTTAGACAAGATATTGATAAAAGAGAGTTGTGGAAGGAAGTAATAAAATCTGAGGTGCATGTCTGACACGCATCTGACATTTTATATGAGGGAGGACGTAAAAGAACCTTGAAGAAGCACTGTGGAAGAGGTTGGAATAGGTTCGAGGAGGAGGAAAGTTGGGGTCGAGGGTAACTTGAGTTTGAGGCACGCAGTTTGAGGTTGCTGTTGCTGGGTGCAATTGAGTCGACTCAGACCCATCGCCGCCCTCTGCTCCACCGAAAGAAGCCCTGCGTGATCATGCACCGTCCTCACCGTTGTTCCTGTGCTGAGCTATTGATGCAGGCAGGGGTTCTCAACCTGTGGGTTGCGACCCGTTTGGGGGTCGAACGACCCTTTCAGAGGGGTCGCCTAAGACCATCGGAAAATACCTATTTCCGATGGTCTTAGGAACCAAGACACAGCTCCTCTATCCGCCTCCAGGCAGGTCCGCCCACATGCAGATACACCCACATACAAGTACCCGGCGTGAAGACTGTTACCCATGCTACACCATGCTTCAAGAAAAAAATTCACTTATTTGTAATTAGAAATAACTATTTCACAATATATAATTACATATCGTTTTGTGATTAGTCACCATGCTTTAATGATATTCAATTTGTAACAATGAAAATATATCCTGCATATGAGATATGTACGTTATGATTCATAACAGTAGCAAAATGACAGTGATGAAGTAGCAACGAACATAATGTTATGGGTGGGGGTCACCACCCCATGGGGAACTGTATGAAAGGGTCGCGGCACTAGGGAGGCTGAGAGCCGCTGCATTATGTCAGTCCATCTCGAGGGCCCTCCTCTTTGATGCTGCCCCTCCACTCTACCAAATCGAGGTCCTTCTCCGGGACTGCTGTCTCCTCGCAGTGTGTCCACAGTGTGTCAGAGATCTCACCGTCCTTGCCTCCGAACAGCACTCTGGCCTTCCTTCGTCCAAGGCAGATCGGGTTGTCCTTTTAGCAGTCCGTGGCACTTTCAGTGTTCGCCAGCACCGCAATCCAGATGTGTCCGTTCGTCTCCAGTCTTCTTCTTTTGGTGTCCACTTGTCCCACGCACAGGATGCAATTGAGAGTGCTGACTTCAGTCGGGCACACCGTAGTCCTCAAAGTCACAGCCTAGTGCTTCAGGACTCTCGAAAGGTCCTGTGCAGCAGATTTCCATAATACATCTTTTCATCTCTTGACTGCTGCTCCATGAGCCTTGGTTTTGGATCCAACTCAGAGAAAATCCTGAACAACGTCAACCTTTTCTCCGTGGATCATGATGTGACTTATTGGTCCAGTTGTGAGGATTTGGGTCTTCCTTATATTGAGTTGTAATTCATCCTGAAGGCTACAATCCTTGGTCTTCATCAGCACGTGCTTCTAGTCCTCCTCACTTTCAGCAAGCAAGGATGTGCCATTTGGTTATTACAGGTTAGTAATCATTCGGTCAATCCTGATGCCACAAGCTTTTTCATAAAATTCAGCTTCTCTGGTGGTTTGTTCAGCATATATATTAAACAAGTATGTTGAGAGGATACAACCCTGATACACACCTTTCCTGCTTTTAAACCATGCTGTATTCTCTTGTTCTGTTCACACAACTGCCTCTTGATCCACGTACAAGTTCCAAATGAGTACAATGAAGTGTTCTGGGATTCCCTTTTTTCTCAAGGTTATCCACAGTTCATTCTGGTCCACATAGTGGGAATGCCTTTGCATAGTCAATGGAACACAAGTAAACCTTTTTTTCTGGTATTCTGTGCTCTAAGCCAAGACCCATCTGACATCGGCAATAATGTCCTTTGTTCCAAGTCCTCTCCTGGACATGCCCTCCATGTCTTCTGGGAATTCCCTGTCAATAGACTGCTGCAACTCTGCCTGGAAGATCTTTAGCAACATCTTACTTGTGTGTGATGTCAATCTCATTCTTTAGGGTTAAGACTAGTATGGGATTAGGATTGATTAATACCAGATACTTAAAGAGATTTACCTTCTTATTGCTTTGTGGAGGGGCATAATGGCATGAGTTAAGCTATTTCAAGAGAATCCACCATTCTAATGCTATGTTCCTGAATATGACTTTCCTTGAACAGTGACCTGCAGCTCCACAGGAGGGAACAGAGGAAGAAGGAATTGAGATACGTGGCAGGGGGGAAGGAGCATAGAGAGACTGAGGACTGAGGCTTGCTAACATCTAGGCACAGTTTTACTGGTGCCTTCCTAACATGACTCTTGCTGTCATGTTGGCATTTACCCAACAATGACACAAGGAAAACATGCTTAACATTTTATAAATGCACCTTACTGTGTATCACATTTTCCACTGTTTTATCACTTGCCTATAACTTATGTTTTTATTCACTGTGGATTCTTTTTTTTAAAAAAATACTTGGCTTTATCAGAAATCTAAGCACATATGGAGAGTTTAAAATCTAATTATAAACCTATGAAAATAGAATAAATTATTGCATTTCAATAATTAGATAATTTCTAAGGTTCTTTTTTATTCATGCTCTAGGATTTAATGATTCTACCAACTTTTTTTACCTAAGTGTAATCTAGAAAAATAAGAATAAAGGATGCTGAATGTGCACAAATATACAACAATATGCAATAAGTAAACAACAAAACCTTAGTTGCTGAAAGAAAAGAAAATGTGAAGCATTTATTGATGAAAATGAAAGTTTACAGACTTTGTATGGATTATATCTCCATATAAAGAAAATTAAATTCTTCACAACTGGACCAACATGCAGATGAGGTACAGATGGAATGTCATCCAGGATCTCATTTGACCCGGATTCACCATCAGTGGTGACCTCAGAAGCAGTTGTCAGGAGCCCCAGTGACTCACTGCATTGGGAAAATCTGCACAAACTTCTTCTAAGTGTTAAAATACCGTGATCTGACTTTATGGTTTAAGGTATGCTTGACTCAAGTCAAATGATTGTCACTCACCTCATAAGCATGTTGTGTTGGTCTGTGTTAACTAGAGAAACAAATCCAGAGACACTCACAGGTGTATAAGAAAGAGCTTTATATCAAAGATTAATTATATTAAGAAAACATCCCAGACCAGTCCAGACCCAGGCCTTAAGTTCAATATTAGTCCACAGGTTCAATGTTAGCCCATCAATCCATCTTTGGACTCAGACAGCACATGCAATCATTCCAAACTGGAGAAGGTCACACACAGGCTGGTGGGTGGAAAGTCCTCTGGATCCAATGGCAGTGGAGGCATCGCTAGAGCTCTGGCTGCCATTAGCATGACTCCATGTGATATGTCCACAGAAAGATGAAAGAAGAGAGAGGGAGAGGGAGAGGGAGAGGGAGAGGAGGGAGAGAGAGAAAGAGAGAGAGAGAGAGGATCTGGCCTTCTCTGAGCAATTTATCTCCGTCATGCCTCCAAATGAGGTAATCAATCTGTGACCGGATTGGCAGGCTCTATTCCACCCCTTTACACTTAATACCCTAAAGTTGTCAGAAGATCATGTCATTGCCACACTAGTGGAAGCTGGACAATGAATGAAGAAGGTCAAAGCAGAATTGAGGCCTTTTCGTAATGGTTTTGGCAAAGAATTTTGAATATACCATAGAGTACTAGAAAATCAAACAAATCTGTACTGGAGGCAGGTAGGTCAGAATGTTCCTTAGAAGCTAGATGGCAACACCTTGCCCCTTGTGTAGTTCGATTGTGTTATCTGGAGGCATCAGTCTCTGGAGAAAGATCACGCTTGATAACATAGAAGGTCAGGAAAAGAGCCCCTCAAAGAGAGAGACTGACAAACGGGCTGCATCAGTGGGTGGGATATAGGCTTGGCTGGGAGGCTGACACAGGAACTGCAGTCTTGCTGTTGTGCAGATGGTTGCTGTGAGTTCGAACTGACTTGGCAACACCTAAACAGGCCAACGATTTAAGTCAAGTAAAAGCATCTTAAAAAGCTTTCTCTAATTGAAATAATAAATCATTTGTCTCATAAAATATAACAAAGTATAACCAAAAATGCCATAAAGTATAGTTTAGTGGGTATACATTGAGCTGCTAACCACAAGGTTTGCAGTTCTAAACCATCTTCTGCTCCATGGCAGAAAGATAGGAATTTCTACTCCATAAAGAGTTACAGTCTCGGATACTCGCAGGATGTTCTACCCTGTGCTGTAGGCTTGTGACTATTAGGCAGCATATAGTTTGGCTTGATTTTGTTTTGAGTATCTTGTATATGCAAAATTATCTCTGCGGAATCAATAAACGAATAATGTTGTTGTTATTAGGCGAGTTCCAACCCATAGCACCCTCGTGCACAACAGAACAAACACTGCTTGGTCGTGTGTCATCCTCACAATTGTTCCTATGCCTGCGCACATTTTTCAACCTTGCTCTCAGTCCATCTCCTTAAGGGCCTTCCTCACCTTTACTTCCCCTCTACCCTGCATAGCATGATGCCCTTCTCCAGGGACCAGTCTCTTCTGACAACATGTCCAAATGTAGGATTAAGTGTCGCCATTCTTGCCACTAAGGAACACTTGGACCTCATTTCTTCCAGGACAGATCTGTCTGTCCTTAGCAGTCCGTGGTATTTCCCACAATCTCCAGCACCACAATTCAAATGCACACATTTCCCTCCAGCCTTTCTTTATTCAGTGTCCAACTTTCACATTCCCATGAAGCATTAGAAAATACCATAGCTTGGGCGAGATGCAAGTTCATCCTCAAAATAACATCCTTCCAGCCTGTCCTATCCAGACAGATCTGCGGAGACAACAACATGCACAAAAACAAGACAGAGCAAAAC
>NW_022111369.1:25725968-25730158 GCF_000313985.2 Echinops telfairi | reverse complement strand
TTTGAGAATGATGAGGGCAATGAATGTACAAATGTGCTTTACACAATTGATGTGTGTATGGATTGTGATAAGTGTTGTATGAGCCCCTAATAAAATGATTAAAAAATAAAATAAAATAACATCCTTGCTTTTTAGTACCCTGAAGAGGTAAATACTGCAGATTTAGCCAAGGAAACACATCTTTTGATCTCTTGAATGCTGTTTCCATGAGCATTGATTGTGGATCCAAGTAAGAAAAAATCCTTGAAAACGTCTGCCCTTTCTCCATTTATCATGATGTTAACTATTGGTCTAGTTATGATGATTTTGGTCTTCTTTACACTGACTTGTAATCCATGCTAAAGGCTGCAATCCTTGATCTTCATCAGCAAATGCTTCAGGTCCTCCTCATTTTCAGCAAGCCAGACTCTTAATAAGCTTCTCTTCAATCCCGATGCCACATTTTTCCTCATATAAGCCAACTTCACTGATTATTCGATCAACTTATAAATTGAATAGGTCCAGTGAGAGGATACAATCCTATCATATACCATTCATGCTTTTAAACCAGGCAGAATTCCTTGTTCTATTAACACAGCTGCCTCTTGATCAATAGTCATCCAATGAAGTGGTCTGGAATTCCCATTCTTCTCCAGGTTCTCCCACTCTGCTGAAGGTTAGTTTGTTATGATCCACCCAGCTGACTGTCTCGGCATAGTCGGTAAGAAAAGAGTAAATATCTTTCTGGTATTCTCTGATTTGAGCCAAGATCAATCTCACATCAGCAATTATATCTTTTTCCAATCCTCTTCTGAATCTAGCCCAAACCTCTGGCAGCTCCCTGTCAATGTATTGCTACAACTGTTGTTGGATGATCTAAAACAAAATTTTACTGGCATGTGATATCAGTGATATTATTCCAAAACCAAGAGTAGATTTAGCATAATTGTAAAGAAGAAAACTGTCCCATTAGCTCCTCAGATATATTTTCTTGGTGGCCAACTGAAAGTCTTACTTTTAAAGGTTTAAGTGCATAACTGGGAAAAAGGTTTAAAAATTGGCTTCTATGAAATCATAACCGATTAAATGTTGATGTGTTGTAAAGAAACAAAACACTTTTATCTATTGCTTAAATCTTTACAAATTTTGAAAATTCCTCACTCAGGTGTTCTGGCCAAAGGACAGCCATTTTCTTAGAAGACCTACTTAAGAGATGTATTTATTTTAAACACTGTGCATTGAACAATATACCTGTAGCATTCTTTAGCTACAGAATCTTTTTCAAAAATATCCTTACATCTCGCTGCTACCAAAGTTTAATATCCATTTGGCTAACACGTTGAGAAAACTAATTTATACAAAGCATATGGTCTAACATATGTTAAAGGCATTTTCAGATGTTGGACTATGTTCCGTATCTTGGAAAACTGTGAGTCTTTACACAGAATCGTAGAATAAAATTGAGGGACTGTGAGGAAAGTAGTCCAACAGTGTGTTTTTTTCACAAGTTAGGAAAATACCCTTCCTAAGAGACACAGGATATTTTTTCCCGTCTCCTGACAAAGAAAAAAAAAATTTAAGTACAAAATATTTACCAATGTAAAAAACAAATCTGAATAGTAGTATAAGACATTTGCAGTTGTGTTTTTTTGGATATTGATTATAAAGATATATTTATGTGGCAGGGGTTTATAAATTAAGTGTATAGTTATTTAAAATGAATGGAGTTAAATCAATCATAAATAGACAAATGTTTGAGACATAAGAAGTCAGGAAAAAGTACTCACATCGGAAGAATCATTTTCTGACAAACACCAGTAGTGGAAGGGGAAGAATAGATAAACTTTTAAAAAACTTATGTAGAAGAAATGTTTTCTATTTCAAATGATAGTTGCCTTGCATTTTATACAAGGATGTATTCAAAGAATTTAGAGAATATAAAGTTAATTCATACTCACCGTTATCATGGATTTGTTACCCAGGAAAATTTCAATGCCATAGTGATGATATTTTATTCTCATAAGTATGAATATCATAAGATATCAAAATATGTTTATGCTCTCTTGACAAATGTTACCAGAAACATGTTTGTTTAAGCAGATTGAATTTATTGGGACATTAAAAAAATAGAGAAAGCACAAATGAATAAATGTGGGCATCTAACAAGCCCTCAAACCCAAACACCAAATAAAACCCATGTGTACAGTATAAGCTATGTGGTAAGTATTTTGGTGGCAGGTTCAATGAAATATTGCTTTTCTACATTGTGTAGCTACTTCAGGATATATGTATAATTCTTTAGGAGGGTAACTTCTTATTAAAGCTGATTCTGTAAGTGCAAAGTCCCTAAGAATAGATAGGATAGCAGGCATGTGCTCATTAGTTTGCACGCTGTTCCTGTTCATGTCTGTGTTCAGCCCTTTGTAGTGAGTGGTCATGCTTTCTGTTGGTCCGTTCTTCAGAAAATAGCCTGTCTATTGTCCTATGAACTTGTTCATGTTCCATGAAAGAAACCAGGGCCTAGCTGTGAGTGTTAAGGCGCCTTCGAGCAGCATCAGTGGCTTGTTAATATTGCCAGCCCAGCTCCCACCCGTCGGGGCCTGCCTTGCTCTTTTTACACATATTATAGCATAGCATTCTACCTGCATATATCACAGGACAATAATTTTATGTGTGACATGATTATTTTCCAACCAAATACATGTTGTTTTATTTATTTTTTGGATGGGGGGGTTGCTTCCTCACAGTTTCTTTATAGAAGATAAAATGAGGTTGATGAGTTATCCTTTACACCTGAAAAATGATACACCCTTTCTAGTTGTGAACCTTATTTAACAACTTTCTGAATGTTGCATGTTGCGAGTATTACAAATTATTAAATGCTCAGTTCTCTTTCCTTGAATATTTTCTTTCACGAGTACTTCCCATTGTAAAATTGGCTGGGATTTTTTGGAATCCAGGAGTGTGACGTGTTGTACATTGATATTATAGTGTCTTGATAAAAATGAATCCATTTTATTATGTAAGAAAACATAAAATAAACATACACATCACATTAAGGATGCGACAGGTTGACTTTTATCCCCTCAAAATATATGTAGAATCTCTAGGCCCTGCGATCTGGGAATGTTATTAGGAAATTGTAAAAATGAGGTCTTTGCAGAACTAATTAAGCTAAAAATGAGACCATATTGGATTAGCATGGACCCTAAATTTAATGAATGGTGTCCTCAAATTTTAATGAATGGAAAATGGATTATGGACACATAGAAGAAGGGCATGTATAGCCAGAGTAGAGCGGGGAGCTATTCTGCCGCCCTCCGCAGAGAGCCCATGGCTGCCAGCCACCATTAGAACCAGAGGAAACCTGGCCTTCTGGTGGTCCTCGGAGCCTCTGCAGGGGCTCATTGCAGATGGCGAGCCTCCAGGGGGCCTTAACGAAACCCGGTTTGCGGAAAGATGATTTTAGAAATACTTCTGGATTATGTCTTTTATTACATTACTGATCCACACCAGTGAAAAACAAGGATCCGGAATAAAAATCCAGTAACTCTGAATAAGAGGGTCTAGCATTTTCCTTCACAAAAAAGGTATAATTACAATGAGTTTCGTTGTTTAAACCTGTCAGTTTCTCCTTGGGAAAAAGATGTGGAAGTATACTTCTGTCTGTTTCCACTCTAAAGAGTTAGTAAGAACTTTAGAGGTGTGACAACGCATATAGTTTTGGTAATATTTTCATCTACCTCACCTATTCCATTTTATTTTCTAATAAGGCAATTAGTAAAGACTTGCTTAAAGACTAGCCCTTAAATAGAAGGCTCACATGAATTGATTTCTACAGATGACTCAGCTCCACATTAATAAATCCTTCTACTGGTTGTCCATCTGCTTCACTTAAGTAAACCACAAAGGGTAAGCTTCCTGAGGCAGCCTTTGCTTCTCTGCACCTGGGGAGGCGAGGTCGCCAGGGTCGTCCTTAGTCTCCTTGCCCACTGACTTCTGAGTGTTATTCCTTAAGAGAGTTACTTCTTCCTCTGAACTCAGCCCTTCCCACTCAAAAGTGCATTCCATTTTCTCAAAAGTGAAGTCTTATATATTACATTATTGAATACACCTTGTGTTCCCATTCCTATCTCAAGTGCCACCGAAAAAGGCATGGGTATGTAGTGTGTGTGTGTGTGTGTGTGTGTGTGTGTGTGTGTGTGTGTGTG
>NW_022111369.1:25722337-25725126 GCF_000313985.2 Echinops telfairi | reverse complement strand
ACTGTAGGTGAAACAAAGTTATTATTTAGCTTGGAAATGAAAGAATGTAGGTCCTTTTCAAAGCTTTCATCTATCTTGTAACTTTGGGCCACATGTTTAGCCTTCTTAGGTGTATGTTTTCCTCACGTGTAAAAGAAATAGGTTTAATTTATGAACCGATGAAACAGTATGGACATTAAAATGCTGCTATAAATTTGTCTGTTTAAAATGATGTTGCCTATTGGTCCAGCTATGATGATTTGGGACTTCTTTTCAATGAGTTATAATCCATGCTGAAGGGTGCAATTCTATGTCAGCAGGTGTTTCAAGAAAGAAAGTTGTGTCCTTCACGTATCGCAAGGTGTTTGTAAACCTTCCTCTAATTCTGATGCCATGTTCTTCTTTATATAATCCAGCTTCTCTATTTGCTCAGCATACAGATTGCACAACTACAGAGAGAGGATACAAACTTGACACTCACCTTTTTTGATTTAAAACCATGCAAAATTCCCATGTTTTGTTTCCACAATTGCCTCTTCCATGTATATCCATTTACACACGAGCATAATCACATCTTATGGAATTTCCATTCCTCTGAAGGCCGTCCATAGTTAGTTGTGAACTATTTAGGCTAAAATTATATTCCTTATTTTTTTAAGACAGAAGTTTGCAAGCAGAATAACTTGGTGTGCAATAATAAGAGCTAGATTTAACTTTAAGATCAATATACATACATTATCTTATATGATTATCAAGATTAATCTTTATATGACTTTATGTGCTAAAATATTAATGTTTTATGTAACATTTGACCTTAAATCGATACATTGAAATGGAATTCTTTCCATTTCTCCTGTGTCTTGGTACATGAGGAATCCAGCATGGTGCTACTAGCTGTGTGAATGGTTATGCTCACATGCATTGAACTTTATGTACTCTATTTTCAATGTGTGTTGAAATAGAGCAAGGGCATAACTCCCTGGTAGAGTCTCTAACAAAAATAATTTGTGTTACAGTGTTAATGGTTCCCCCAAATATTTTCATTTTCTAATAGCATGTACCTGTGACAAAGACCTTTGTTAGAAATAGGTCTTTATAGCTGCTATTAGTTAACATTAGGTCACACCAGAATCGTGTGGCTCAATGTAAATCGTCGTGGTGTTCTCATGGAAGAGCATATACAATGACAATGGAGTGAAGCTACAGCTACAAATCAAACCACACCTGGTGGCTACCCGAATCTATACAACCTTTTGAGAAACAGTGGTCTTATCCACACAGTGAATTAAGACAATTAACTTTCAGAACTACGGTACTCCGTACCATTTTATTTAGTGTTCGAGGAAAGTTTAGGTTACTGCTTAAAAACGAAATGCAAGAAACTCAAAGTTCACAAAATAACAAAGCCAGAAATGAGCAATTCTGTAATTCCCAAACTCTAGGTGATCCTTCAGTTGGGGTCAGGGGCCCACGTCGCGGCTCTCGTAGCAGGCGGTAAGAAGCCACCCAGTTGAGGTTGGTGTGGCACTAAGAGATTCGACTCTCCCACCTGGGTCTTTCAGCTTGGAGGGGTCATTAATGAGTTGTGCTAAAAAAATGAAGAAAAATACAAGATAAATAAAGCAAATGAAACGATGATGTATTTTGAGCTTTTGTTCAGATAGCAAATGTTATTTATTAAAAGGTAAGTTTTAATAATTGTCCGCTGAGAACAAATTACATCTCACTGATTAGCTTTTACAATGATAGATATGTTGAGGTAGGAACAGTGCAGTTTTTCCAAGAAGAAAAACCAGGGTCACTTGTAAATATGAGCGTTATTGGATCAGAGAGCAAAGAAAGCCCCAGCAAGCGAGGCCCCAGCTCAGATGTACAAGTTCTGGGAGTTAATCAAATGGCCAGGCATGAGATTTCCTGTGGCTCTGATCCCATCCGTGAAAAGTGATCATCCTTTTTGGAGAACTTTGGTAAAATCCCTTGTGCTTTAAAAAATAGCTTTAAAGTTGTCTAATAAAATTGAATTTATTCCAAGTCTTTAATTAAAGCGTGGTTTTAAATAATCTGTTGAGCCACCCTGAGATATAGCTTCAGAGGTGCCAGGACCACAAATAGAGACCTGATCCTTAAGGTTTGGGGGCAAAAAATATTGTTTGTGGCAACAAAAGTTGTCAAACAGGGTAAAATGATGGAAGCATGTGGAAAAAGAATATTAGTCAAGCCTATTGGTTCACAGGTGCTGATCTTCAATGCAGTATCATCTGCCTTTGATTTGTTAGGACCAGAAAAGCAGGCCTCATACTGATGTTTGGAATGCATTCTGACTCTTGTTTTTCTAGCATATTTTCAGCCCTCTGTTTAATCGTAGTAGGTACATGCATGCTGGGTCTTGGTTTTTGTGACTTCATTGCAAGGTTATAATATTTAAAAGAAACAGTACATCTATTCCAAGCATATGATTTCTGTTTCTTTCCTAAAAAAAAATTTTTGAGCTGTCTTAGCTTCTTCTTCTAGAAAATAGTAGGTCTGAAGACAGGCTTTAGTCCGTTACGTGTTTACCTTTCATTACAGAAATTTGTATTGTAATCCCTGCTTTACCGAGTGATTTGTGAAGATTAAATCATATCACTTGTTCATAATACAAGTTCTGCTCTTTCTGAAACCGATCTCTGAGTATATGATTTGCTTCTATTATGCTTTATTTTCCATTTTAAACTATATTAATTACATTTTATTGGATAAAATTGTATGTATATTTTAGCTGTAACTCTAGAGATGATATATATGAAATAGATAATTTCAGAAATGTATTT
>NW_022111369.1:25716530-25721241 GCF_000313985.2 Echinops telfairi | reverse complement strand
GTGGTCAACACGTAGACTTCCACTGTGCTTTCAGTCATTAATTTAGTTCCTGTGATGTATTATTACTGAATAGTCATACATTTTTTCTTTATTTCTTGAAGATAGATTGGAAAGCGAGTAGTATCCATAGACCCACTCAAATTTCATACAGAAGTTTTTTTCTTAAAAAAAAAAAATCCCAACAACACCAATAATCTGGTAAGTGCTGAACTATGCTGATGTCCCAGCCTCAATTCCAAATCCATACAGTGCATTTTCACCACCCTGCCTGATGTGTCTCTATTCAAATACATTTCTTAAGGAAATGAGCCACCGCCACAAGTTCTGTGGAGCTTGATTGTGATGTGTGAACATTTTATGGTAGAATATCCATGAATTTATTCAAAGATCTAAATTGATTTCTTGCTCCTTTGTCAGCTACGGTAAAGATGCATGAAAGATGCATGTGGTCTTCCATCTATCCTGTAGTCTTAACTTTGAAAGAGACTTCAACTTCAAACTCCTTGTTCATTCCTAGGAAACTATAGGAAATGGTGAAGACAATGAAGATCCGTGTCTCTATGTTAGGTGCCTTCTGCCGAGTTGGTTCCTACTGATACAGTGACCCCATGCACAGCGGCAGGAAGCATTGCCAATCCTACGCCACCTGCCCAGTTGTTGCCATGTTAAAGCCCATCGTTCTAGTCACTGTGCTAAGCTGTCTCATCCGTGGTCTTTCTCTTTTTCACACTCTGCTTGACCAACATGATAGCATGTTCCAGAGACTTGACTCTCCTGGCAACATGCCATCATCCTATACTGGTTGTACTTCTCAGATAGATTTGTTTGTTCTGGCTGCTGTCCATAGTACTTTCAGTATTTTTGGTCAGGACCATTATTCCTGTGCATTATGTCTACTTTCGTCTTCTTTCTTTGTTGCCCAGATTTCACAAGCCTGTGAGACAATTTAAAATACCATGACTTCGTCTTAAAAGTGACAGCCTTTTCCTTTAATACTTTAAACTGCTCTGATGCAGTTGATTTCCAGAATGCAATTTGCTGAATGCAAAAGAAGTCATTTGATTTCTTCACTGCTGCTTCCCTGAGCATTGATGATGGATCCAAGCAAATGACATTCTTGACAGCTTCATTGTTTTCTTCATCCATCATGATGTTGTCTACTGGTCCAGTGGTGAGGCTTTTTGCTTTTCTTTGCACTGAATTAGAATCCATACTGAAGTCTGTATTCTTTGAACTTCATCAGTAAGCACTTCAAGTTCTCTTCACTTTCACCAAGCAAGGTGGTGTCATCTGCTTATCACAGGTGGTTAATGAGCCTACCTCCAATCCTGATGCTGCATTCCTCTTCGTTTAGTCCAGTTTCTCTGATTATTTCTTCATCAAACAGACTGAATAAATATGGTGAAAGTATACAATATTGACACACACTTATCTAAGTTAAACCTTGCAGAATCTCCTAATCCTGTGTTTAGGTTCCACATGAATACAATGAAATGTTCTGGAGTTCCTGTTTCTTGCAATGTTATCTATGGCTAGTTACTCACAAAGTCAAATACCTTTGTATAGTCAGTAAAAAAAGAAATAAACATGTTTCTGGTATTCTCTCTTTTAGCCAAGATCTGTCTGTTGTCAGCAATGATATCTCTCATTAATAATCTCTTGTGATTCTAGTTTGAATTTCTGGTAGCTCTCTGCTGATGCACTGTTTCAGCCATTTTTGAATTGCACTGGGAACAGTTTTGCTTACATATAATAGTAATGATACTGTTTGATAATTTCCTCATTGTGATGTGTCAGTTTTCTTTAGAATGGGCACACATACAGGTGTCTTTCAGCTATCTTTCACATTTTTGACAAAGGCTAGTGAGTGCTTGCTATAGTGTAGCAATGCTGAAGATGCTGATAGAATTCTTTAATTTCTCCATCACTAGTTTTAGTGTAAATTTGAATAATTATTATTATATTATTATACTAAATGGTGTTCTTCTCTATAGATACATATTATCCTATCACAAATAGCTTTTTACTTCAAGAGTGATCTTGAAATGCTCTTCGGATGATGAAAATGACACTCTTTCTCTTAAATCTGTCACGATAGATGTAGTAACCGAGCCATTCTCTGACCCAGATGACTAGCGCAACCGTTTCAGCTCACTGATGGCTAGGATATTGATCGTTATGTGGCCATTTTACTGATGATGACTTACAATTTCCTCAGAATTTTACTATTGCATTCCACATTCCAGTTCTTAATAGACATTTGCAGCTTTTTCTTCTCATTTTGAGTCATCATCTACAACATTTGAGGATCCTGAAAGTTTTACTTCTTCCATGTCAGTAAGGTCGACTCTGCTTTGAGGGAGAAGCTAGCTCTTCCTGAGATGAGAGGCTCATCTACCAATCTCCTGACAGTATTTTGCTACGATTCATAAGGCTTCAGTCACTAATGTTCAAGAGGTGGACTGCCTCTTCTTTCTAATGTGTCTGGTTTTTATTCTGGAAGCTCTGTTGAAAACTGTTCCCCACTGATGACTCTGCTGGTATTTGAAATATGGGTGGCGTATCTCCCAGAATTCCAGCAGTAAAGAAGCCACCACATTTTGACAAACTGGCAGACAGTAAGAAGGGCATCTATATAGAGTGGGAAATTCACGTGTTGTTTTTCAGATAAATTATGAAGCTTTTTCCCCCTAAGTGAAACCTAATTTAAAAAAAATGGATTTCTGGCTTTATGTAATTACTATATGTCAGTGAGAATTCCATTAGTATTTAAAAATGCAGTAGGTGTCTCCACATATTACAATTTGGAATGTATTTATAGTACACTGTGATTCAAAGGATATTAGAAATCTGGAATGTAGTATAATTTTTTTATTCTTTTAAGTGACTGTATCGAGTCCATGATATTATATGGTCTCCTGAGGTTGGGTAAAGTGCCATGTTTTTTAAAATAACTTTAAAAATATGGAGATAGTTATATCCATGGCAACGGCATAGCTCCACATCAAAGGGGCGCATGTGGTTGAGGGCACACTGCTGGACAGCCGCCTGGCAACAGAGTCAGATATGGGAGGGGGAAGGAAACTTGTAAAGCAAATTGCTAGTGGATTTTTGAAATGTGTGATCTTTAGCAATTAATAAATCAGATTTATGTTTTTTTAATTATATTTAGCCTCTTTAGTCTCTCATACAATCAAGTTATGATTTTTATTTTAAAAATTAGTTTTAAAAGTTTAGGTGTATAGTGCAAAAATCAGCAAGGCCTTGAATACTTGAGCCCATGCAGTTATGTGAGATTGAAACACAAAGCATATTTACTGCACATAAAGTAATTTATATGTATATTGACTGCCTACAGTTGTGAACAGTTCAAATATATGGGCCTAAAATAAATTAACTCTAAGATTTAGAAATGAACGATCTTTGTTTTATAATTATATTTATTTTTCTCACTATAGAAATGCATACATAATTATAAAATTATGCACATGCAATTATAAAATGCTATGCATGCTATTATTTCATATATGTGCAATCATAAGATAATTTGAATCATATTTTAAAGGATATACATCACTTCTTATAGCTTTTAAAGTTCATTAAATGTGTTATCCAATATTTTCTCTCCAAAATAATATAATCTTATCTCTTATAAATTTCTTAGTAAAATGGTCTCAAAACTTTTTAGTTTTTAGTTACTAACCCTTTCTTTAATTAAAATATTACCAATAAGTTTGAACATATAATATTAGTGAAAAAATTTAATATTGTAGTTAGAATGAAGGTGTGTGTGTGAATCAATTATAGAATCCCAACTAGATTGTAATTCCAATAAGACTTTTGCAGATCTCATCATCCATTTACTGCTGTATTTCCAATAAGGAGTGCTAGTGGTGGCAAGGTGAGCAGTTTGAATCCACTAGCCACTCCTTGGGAGAAAGATGAGGCTCCCTTCTCCCATCAAGATTGACAGCCTTGGAAATCCCAAGGAGTAATTCTCCTCTTTCAGGTCACTATGGGTGATGTGTTTGAGAGGATATCTCCAGAGCATATAAAATATCTCAGAGAAAGTAACCTTATTATTCTCTCAGGTATAAAATTCCTTAAAAATTCTTATTGTGAATACAGCTTTAAAACTATGGCTCAGTAATTTGCTAGCAATGATCCTAGATTTCTAGTATGTTCTGCTAACCTCATCCACAGTAACTGTGAGAAGGAGTGTAACCGCAGCTAAGTATATGAAAGGAAAGAGAAAACTGGGGACTGAGTGAACATTCAAAGGATTTTAAAAAATCACACACAGTGTGGGGGAGGGAGGGAGAGGGAAAGGAAGAGAGAAAATGAATATACAAATCCAAGTGTTTGAGCTGATGTATCATTAAAACTAGTAGCCCACAAAATGACACATTTAGCTATTAAGTGGTAAGATAATTTTCATTCTCTGAGCATGAATCCATTGTCATCAAATGGATTCTGATATACAGAATATAGTAGAATGGCCCTACGGAGTTTCCAAGGTTGTAAATATTTATGAAAACATGCTGATGTGTCATAACAGAAAGGTTTGAACTATTGACCGTTGGTTATTTGATTAGCTGCTAAGGAGGGCTTTAACTCTGCACCACCAGGATCTGACACATGAAAGGAAAGTTGCATTTTCAGGTGCTTCTCTGTCGAGATGCACTGATCTCTGCTAGGCAGCCTGGAGATG
>NW_022111369.1:25714057-25716430 GCF_000313985.2 Echinops telfairi | reverse complement strand
CTGCACCACCAGGATCTGACACATGAAAGGAAAGTTGCATTTTCAGGTGCTTCTCTGTCGAGATGCACTGATCTCTGCTAGGCAGCCTGGAGATGGCTTTGGAAGCCTTGTGAACGTATCTGGAGCTACATTTCCACACTGCTCAGGGCTTTTCACATCCACCACTGATGCCACATTTCCCAGAAAGCATTAGAAGCTTTGTATAAAACTCATATTATCAGAAACATGACAATTTATGTTCTACAAAACTCACCTAAAATTTCCTATTTTAGATTACCCATTATTATAAACTAGTGTTACTATTTTTAACAGATAAGCTTAATATTTGTTATAAATATTTATGATCAACTCTATTAGTCTGTTTTCTTGTAACACACATCCTTGTGGCTATAATTCAAAATTGTGGACACTGTATTTTTTGTCAGGACTATACGATTGAAAACATATGTGAGTAATTTCTCTGAATTTTTAGTGCTTGATGGGGTACTTCTTTGTTTGATAAAGACTCAGTGATGTCTTGAATTGGAAATTATGTTTAGGTCAACATAGAGTATCCCGTAATTGAGACTTTACAACTAATGGAGACATTCTGACACAATTTGAGGTGGAGCACTTTTTCTTTTCCTTAACTTTATTTATAGTTTGTTGCAGCCATGGTGATGCTATTATAAAAACTTTATGAAAGTCAAGATATAAATTTCTAAACCAGGTGTGCTTCATAAACAGAACTCACTCTGCTCCAGTGCCATTTCCCCTAGCTTTATTTTAATAACTGATATTATTTTTTTAATTAAACCTTTTTAGCACTGGCTGTAGTCTCTGTCTCTCACTGCCGTTGAGTCGATGCCAACGCAGAGAGACCTCTATGGCAGGATAGCACTTTAGGCAGCTGTGTACTTAAAGCAGTGCACTCTGCTTCACAGTCATGTACATCCTACAGTCTGTGAAACATCCGCAAACTAGCAAACCTACGTCAGCAGCACTTAGCTCTCTCTACAAACTCACCGCCCTCGAGTCAATGCCGACTCCTGGGGACCCTCTCCTGGGGTAGAATTGGCCCCTGGCCTTTCTGAGAATGTAATCTTGAGGGTCGTAGTGGACCTTGTCTTGCTCCTGAGGAGTGCTGCTTGTTTCAACTGCTAAGGTGACCTGAGCTCACCACCTCTGAAGAACGGGTTTAGGAATTGCACTACTCTTTTCGGTGTATTTAAACCCATTGGATTGCATGATGCATGACATATGTCAATTAGACCATTAAAAATTGGTTTAGGGAATGAAGATGACAACACAATTGGTTTGGGGAATGCAGATGTGACTACAAAGAGGAACATCTAGTTTTCGCTTGATTGGCTAACAGTCACATGAACTCTTCCTTCACAAACATTCAATGATCATGAGAGATGGGTCAAAACCAAGAAGCACTGTGTGCCGCCTTCCATATACTGCCAGATCAGAAGGTAGGAGAGGCAGTTTTCTGTAGTTAAATGAAAACAAAATGTTGAATTTTTGTTTTTAAGATAATATTATATCTCCAACCAAGCCAAAGAGTTGATTTTGACTCATGTGAATTTCGGGTTCTGAGGATGGGTCACTGCGGCAGATGGCCTCACGTTTCTCCCCTGGACAAGATGATGGTTCTGAACGTCCCTCCTTGAGGTTAACAGTCCAGTACTTAACCCACAGTGCCCTTAGAGCTACCAATATCTCTCTATAAAATACATAGCTGTTGTGGTTTATAGTGAAATAGGTCCTTCGATAGATAAAATATACCCTTTGTGAAATGTCAACCCCATTACCACTGATAAGGAAGGGCTTAATTTGTGTGATCTGGTTATTAAAATTCATTTATACTCAGAAGAATTTTGCATGCTATTCTGTTCAATGAATCCCTCAAGGTGGGACTCTACAATGAGAGTGAACTGCATTCAGAATGATAATGTCTACACGTTTCTGTTTTTTTAAGTGTTTCAACTAATTAGGAGGCATGTCTCTCATTTTGCTATCCTTATCATACTTCCCTTCAGCCCTATGAACTAGATTTAATTGGGGAAACATAATCTGGATTCACACTCAGTACATGGATACTGAGGGCATTTCTAATGTGATCAGCAAAGTGATCTGTATGAAGTATTCCATAGTATAGTCCTTAAGGGAAAACCAGAGCTGTAATAGCAATTTCAAGTCCTAATGTATGGCAATTAAAAATAAAGCTGTCAAAACTCCCTATTCCAGTAGAGGCAAAATAATAGCAAAGATATGTTATTGAAATAAATGGGAATTAATTCTGTAGGTAGCACTGTACTGGGAGCATTGTTGTCAGTGATATGTACATATTAGTGGGAAAATCATTTTGTAGCATAAATAAAATTTGAG
>NW_022111369.1:25703602-25713957 GCF_000313985.2 Echinops telfairi | reverse complement strand
TGTTGTCAGTGATATGTACATATTAGTGGGAAAATCATTTTGTAGCATAAATAAAATTTGAGGAAAAGAAAAATATTTATGGCTAAAGTAAGCCATTATTTCATATTTGAACTATTTTGGTAGCAATATTTGGTAAAAGACTCTGAGCTTTACCATGCTGAACAAAATATTTATCAAAAAATATTTAGAAATTAATTGCTATTTTAATAAATATGTTTTTGTGTCAACAATTGGGACTTAAGCAAACTATTATGACTAATTTTCTGAAGACGGGAAAATAAAGCAAACAAGGTTACAGGCCATTAGAAAAATGCAGTGAATTTAAATTTCATATTTAGACATTTGATTTTAAATCAAATGATCTCTATACATAAGCCATTAGTATAGTAGTTTTGGTGAGATTTTGCTACTGGAGGTATGGCTCTGTGCGTGCCTTACTTCACAATATAATATGTAGTGTGATTAACAAATCTTTAATGGGACTTTTTTTTTTACTTGAGTAGGTATACCACTTTCAAAGTACCTAGTTACTGATTGGATGCTGTTTGTTTTGAAAATAGTTAATATTGATTATTTACTTACGTATTCTTCTGGTGTTACAAGGAGCACTGCCAGCATGGTGGGCTACACCCGACACCGTTCACTGCAGAGTCAGCTGTTTGAATAGACCCGATGGGGCTCTCTCCTCTCTTAGTGTCCTGAGGAGACACCCTTGACTGCCTGGCCGTGGGAGGATTTCCTTATACCAATAGAAGCCATTTATAATTACAGACACTTAAAAGTGGTATGTGGCTCATCACAGTTGCTACTGTATGTCAATTCTAAGAATAAATAGGACACAAGGGATTGGGGGATGGCATCTAGAAAAGACCAAGGCAAACCCTGACTCAAAATGAGCATGTTGATGGAGTCGAATGCATCCACAGTGTTTTCAAGGCTGTACATCTTGAACAGGTTTCTCTCACAGAGAAGCTGGTAGGTTGGAACCATTGGCCTTTCAGTTAGCAGCCGAGTACCTAATCACTGTACCCAAAGAGGGGTGAGTTCTGATAGTTTCCTTCTTTCTTCTTAAAGTGATTTCCGCTTCTTTGTGGACCTTCTGGCTTGTGTTCGGAGATGTTTTGAAAGATAAATGCAATCTTTTTGTATGATAATAAAAGCAGATATGCATAAAAGAAGAGAAAACAATTTGTGCTGAATAAAAGTTGGGTTCCCTCAAATCTATATTAATATCAGCCCTGATCTTCCCTGTGGATGTGTCCCTTAATGAAGAAGAGAGAGGAATATTTATAGAAGATTCTTCACTTTCCTAATCCTGATGGACTAGAATATTAGACCAGGATACATGTGAGATTAAACCATGTTGTGATAACTGTGTTTAATAGCAGGAATGTGAAAAATGGTATTTTTGTACTTGGTGGGGGAAAAAAGGGGAAAGTTCCTACCTCACTTGGGTACTGGCTTAATAATAATTAGAAAGTAATAACTAGAACGTGAAGATCATAACTTAATTATGTTAAGATTGTTATTGGCTTAGAAGAGGTCTTGTCTTTTGGCCTCTACTAGATATTTTAAAGTCTGTGTTACAAATAATTAGAAAGTTCAATATTGTTCTTCCATTGAGAGGTTAGGAAAAATTAAACCATCTACAGAATAAAGAGCAACCATGTGATGAGAAAGATTGTGAATCTTTCAGTATTTTCTGTGACTTAATAAACCTCTGCTGCTGTTGGTAATGCACTATGCTTTCCTCCTGATCACTGCCAGGCTTTGAAAAGATTATTTGTTCATCTTTTGCAGCAGAACTCAGAAAGAGATCGATTTTATCCCCTGAATTTTTCTGAGGGCAATTGTTGATGTTACTCTAAGGGAAAAAAAGGAAAAATAAAAAGAGAAAATTTTAATGCAGATGGATGGGTTTTAACTTTTTTAGTCATTAGCTGTGTTCAACTGCAAAGAAAGACTGAAATCCTTCATACAACTGTCTACCCATAATATTTTGCATAATGGCTTCAACACTTTCATGAATTCCCTGAAGCCACAATTAGGATTCCCAGTCTCTCTCCAGTCAGCCACATGTATCTTGCTTCCCACATCTCTTCATGACTAGTTCTTCGATGGCCAATATAATCCTTCACCCCAAGGACTGGAGGGAGTACAGTTGGTATCTCAGATTCTGCAGTGCTCTCTGCATCTTGTTCCTATGAAACAACCATAGGAGATAGGATGGATTATCAATAACTATCCAACAATGGTGGCTACAATAAGAACATAAGAATGATTGGTGGTTAGGACCACTCATCCTGTGGATGGTGTAGGACCAGGCAGTGTTTCATTCTGTTACACTTGTCCATGAGGTCCTTATGTGTCTTGTCAACAGAAATGTCTCGCAGGGAGTGAGCCTGTGTCCTGCCTTCAGGGAGTTATTTATCTCCTTAGTGCAGTGGTTCTCAACCTGTGGTTTGTGACCCCTTTGGGGGTCAAACAACCCTTTCACAGGGGTCTCTTAAGACCATCGGAAAACACAAATATTCCACAATATATAATTACATATTGTTTTGTGATTAATCACTATTCTTTAATCATGTTCAATTTGTAACTATGAAAATGCATCCTGCATACCTGATATTTGCATTATGATTCATAACAGTAGCAAAATTACGGTTATGAAGTAGCAACAAAAATCATTTTATGGTTGGGGGTCACAACCACATAAAGAACTGTAAAAATGTCGTGGCATTAGGAAGGTTGAGAACCACTGCCTCAGTGTCTCCAAATGTGGTCATCAAACTGTGACCTGATTGACAGGCTACACTCCACCCCTTCACTCTTAAGTCTCAAATTGACAACAGATTATGTAACTACTACACTTGTGAAATATTTTAGTTTGTTTTGTTTGGTAGAAACCCGACCTTTAACTCCAATACGAGAGTTTGGGATATAATTTTCATGATATTTTCTTGTAATTAAATTAATATGATTTAATCAAGGAGCGCTAGTGGCATAATGAGTTACATTTTAGGCTAACTGAAACATCAGCAGTCCGAACCCATCGGCATTTCTGCATGAGAAAGGTGAGGTGTTCTCGTCTAGTAATGCTGCATAGCCCCAGACATCAACAAGAGTGGTTCTCTTCTGTCCTGTTGGGTCATTGAGAGTCCGAAGTGACTCAACAGTATCAGAAGGTTTGGTTCATGGCTCATTTAAAGTTGAGAAATGTTAATATGTCCTAGGAGATAAAAAGTTTTGATTGTCAAGAAAATATGGGGGATATTGTATATTACATCCCTCAATGAGTGTAACATAATATTCAAGTAGCTTTGCCTATAAAGCTTTTGCTTTAGCAGCATACTGATTATAGACATAATTTTGATATTGACAAAGTTTGGAAAATTCTAAGTTACACATTTAAGAAAATGCTTGTTTGTTAAAATAAGTTTCACCTTAATATTCTTATATCATTGCGTCCCATGTTAGGAATACTTATGTTGGAAATATGATTTATAACAAGTGAATAGTCAATCTTATCTTATTCCTAATGCATATCAGAGGTATGAGAAAGGAACAGGAAGGAACTTGCAAAATAAATAGTAATAATAATAATAGTTTTGTTTTCCTGAAATCATGTTCTGTTTTGTATCAGAAAATCAGTGGCTCCGATATGACATAAATGTGATTCCATTCACAACATTTTCTTGAGAACATTTTCTCTGTGGGAAGGAATCCCTTGAGAACTGTTACTGCTTGGCCATGGTCATTGTCACAAGGATAAAGACTCAGTGTCTGTTAGCATCTGCCTCCATTCAAATAGACACATATGAATGGTGTAGGATTGTTTATTTAGTAGATGCTGCACTATTTCAGGGCTGGTATCCATTAGAATATGCTTTAAGAGAAAAGATACAGATTTATTGTTTCTGGATTTCAGTAAGATATTTGCAACTGCCTTTATTAGTAATATGGAAATATGTTGACTGTAGTTTGGTTAGCCAGACTAAATGATAATTGTTTGAAAGATTATACTCTAATAACCCTAAGCTATAGGTCTATATGGATTGGAGGGTATTTTTCTAATGGTTTTCACAGATTCAGTTCTTTACCTTCAAGACTTGTGCGGAGGGATGAGAACTCAGCAGTGCTTTGTTCTGTTTTACAATATGATCACTCTAAGAACTGGCTCCATGCGCCCAATAATAATAACCTAATAATTCTTTACCTTGCTTAATTCTGAAGTTTTATTGTTGACTTGGGTAGGGATATTGGAACAATTATTTTCCAAATTGCAATGATATGAAGCTGTACGTGATCTTGACTAGGGTAAATATGTTGAATTACAAAATTGAAATTCTAATTGAAACCGGGAAATATTCAAAGAGTAGGTCAATGTTATCAAAATCATATTTAACAGTCACCTTTGGGGTCCTTTTCATTTTTTTAGAAGCGTCAATGACACGTGCACAGGTAAATATCACTGTAGTCAATATTATTGACCACAGTGTATGTGATCACCTTAACTCTCAACTCCAAATAGGAATTAATTTGGGTTAGTGACCTGTATGTACTTGCTCTTTGCATTTTTTTTCTGCAACAACTCCTGAGACAGAATGTACTTTAAATCTTTTACAGGGAAAATAAAATTGAAATAAAATTGAAATAAAATATATAATATTACTGGGATAATTAAGTAAACGAATGCCGGAGTGATATTTTTCCTGGAGCTTATCAATGAGACTTTTGGTGGTTTACAGTAGATACTTAAATTACACGTGGCAGAAAGGAAGTATGAAAATGGCCACTCTACTTTGTGGTTCAACCACTTTAACAGAATGGAGCCAGTCCAAAGAAGAGATGCAATCAGTTCACATGTACATTGAAGCGCTTTATGTTTTGAATAGTGAGATGATGTGGTAGTATCTGATATGCTATTTGCATAATTGAAAGGCTATTATCAAAAAGACAATTTTGGTTTTCTCTCTTGTTTGACACCTAATTGAAAACCAGGGTCAATAAGATGAATGGAGGGAGTTGCAGGTTTCACACAATATAAGAAATACATTTTAAATATTTAATTATTATGGAATTATCGTGGAATAAGTTGTCTGAAAATTTTTTTTTACTGTGAATGAAAGTACGCAGCAAATAGTGAGCTCTTGGCAAGTGAATTTGTGAGGAAAAAAACGCTGTTAAAAAAAATGCCATTGACTTTGACAGTAGAAAGATGGGCTCAAATCCTGGCTTTGTGATAGAAAGTCTGTGAGATCGTAGGCTAATCACCAAAACACTCCAACCCCTCTGTTGTCCTTTAAACAAAGAAATGATATATAAACTTCAACAAACAGAAGTATTGACTGACTCATTGCTGGAGCAGGGAGCTCCTTCTTTTTCCCACCACAGACCCCCTGGTGGTTTAGAATTGCTAATTTTGAGAACAGCAGCCTAACACTATTTCAGCAGAGCTCCTTAAGAGAGGTAATGATAATCATGGTATGAGATTGCAGAAAATATTTCTTATATTCCTCTCAACAATATGGAAATAAAAAGTTCTTTAATGTTATAATTAACTTGTAACTGCTAAGGTCCATTATCCTTATCGATTAGAAAAGTACACTAAAAATGCTATTCTGTAATTGGCTATTAAAATAGCCAAGAGTTTATTTAATTTTTCATTTTAATATTAAACTTGAATAGACAGACTTAAATATTCTGTCTAAATATCCTATAGTTATGTTAGTTTGAGTAGCTGACTATCACTAGGATTTTATTTCT
Source organism: Echinops telfairi (assembly GCF_000313985.2). Classification (NCBI taxonomy): domain Eukaryota; kingdom Metazoa; phylum Chordata; class Mammalia; order Afrosoricida; family Tenrecidae; genus Echinops; species Echinops telfairi. The sequence continues at coordinate 25,708,191 of NW_022111369.1, read as the reverse complement.
ATTTTCCCGGGTGGAGGGATTTTATGTTTATTCTTGTATTTTCTAAGCTGAAAGAGGCAGTGATGCAAAAATGTGCAGCTTACACAATTGTCAGGGTGAGCACTGCTGTTGTTGTGAACCTTCATTTACAGTCTATGCATATTCGATGCCACTCAGCTTGCAAAACAGCTAATGGTGCATCAGATCCACAAGATAGAGAGTGAATGATTATAAAATTAAAGGCATATTACTAAGCGCTGAAAGAACCATACAAATATAAAGAGGAATGAGACATGGAATCTTCCACCAAATCATGTTGTTGTTGTTAGTGCCATCGAGTTCTTTTTTCAACAGAATGAAGCACTGTCTGTCCTGGGCCATCCTCACAGTTGTTCTAATGTTTAAGTCCATTGTTGCAGCCACTCTGTCCGTCCACCTCTGGGAGGGCTTTCCTCGCTGCCCTTCCACTTTACCAGTCATGATGTCCTTCTCCAGGGACTGGACTCTCCTGACAACAGATTCCAAGTACCTGAGCGGGAGTGTCACCGTCCTTGTCCCTATTTTGACTGGACTGACAGATGTGTTTGTTCTTTGGTGGTCCATATTACTTTCAATATTCTTTGCACCATCGTTCAAACACATCCATTCTTCTTCAGACTTCTTATTCAGTGTCCACCTTTCCCGAGCATATGAGGTGACTGCAAGCATGGCTTGGGTCAGACACATCTTAATCCTCAAAGTAACCTCCTTGCTTTTCCATACTTTAAAGAGGTCTTGCGTAGCATATGTACCTAATGCATCGTGTCCTTTGATGTCTTGACTGTTGCTTCCATGAGCATTGATTGTGAATTAAAGGAAAATGAAATCCTTAACAGTTTTTTCTTCATTTGTCATAATGTTACATACTGATCCAATTGTGAGGATTTAGATATTCTTTACGCTGAGTTGTAAACTCTAATCAAGGCTGTAAGCCTGGGGTTTCACTAATAAGTGCTTCAAGTCCTCCTCACTTCCAGCAAAGAAGGTAGTATCCTCGGCCTATCACAGGTTGTTAATAAGCCTCCTTCCACCAAATTGGAAACCATCCGTTCATTAGATACATCAGTCAGATTGTAAGAGCTACATATAGGAGTTAGTATGTCCATGTAAGAGAGATTACATCCTGATGGAAAATTCTTAGGAGCCCTAGGGATACAGAAATTTAGCATCTATCTACTAACCTAAAGGTTGGCAGTTCAAATCCACTAGCTGCTTCACGGGAGAAAGATGTGGCAGTATGCCTCTATAAAAATCTCGACCTTGGAAACTGTGTGGAGAAACTCTACTCCCTCCTCAGGGACCCCTATGATTACAATTAACTTGAAAGTAATAGTATTTTTAATGGTGAAGTTCTTAATGCAATATACTGCCATTGAGTCAATTTTGACTCATAATTGCCCGATACGAGAGATTATAACTGCCTCTTTGGCTAAGGGGCTGTACATCTTTATTGGGGTGGGTTTGAATTGCTGACTCTGACATCAGGAACCCACAATGTGTATCCCACCACACCACCGGGGCTCCTAAAATTCTTGTTGTCATCATTAATTCTTTTCTTTCCGTCATACCCTATCTGGAATAAGTAGAAAACTCTATAGACTCTATTGGACAATTATATCCACTGTCCACATGTAAGAACATGGACTGCTTAGGTCCAATGCACCCTTCGCTGCACATGTTTCAGTAGCATCATAACTGTTTTCCCAGCTTCTGCCCAGGATCCCCATTCTATGCACATTGCTAGACCTATCCTTCCCAATCTGTTGCCATCCTGTGCCATTTCTGTCTTCCATCTTGCCAGTAGGCTCCTTAATAAGAAGACAAAGCTATACGTGAACAAGGAACGACAAGATCTTATATGACTGGCACCTCCTGGCTCCCTGACCCCTTGGGACTTATCTTTTTACTCTGTCCAGCCATGCCAGATGAACTTCTCACTGGTCTTTAAAAGACATGCTTGTGCATTAGGCGTGCTTGCTGTTCCTTCTTCATGGAATTCTCTTCATTTATCCCGGGTCCTTTGCCTTGTTCTTATGAGTCAGAACCGAATCAGTGGCACCAGATAACAACACATCTCCTTCCTATACCTCATGTTGTTTCTTAGTTCTATTATCAGCAAATCATACTCTGGCCACTCTATGTAAAACTGCAACATGTTACTCCCTACAATATTTCTCTCTCCCTTTGCTGCTTTACTTGTTTTAGCTCGTGCGGTTTTATAGTATAATCCATATGGGATAATGAACATCCACTTTATGGATACTTTGTACTTACTCGTCAATGTTATGCAAATTTTCCCTCACTTTGAACAGATTGAACTGAACCCTATTTGCAACAATTGTTGTTTTTTTTTAATCAAAATACCCTCCACTTGTTGCATGCGTGGCTAGAAAAACTGTAGTTAAACAGACATAAATAGCTGACATAATGGAACTTTAAATCCTAATGGGGAAGCTAGAAAACTAAATAATATTACACAGTCACCAGGTTATGAATAAAATCTGGCTGTCTTCTCCTAAGTTGAATTTGAGGGTAAATTGAATAAGTGCATAGGGTTTTTATTTAGCCTTGCTTTAGTGCAAGAAAAGGCTCTGGCCCTTTCTACCACAGGTTTATATTACACTAAGTATTGGTACTCATATAATATGAGGGGGTACTCAAAAAAACCTGGAGTTTTTTTTTAATCAAAGCTGTGTATATATATATATATATAAAATTTTTTTTAAACAACCTTATGACCTTCAAAGTACTCTCCATTACACTTAATATATTTGTCAACTCTGTGATACCATTCTTAGAAACATTTTTCAAATTCATCTGTTTGGATGGCTGACAGCACCTCCCTCATTTTTTCTTCACCTCTTCTGTGTCATCAAATTGCTATCCTTTCATGTCACTCTTCATTCATGGAACCAAAAAGAAGTTGCATGGAGCAAGGTCAGGTGAATACAGTGTGAGGGGCAACAGAAGGATGCTGTATGTTGCTAAAACCTGGTGCATTGAGATGGCTGCATGAGCAGGTGTGTTGTCCTGGTGGCAAAACCAGTCCCCTGTCTGCTACTTGCACAGATACACTATTTTTTCAGAACCTTAAATATAAAGCTTGGTTAGAAGTCTGACCTGGTGGAATGAACTACAAATGTACTAGGAGTCAACATACGTTTGGGAAGTTGACAGACATCCACAATCAGGTTTGTCCTGTCAACATTTCACCTTTTTGAGACAAGAAAACCACTTGTACACTTGAGTTTTTCCCATAGCACTATCTTTGTAAGCTGTATTCAACATCAAAACAGTTTCTGCGACATTTTCCAGAGCAGGAAACAAAATTTCATAGCCACACGCTGTTTTCTTAATCAGGCCATCACAAAAAAAAAGGTCCTCGTGAAGCTGCTTTTACAAAACAATCACTGTGACAAGAGAGAACCTTCCCATGGGATGTTACCGGGTGCACTAACCCAGAGAAAGTTGCTGGATGTTCACCTAGTGGGAAAAATTGGGTACTATGTTTTTGTTTGTGTGTGTGTGTGCATGGTGGCATGGGGTGGGGTACCCTCTCATATATATGAACAAAATGCACATCGCACACATGAGTTTCTTTGGGTTTAACCAAAACAAATAAAGCAGTTCCTCTGACCTTCAGATAGGAAAATGAGATACAAAAAAAACGAGGATCAGAGAGAATTCGGTGACTTACAGATAGACCATTTTGTTCTCAAGAAATAGAGGATCTCCTATTTTTATCCTCTCATAGTCTTGCTCTTTTAGAGATCAGCCCTGTTCTGTGCTTTCTCTTGTACCTTGTGAAGGAGTGAAACATAATAGCATCTTGAGAAGCCACAGGCAGCTTTGCTATAAAAGACTAGCACACGCTCTCCTCTCATCGTGTTTTCCTGACTTTTGTGAAGAGACGCCTGCATTGGTATTTATTGTTAAAATTGATTCTGAAGAACCATTTTAAAAAATGACCCTCCCTCAGGCCATGACATATCTGTCATGGTACCTTTGTCTTCGCTCTGTTTTTGAAAAATCTACAGATACGAGTGGGAAACTTCATTCTGTTGTAAGAAAATGCATCTCTGACCCCAGTAAGCAGGATCCGATTTGATCACTAAAGATGTTCACTGGCTGACCTATAAGCCAAAATTAAATTATTTAGCTTGCTTAAGCCTGTATATAATGCTAACATTTGCTTTTTAAAACATTTATGTTTCTCATGACCACTGGAGAATAAATTGCACACATACGAACCCTTGAAACTGATATTCTAGATTTGGTGTGTATTTCTTAAAAGAACAAAGATGGCCTTACATACTTTACATTATTTGAGTAGTTACATTAAGGTTAGAACATTAACAATTATTGTATGACATTTAAAATATCATTTAAATGTTGTTTGTCCACGTAATGAGCAAATAACTGGAGGAAAATATCTGTATAACTTTTGGAAATAATTTTATTTTGCCACTCTCCATTACTGACATCAGTGCCTTTTTGATATTTATTTTGAGGATAATGCCCCTAAGATTCATGTATACTAATTTCTCCTCTGATTTATATAATCTACCTAA
>NW_022111369.1:25691296-25703502 GCF_000313985.2 Echinops telfairi | reverse complement strand
TGGACTAGAATATTAGACCAGGATACATGTGAGATTAAACCATGTTGTGATAACTGTGTTTAATAGCAGGAATGTGAAAAATGGTATTTTTGTACTTGGTGGGGGAAAAAAGGGGAAAGTTCCTACCTCACTTGGGTACTGGCTTAATAATAATTAGAAAGTAATAACTAGAACGTGAAGATCATAACTTAATTATGTTAAGATTGTTATTGGCTTAGAAGAGGTCTTGTCTTTTGGCCTCTACTAGATATTTTAAAGTCTGTGTTACAAATAATTAGAAAGTTCAATATTGTTCTTCCATTGAGAGGTTAGGAAAAATTAAACCATCTACAGAATAAAGAGCAACCATGTGATGAGAAAGATTGTGAATCTTTCAGTATTTTCTGTGACTTAATAAACCTCTGCTGCTGTTGGTAATGCACTATGCTTTCCTCCTGATCACTGCCAGGCTTTGAAAAGATTATTTGTTCATCTTTTGCAGCAGAACTCAGAAAGAGATCGATTTTATCCCCTGAATTTTTCTGAGGGCAATTGTTGATGTTACTCTAAGGGAAAAAAAGGAAAAATAAAAAGAGAAAATTTTAATGCAGATGGATGGGTTTTAACTTTTTTAGTCATTAGCTGTGTTCAACTGCAAAGAAAGACTGAAATCCTTCATACAACTGTCTACCCATAATATTTTGCATAATGGCTTCAACACTTTCATGAATTCCCTGAAGCCACAATTAGGATTCCCAGTCTCTCTCCAGTCAGCCACATGTATCTTGCTTCCCACATCTCTTCATGACTAGTTCTTCGATGGCCAATATAATCCTTCACCCCAAGGACTGGAGGGAGTACAGTTGGTATCTCAGATTCTGCAGTGCTCTCTGCATCTTGTTCCTATGAAACAACCATAGGAGATAGGATGGATTATCAATAACTATCCAACAATGGTGGCTACAATAAGAACATAAGAATGATTGGTGGTTAGGACCACTCATCCTGTGGATGGTGTAGGACCAGGCAGTGTTTCATTCTGTTACACTTGTCCATGAGGTCCTTATGTGTCTTGTCAACAGAAATGTCTCGCAGGGAGTGAGCCTGTGTCCTGCCTTCAGGGAGTTATTTATCTCCTTAGTGCAGTGGTTCTCAACCTGTGGTTTGTGACCCCTTTGGGGGTCAAACAACCCTTTCACAGGGGTCTCTTAAGACCATCGGAAAACACAAATATTCCACAATATATAATTACATATTGTTTTGTGATTAATCACTATTCTTTAATCATGTTCAATTTGTAACTATGAAAATGCATCCTGCATACCTGATATTTGCATTATGATTCATAACAGTAGCAAAATTACGGTTATGAAGTAGCAACAAAAATCATTTTATGGTTGGGGGTCACAACCACATAAAGAACTGTAAAAATGTCGTGGCATTAGGAAGGTTGAGAACCACTGCCTCAGTGTCTCCAAATGTGGTCATCAAACTGTGACCTGATTGACAGGCTACACTCCACCCCTTCACTCTTAAGTCTCAAATTGACAACAGATTATGTAACTACTACACTTGTGAAATATTTTAGTTTGTTTTGTTTGGTAGAAACCCGACCTTTAACTCCAATACGAGAGTTTGGGATATAATTTTCATGATATTTTCTTGTAATTAAATTAATATGATTTAATCAAGGAGCGCTAGTGGCATAATGAGTTACATTTTAGGCTAACTGAAACATCAGCAGTCCGAACCCATCGGCATTTCTGCATGAGAAAGGTGAGGTGTTCTCGTCTAGTAATGCTGCATAGCCCCAGACATCAACAAGAGTGGTTCTCTTCTGTCCTGTTGGGTCATTGAGAGTCCGAAGTGACTCAACAGTATCAGAAGGTTTGGTTCATGGCTCATTTAAAGTTGAGAAATGTTAATATGTCCTAGGAGATAAAAAGTTTTGATTGTCAAGAAAATATGGGGGATATTGTATATTACATCCCTCAATGAGTGTAACATAATATTCAAGTAGCTTTGCCTATAAAGCTTTTGCTTTAGCAGCATACTGATTATAGACATAATTTTGATATTGACAAAGTTTGGAAAATTCTAAGTTACACATTTAAGAAAATGCTTGTTTGTTAAAATAAGTTTCACCTTAATATTCTTATATCATTGCGTCCCATGTTAGGAATACTTATGTTGGAAATATGATTTATAACAAGTGAATAGTCAATCTTATCTTATTCCTAATGCATATCAGAGGTATGAGAAAGGAACAGGAAGGAACTTGCAAAATAAATAGTAATAATAATAATAGTTTTGTTTTCCTGAAATCATGTTCTGTTTTGTATCAGAAAATCAGTGGCTCCGATATGACATAAATGTGATTCCATTCACAACATTTTCTTGAGAACATTTTCTCTGTGGGAAGGAATCCCTTGAGAACTGTTACTGCTTGGCCATGGTCATTGTCACAAGGATAAAGACTCAGTGTCTGTTAGCATCTGCCTCCATTCAAATAGACACATATGAATGGTGTAGGATTGTTTATTTAGTAGATGCTGCACTATTTCAGGGCTGGTATCCATTAGAATATGCTTTAAGAGAAAAGATACAGATTTATTGTTTCTGGATTTCAGTAAGATATTTGCAACTGCCTTTATTAGTAATATGGAAATATGTTGACTGTAGTTTGGTTAGCCAGACTAAATGATAATTGTTTGAAAGATTATACTCTAATAACCCTAAGCTATAGGTCTATATGGATTGGAGGGTATTTTTCTAATGGTTTTCACAGATTCAGTTCTTTACCTTCAAGACTTGTGCGGAGGGATGAGAACTCAGCAGTGCTTTGTTCTGTTTTACAATATGATCACTCTAAGAACTGGCTCCATGCGCCCAATAATAATAACCTAATAATTCTTTACCTTGCTTAATTCTGAAGTTTTATTGTTGACTTGGGTAGGGATATTGGAACAATTATTTTCCAAATTGCAATGATATGAAGCTGTACGTGATCTTGACTAGGGTAAATATGTTGAATTACAAAATTGAAATTCTAATTGAAACCGGGAAATATTCAAAGAGTAGGTCAATGTTATCAAAATCATATTTAACAGTCACCTTTGGGGTCCTTTTCATTTTTTTAGAAGCGTCAATGACACGTGCACAGGTAAATATCACTGTAGTCAATATTATTGACCACAGTGTATGTGATCACCTTAACTCTCAACTCCAAATAGGAATTAATTTGGGTTAGTGACCTGTATGTACTTGCTCTTTGCATTTTTTTTCTGCAACAACTCCTGAGACAGAATGTACTTTAAATCTTTTACAGGGAAAATAAAATTGAAATAAAATTGAAATAAAATATATAATATTACTGGGATAATTAAGTAAACGAATGCCGGAGTGATATTTTTCCTGGAGCTTATCAATGAGACTTTTGGTGGTTTACAGTAGATACTTAAATTACACGTGGCAGAAAGGAAGTATGAAAATGGCCACTCTACTTTGTGGTTCAACCACTTTAACAGAATGGAGCCAGTCCAAAGAAGAGATGCAATCAGTTCACATGTACATTGAAGCGCTTTATGTTTTGAATAGTGAGATGATGTGGTAGTATCTGATATGCTATTTGCATAATTGAAAGGCTATTATCAAAAAGACAATTTTGGTTTTCTCTCTTGTTTGACACCTAATTGAAAACCAGGGTCAATAAGATGAATGGAGGGAGTTGCAGGTTTCACACAATATAAGAAATACATTTTAAATATTTAATTATTATGGAATTATCGTGGAATAAGTTGTCTGAAAATTTTTTTTTACTGTGAATGAAAGTACGCAGCAAATAGTGAGCTCTTGGCAAGTGAATTTGTGAGGAAAAAAACGCTGTTAAAAAAAATGCCATTGACTTTGACAGTAGAAAGATGGGCTCAAATCCTGGCTTTGTGATAGAAAGTCTGTGAGATCGTAGGCTAATCACCAAAACACTCCAACCCCTCTGTTGTCCTTTAAACAAAGAAATGATATATAAACTTCAACAAACAGAAGTATTGACTGACTCATTGCTGGAGCAGGGAGCTCCTTCTTTTTCCCACCACAGACCCCCTGGTGGTTTAGAATTGCTAATTTTGAGAACAGCAGCCTAACACTATTTCAGCAGAGCTCCTTAAGAGAGGTAATGATAATCATGGTATGAGATTGCAGAAAATATTTCTTATATTCCTCTCAACAATATGGAAATAAAAAGTTCTTTAATGTTATAATTAACTTGTAACTGCTAAGGTCCATTATCCTTATCGATTAGAAAAGTACACTAAAAATGCTATTCTGTAATTGGCTATTAAAATAGCCAAGAGTTTATTTAATTTTTCATTTTAATATTAAACTTGAATAGACAGACTTAAATATTCTGTCTAAATATCCTATAGTTATGTTAGTTTGAGTAGCTGACTATCACTAGGATTTTATTTCTATTTTCCCGGGTGGAGGGATTTTATGTTTATTCTTGTATTTTCTAAGCTGAAAGAGGCAGTGATGCAAAAATGTGCAGCTTACACAATTGTCAGGGTGAGCACTGCTGTTGTTGTGAACCTTCATTTACAGTCTATGCATATTCGATGCCACTCAGCTTGCAAAACAGCTAATGGTGCATCAGATCCACAAGATAGAGAGTGAATGATTATAAAATTAAAGGCATATTACTAAGCGCTGAAAGAACCATACAAATATAAAGAGGAATGAGACATGGAATCTTCCACCAAATCATGTTGTTGTTGTTAGTGCCATCGAGTTCTTTTTTCAACAGAATGAAGCACTGTCTGTCCTGGGCCATCCTCACAGTTGTTCTAATGTTTAAGTCCATTGTTGCAGCCACTCTGTCCGTCCACCTCTGGGAGGGCTTTCCTCGCTGCCCTTCCACTTTACCAGTCATGATGTCCTTCTCCAGGGACTGGACTCTCCTGACAACAGATTCCAAGTACCTGAGCGGGAGTGTCACCGTCCTTGTCCCTATTTTGACTGGACTGACAGATGTGTTTGTTCTTTGGTGGTCCATATTACTTTCAATATTCTTTGCACCATCGTTCAAACACATCCATTCTTCTTCAGACTTCTTATTCAGTGTCCACCTTTCCCGAGCATATGAGGTGACTGCAAGCATGGCTTGGGTCAGACACATCTTAATCCTCAAAGTAACCTCCTTGCTTTTCCATACTTTAAAGAGGTCTTGCGTAGCATATGTACCTAATGCATCGTGTCCTTTGATGTCTTGACTGTTGCTTCCATGAGCATTGATTGTGAATTAAAGGAAAATGAAATCCTTAACAGTTTTTTCTTCATTTGTCATAATGTTACATACTGATCCAATTGTGAGGATTTAGATATTCTTTACGCTGAGTTGTAAACTCTAATCAAGGCTGTAAGCCTGGGGTTTCACTAATAAGTGCTTCAAGTCCTCCTCACTTCCAGCAAAGAAGGTAGTATCCTCGGCCTATCACAGGTTGTTAATAAGCCTCCTTCCACCAAATTGGAAACCATCCGTTCATTAGATACATCAGTCAGATTGTAAGAGCTACATATAGGAGTTAGTATGTCCATGTAAGAGAGATTACATCCTGATGGAAAATTCTTAGGAGCCCTAGGGATACAGAAATTTAGCATCTATCTACTAACCTAAAGGTTGGCAGTTCAAATCCACTAGCTGCTTCACGGGAGAAAGATGTGGCAGTATGCCTCTATAAAAATCTCGACCTTGGAAACTGTGTGGAGAAACTCTACTCCCTCCTCAGGGACCCCTATGATTACAATTAACTTGAAAGTAATAGTATTTTTAATGGTGAAGTTCTTAATGCAATATACTGCCATTGAGTCAATTTTGACTCATAATTGCCCGATACGAGAGATTATAACTGCCTCTTTGGCTAAGGGGCTGTACATCTTTATTGGGGTGGGTTTGAATTGCTGACTCTGACATCAGGAACCCACAATGTGTATCCCACCACACCACCGGGGCTCCTAAAATTCTTGTTGTCATCATTAATTCTTTTCTTTCCGTCATACCCTATCTGGAATAAGTAGAAAACTCTATAGACTCTATTGGACAATTATATCCACTGTCCACATGTAAGAACATGGACTGCTTAGGTCCAATGCACCCTTCGCTGCACATGTTTCAGTAGCATCATAACTGTTTTCCCAGCTTCTGCCCAGGATCCCCATTCTATGCACATTGCTAGACCTATCCTTCCCAATCTGTTGCCATCCTGTGCCATTTCTGTCTTCCATCTTGCCAGTAGGCTCCTTAATAAGAAGACAAAGCTATACGTGAACAAGGAACGACAAGATCTTATATGACTGGCACCTCCTGGCTCCCTGACCCCTTGGGACTTATCTTTTTACTCTGTCCAGCCATGCCAGATGAACTTCTCACTGGTCTTTAAAAGACATGCTTGTGCATTAGGCGTGCTTGCTGTTCCTTCTTCATGGAATTCTCTTCATTTATCCCGGGTCCTTTGCCTTGTTCTTATGAGTCAGAACCGAATCAGTGGCACCAGATAACAACACATCTCCTTCCTATACCTCATGTTGTTTCTTAGTTCTATTATCAGCAAATCATACTCTGGCCACTCTATGTAAAACTGCAACATGTTACTCCCTACAATATTTCTCTCTCCCTTTGCTGCTTTACTTGTTTTAGCTCGTGCGGTTTTATAGTATAATCCATATGGGATAATGAACATCCACTTTATGGATACTTTGTACTTACTCGTCAATGTTATGCAAATTTTCCCTCACTTTGAACAGATTGAACTGAACCCTATTTGCAACAATTGTTGTTTTTTTTTAATCAAAATACCCTCCACTTGTTGCATGCGTGGCTAGAAAAACTGTAGTTAAACAGACATAAATAGCTGACATAATGGAACTTTAAATCCTAATGGGGAAGCTAGAAAACTAAATAATATTACACAGTCACCAGGTTATGAATAAAATCTGGCTGTCTTCTCCTAAGTTGAATTTGAGGGTAAATTGAATAAGTGCATAGGGTTTTTATTTAGCCTTGCTTTAGTGCAAGAAAAGGCTCTGGCCCTTTCTACCACAGGTTTATATTACACTAAGTATTGGTACTCATATAATATGAGGGGGTACTCAAAAAAACCTGGAGTTTTTTTTTAATCAAAGCTGTGTATATATATATATATATAAAATTTTTTTTAAACAACCTTATGACCTTCAAAGTACTCTCCATTACACTTAATATATTTGTCAACTCTGTGATACCATTCTTAGAAACATTTTTCAAATTCATCTGTTTGGATGGCTGACAGCACCTCCCTCATTTTTTCTTCACCTCTTCTGTGTCATCAAATTGCTATCCTTTCATGTCACTCTTCATTCATGGAACCAAAAAGAAGTTGCATGGAGCAAGGTCAGGTGAATACAGTGTGAGGGGCAACAGAAGGATGCTGTATGTTGCTAAAACCTGGTGCATTGAGATGGCTGCATGAGCAGGTGTGTTGTCCTGGTGGCAAAACCAGTCCCCTGTCTGCTACTTGCACAGATACACTATTTTTTCAGAACCTTAAATATAAAGCTTGGTTAGAAGTCTGACCTGGTGGAATGAACTACAAATGTACTAGGAGTCAACATACGTTTGGGAAGTTGACAGACATCCACAATCAGGTTTGTCCTGTCAACATTTCACCTTTTTGAGACAAGAAAACCACTTGTACACTTGAGTTTTTCCCATAGCACTATCTTTGTAAGCTGTATTCAACATCAAAACAGTTTCTGCGACATTTTCCAGAGCAGGAAACAAAATTTCATAGCCACACGCTGTTTTCTTAATCAGGCCATCACAAAAAAAAAGGTCCTCGTGAAGCTGCTTTTACAAAACAATCACTGTGACAAGAGAGAACCTTCCCATGGGATGTTACCGGGTGCACTAACCCAGAGAAAGTTGCTGGATGTTCACCTAGTGGGAAAAATTGGGTACTATGTTTTTGTTTGTGTGTGTGTGTGCATGGTGGCATGGGGTGGGGTACCCTCTCATATATATGAACAAAATGCACATCGCACACATGAGTTTCTTTGGGTTTAACCAAAACAAATAAAGCAGTTCCTCTGACCTTCAGATAGGAAAATGAGATACAAAAAAAACGAGGATCAGAGAGAATTCGGTGACTTACAGATAGACCATTTTGTTCTCAAGAAATAGAGGATCTCCTATTTTTATCCTCTCATAGTCTTGCTCTTTTAGAGATCAGCCCTGTTCTGTGCTTTCTCTTGTACCTTGTGAAGGAGTGAAACATAATAGCATCTTGAGAAGCCACAGGCAGCTTTGCTATAAAAGACTAGCACACGCTCTCCTCTCATCGTGTTTTCCTGACTTTTGTGAAGAGACGCCTGCATTGGTATTTATTGTTAAAATTGATTCTGAAGAACCATTTTAAAAAATGACCCTCCCTCAGGCCATGACATATCTGTCATGGTACCTTTGTCTTCGCTCTGTTTTTGAAAAATCTACAGATACGAGTGGGAAACTTCATTCTGTTGTAAGAAAATGCATCTCTGACCCCAGTAAGCAGGATCCGATTTGATCACTAAAGATGTTCACTGGCTGACCTATAAGCCAAAATTAAATTATTTAGCTTGCTTAAGCCTGTATATAATGCTAACATTTGCTTTTTAAAACATTTATGTTTCTCATGACCACTGGAGAATAAATTGCACACATACGAACCCTTGAAACTGATATTCTAGATTTGGTGTGTATTTCTTAAAAGAACAAAGATGGCCTTACATACTTTACATTATTTGAGTAGTTACATTAAGGTTAGAACATTAACAATTATTGGATGACATTTAAAATATCATTTAAATGTTGATTGTCCACGTAATGAGCAAATAACTGGAGGAAAATATCTGTATAACTTTTGGAAATAATTTTATTTTGCCACTCTCCATTACTGACATCAGTGCCTTTTTGATATTTATTTTGAGGATAATGCCCCTAAGATTCATGTATACTAATTTCTCCTCTGATTTATATAATCTACCTAATCAGTATAAAAAGCATTAAAGTATTTTTCTCACAGTTTAAATAGTGTATATTTTTCTAGGTGTAAAACAAATTTCAAATACATGTAATTTATACTTCCTGATTAAAAATTAAAATCAGAGTTATTTACCCTACTCTTAAAAGAAAATATTGAAACTATAAGAATTAACCTATAATCTAACATCAGAATAGGCAATCTATAACCTTAATAGACACTTCCTTTACACAATATAGGTGAGAATTCAATTTAAGTTAATAAAACAAACTCTCTTGCCAGTTAAATAACTGAAGGATAAATTTAACAAAATGCACAGGAAGCATGTCACTTGAAAACATAGGTGTGAAAAAGAAGAAGAAAACATAGGTGTGTATATAAGTAAATTGTTATTGTGTTTCAACAGAGTATTTCTAAACTAATCATTTGATTTCCCTTTCGATATACTTTAGTCTGGTCTGGTTTTTAATATTTTCTGGGGTTTTTTGTTGTGGTTTGAGGCTTTTCTTTGCTGTGTTTTATTAGGGTTGGTAGACAGCATTCTTAACGCTGTTATGTGTCTTTCTATGCTTTTCATTATATGAAACCCAAGTTTGGTGGATCTAGACAGACAGTAACTAGAGTATGGGTGCCTGGGGTTGTGGCAGAGGAGGGAGGGGCTAATGGAGAGCTGGTATCAAGGAGAACAGGAGGAAGGAAATGTTTTGAAAATGATTGTGGTAGCAATTGTCCAACACTGCTTGATATGAGTAAACTATTGAATGATATGATATCTGTTTTATGTCCTAAGACAATGATGTGGGGGGAAATGAGATGATTTCCATATAAAATATAATCACATTAAAACAAACTAATAGAAAACATTTAAATGAAATATAAAAATAAACGTTAAAATGAAATATCAATATGCAATATTGATGCCGAATCAGTTACCCTGTAAGGACAAGGGAGCACAGCCTTGTGTGTTTACTGTAGCAGACTAGAAACCCCATCTTTCTCTTGAGGAGTGGTTGGCAGTTTCAAAATGAAGTTAGCAGCCCAATGTGCAACCGCTGCACCACTCGGGCTCCCAAAGTGCCAACAGCCATGTCATTTGGTTTGAAATCATGGTAACCAGTATGGTTGTTCCAGGAACAAGGAATTGTATTCAGTTTGTTTGTTTCAAATGCTCTTAAAAATTTACTTCAATTACCTGCTCTTTGCCAAGAACAATGTCTAGTATGAGTGAGAAAAATGCTCAGGTAAAGTACATTAAATGTAACATAAGATTATGTATAAAAATAGACCAAGTTACAGGTCTAAAAAGAGCATGTACACTAGTAAAATTGGTGCCAAATGAAGTACTAAATAAGTCTGTTATCAAAATGATATTTTCTAAATAGATATTGTAATAAATTAACAGCTAACTTTCCTAAACCTAGATCTTTATATAATACTTCTTTCCTGTTGTGATTGTATTCTGAAACTTATTCTATACAACCTCTTATCTGCAAAGAAAAACATACATCTGCTCGTGCCTCCCTGCTCCCAGGAGCCCACTCAGGATTGTGGTAACACGGGAACTTGGCTTGGGCGAAAAGTAATATCAAGGAAGAAAAGATAAACAATGAACAATTGAGACCTACCTTTAGTCTTCAGTATTTGAGGAACAGATGACAATAAATAGCTACAAAGAATGGAAAAACACAAATGAATAATTAGATGAAGCTCAAATGAGGAGAAATAGATGACAATAATGAGTGGATAAAGAATTACTGAAAAAAAAGGCAAGAGAAGAGCTGACACTTAGATGCCAAAAAGAAAACAGAATTACTAGTTCAAAATTATATAAAGGATGAGAAATTGAAAGGGAAAATACCTGTCATCATTATACTTACTTTTTCTGAATTTTTCCTTTTAACCAAATGTGCTCAGTATGAGCTCAGATATGAATATTATTGGATTGGTAAGTCTACAACAGCCTTAAATATACTTCATATGCCCGGGAGCTATGGAAATATTTGTTGTATATGGTTTTCAGATATTCTACTGGCACAGTGGCTCAAGTGTTTGGTTATTTACAAGAAAGGTCAGCACTTTGGATCCAGCAGCATCAGACTGCTGCCTTAAGGATTTATGGCCTTGGGAATCCTTTGGAGCAATTAGTATGTATTATACCATTGCTATGATTCTGAATCAACTTGATGACAATATTTTATTTGTATGCATGTTTTTTGGGGTTTTTAAAAAAACAACCGGTTGGGTTTGAAATCCTAACAAGGTTTTGGTTTCCCCCCCCAAACAATAATTAAACCCCTGGTCAAAAAATTCCCGAAAAGAAAAAGAACCGGGTAAAGTGGTCCCGGGAAAAAAATTAAGGCCCAATCCTAAAAACAGATTACATTTTGTGATTCAAAGGTTAAAGATGATAGTGCTATTCCTTAATAATACTCTTTTGGTATCAAAACAGGGAAAATGCTTTCTTATTTTTCTCCTACTATGGAGAATTTGAATGCCTTTGCATAGGCAGGGAAACACAGGTAAATATCTTTCTAGCAATCTAAAAAATTATCTTCAGTGAAATTTTACTTGCCTGTGATATTGGTCCTTACTTTCTGCCTTTTCTTGGGGTATTTTTTCAATATAGGCAAGGAAAACCCACTGAGGAGTTTTAACAAATGGATGAAAAGTTGGGTTTTTCTAAAATTCCTGGACCCTGGCACCTCCCCACCCTCCTGCACACTGCTTGTAAAACATTCAGTGCAGTTTGTATTTGTTTATTTCCATGTAACTGGTTTTCGCTTCACCCCCTGGAATGGTTAAACATGACCAGCTTTTTCAATACCGCTCCTCTGCGTATTTCTTCCATCTTTTTAAGTTGAAGGTCAATGAAAAAGAGGAAGACATTAGACAAGATGTATCGACACACAATGAGTTCAATAATGAGTTCAAACCTACCAATGTGAGGAGGCTAGAGGGCTAGGCAGTGTTTCCTTTTGTTGCACACAAGGTCACCACGAGTTAGGGCCAGCTCCATCGTCCCTAACAAACATCAACAACAATGCTTGTGATATCAATTTTTCCATGCTCCCTTTCATTCCTGATGATTTCCCAGTTTCATAGAGATATATTTTGTACAGAACACCTTCAGCTTCTCAATGGATATTTTCAGTTCTTCTTCTCATTTTGAGCCATGTC
>NW_022111369.1:25687643-25688744 GCF_000313985.2 Echinops telfairi | reverse complement strand
CCCGGTTGTAAATTCAGTGATGGAGACTCCCACATCTCTCTCCCTTGGAGGGCCTGGTGAGTCTGAACCAGTAGCTTTTTGGTTAGCAGCCGACTACATTAGCCACTGGTCCACTAGTGCAAGCACCCCCAAAACAGCAAATAATCTATTCAGTAAAGAAAGGAGTCGTTCATTCTAATGACCTTCCAGAAACATTTTCACAGTGACTAATCCTCTCTATCTTGTCTTAGATATTGCAGTGAGGCTGGGCTGGGATATGGTTCATTGATCATCATATACATAAAGCACCCGTCTGATCTTCTAACAGGAAGAACATAAATGCAGTTTTGTCCAGCCTGCTAAAGGAGATCTTATAAAATTAGAGTAATTACAGATAATGCCTGATTAAACATAGACTTCCAAATTCTGTGCCAAATAATAGGTTTTGTTATTCTTAAGATTGATTCCTTTTCTCTGAAGTCCAACTTGAAAGCATTATTACTGTGTTCTATGATTATATGCACACTCTGCAATAAGCATTTGTTTTGACTAAAAATAATTAACATTTGCATGTCTTATCGGAACTAAATTTGTTTATGTAAATCAGTATATTCCTTTCTACATTGGAGAGCTGGGCTATTTTCAATATTTAGCATGATTTTTCTGTAGTGCAATATTACATCTTCACTTACTTCAATTATAAGATTTTTCAGTAAATTATTCTTTGCATTAAGAAGTACTGCAGTCTATAACTTATCTTATTTGTGACATAGTTTGGCAAAATGAACAAAATCTTTAAGAAGTATTAAAATTAGAAAGCAATTTTAAATTTTAGGTTTAATAGTGACCTAAGAAAATACTTTAAAAAATGACATTAAAACAAAACTATGAGAATTGAAACTCAATAGGATTCGCATGTTTTTTCAGGTCTTACCAGTTTTCTACATTTAACTAGACACTCTTACACTTTTCTATCCTCTGTGTTTGTGTAGCATATTTGAGTTTCTTCGAATGGCTTCTGCCTTATGCAGCATCTAACCTTTACAGGCTTTACACTAAACATAGAATGTTTGTTTTACCATAATTACTACAAAATTTGCTGATTTACCTGTGTTGTTGGTA
>NW_022111369.1:25679759-25687000 GCF_000313985.2 Echinops telfairi | reverse complement strand
TTTTGCTATGTTTTCATAATTTTCTTACATCACACGTGATCGTTCCCCTCCCACTGATTTAATTATTAAAATAAATCTTAAAAAGAAAGTAAATGACTAGAAAATAATGATGGAAACATATGTACAAAAATTCTTGATACAATTGATGTACGGAGTGTGCTAAGAGCTTTAAGAGCCTCCAATAAAATGATCTTTTGATTAAAAAAAGAGATAGGGAGCTAATAGCATGATCCCTGCTCTTGTGGTAGTCACATAGTAGTAAGAATGAGTTGTTGGATAAGTCAGTCACAAGTATGATCGATGTGCAATGATATGTAGAGGTATATATATAACAAAGAAATATTTGTAAAGTTCTTTAAAATGAATTATAACATTTTCAATAATCATGTTATTACAACTAGCAAAATTTATTTGTGCCACAGCTGAAAAATTATAAAGAAGCAAAACTAGTGCTCAAATCTAACAATTCCAACTACAATCTTCATTCTTGCCAATAGCAAGCACTCTTTTCCATGGAATGTGTAATTTTCATAGTTGCCTGGGGCTAGGAATGTGTCTCATGGATATGGGAGATTAATATCTGCAAGATATTGAGTAAAGCTATAATGAGATATGTAACAATCACCAATAAAATATTTTGTGTCATATTTTTAAGTATGATTTCTATTCCTTAGAGCACAGTAGCCATTTTCATTTAGGTGGAATGATTCCTCTAATATATAATAATATGAACATTTAGTCATTAATAAACATTAGTTAAATTTTAAACTGAAGTCTGACTTTTCAGATAAAATGCTTTATACAAATGTCATCTATTTTAAAAATTATTGAAGCAAAATAGATGTTACAAAATTAAAACAATTTAGTAATCATAGAAATGCATACATTTTGAAGGATATAGTAATATCTTAAGCATGTTTACTGTTACAGCAGAAGAATTACATAGTATAAAATGTATATCACATGCTTTCTAACAAATCAGGCTTAGTAGATTTTTTAAATATAAATCCTTAAGTTTTTACATGCTATCTGAAATTTTTAGTCACCTTGGAAAAATATTTTGAGTATATTTAAATATCGCTTGCATTATTTTATCTATGATGACAGAGAAATTTACTTCAGTGGCATGATACTAAATTATTTGATTTTAGAAAAATAGTCCTACAGTGCTATATATGCAGCACACATTATATTGTGTGCTTCAAGAAAATTAATCTTATAGAATCTAAATCACATGATAATTTGTATGTCTTTCTTGTATTTGCTCCAAAAGTATTTTAATAAAGTGAAACAAGCATTGTTTTTTGTAGGTGAATATCTGAATTAAGTGCTTTACACAAACAGTATAATGTTATTACATAAATGCACTTTAAATTATCATTATAACACAGTTGTCTTCAAGAAGTAAATCTAAAGTTCTTATCAGAGTTAAGACACTCTATTTATTGGTGTAGTACATCTACTGATGAATTTGCTATACTTGACTTCATGATTTTAGAACCTAAATATGATGAGACATATACATACTGACAGTTGACAAAGATAAGACATGTGGCCATAGATAAGGGTATGGATCCTAGTGTTATGGATGTTCAAAGCAAGACCATATTTACTAGAGAGCTTTATGACCCGTTACCCTTCCTTGTCATGTCCATAGAATTACTTTGGAATTCTGGTGGCCTAGTGCTTATGCATCGGGCCGCTTGCCTCAAGGCCTGCAGTTTGGAACCACCAGCCTCATCTTGGGATAAGTCCGTGCTCTCTCCTTCTGTGCAGTTACAGCCTGGAAGTGTCTAGTGGCAGTTATACCCTGCCCCATGGAGTAGCTGTGAGTCATCATCAATTAAAGATAGACTCAGTACCTAAAAGATCGTTCTGAAGAGCAGAAATGTAATGTCCATTGATGCTTTAAGTTCTGGAAGAACTTAAAATAGATAAATCCTATTCTGTCTTGTTAACCTATCAACAATTTGAACTGATTCTTTTATTCTATTTGTTTTTCCAAGCATAGGCAAAATGCTCATTAATAATAGGACAAATACCTATGGGCTTTTGTAATGTATTTTAAACTATAATAATATCATGGTTTTTGGAATTCAAATGAATAACATGAAGCAAATAATTTTTTTATATCTTCCAAAGTCATTTGAAATCCCAGCATTAAGCACAGTTTCCAAAAGTTGTATCTTTAAACTCTTGAAAAATCTTAGAAATAACTATCTACAATATAGTATTTAGAAAATATAATATCGTGGATAATAGAAAATGATATTGTATTTTACAAATAACTATCTATGTATTAAGGAGGTTCTGGACTGACACTGAGTAATATATGTAGAAGTCCTGATAATGTAGTGTGTTGGGCTATGAACCCAAGGCCAGCAGTTGGAACACACCAGCCACTCCAAAGAAGAAAGATGAGGCTTTCTGCTCCTGTAAAGAGTCAAGAGCCCCAGAAACCCAGAGGGCAGTTCTGTTCTATCCTACAGGGTCTCTATGAGGCAGAATTGGCTCAAGGGCAGTGAGTGTGAAGTAGGAGTTTGGTGGTGCGATGGGGTAAATGCTGGATAGAGAACCATAGGTTGACAGCTCAGGAGGAGAGGAGGCTGTCTGCTCCTCTGAAGCTTAGAGAAGGTTGGCAAATATTCGTTACCTCGAGTAAAGGAGAAGATAGAATTCCACAGGAGGGAGAAGAGAAATCAAAGGAGACAGTGGGGCAAGATATTGGGTGATCTGATAAGTAGTTTAAGCTCTTGAATAAACAAATCGATGATCCAAAATGTAATCCCTCTGCCTAATTCACAGTGAAAATATTGTTTGTTTTCACAGATTATAGTTTCAGCAACCATAGATAGGGTTGCTATAATTTGGACTCAACTTTAAGACAGTGGGTTTGGGGTTTGTTTTTTTTCATGCATTATTATTAGATTGCCTGTGCTACAATACTATTAAGACAAAATTTGAAGTCTCATTAAAGTTGCAAATCCTACTATACTAGCCCTCTAATTAAATATACTAGACAGGAGGGAAAAAACACATAGCTAAACAAAAAATGAATCTCACTGCCTGTTAATCAGTACTGACTCACAGTGACCCTGTAGGACAAAGTGGAACTGGCCCTGTGCATGCCCTAGACAGGAGTTCTTTTCAGGAGTCATAAGCATCCGGTTTATTGCTCAGAGTTGCTGTTGGTTTCGAATTGCTGACCTTGTGGTTTTCAGTCCAACATATAACCAACTACACCACTCTGGCTCCTCAGATAGCTCAAAGTAAGGTGACCAGATTGTAAGATTGGTAAAGTGGGACACCATTGATAAAACTCATATCCTGAAGAAATTTCCACATGGCAGCTGAAATCTGCATACCCTAGCTTGTCATAGATTCTTTCCAAAAATCGGGACTTTTTAAAAACGCCGCAGGACGCGGGAAAAATTGTTAAAAATCATCTGGTCACCTTACTCAAAGGATAATTAAAACTAAATTTCTGTTTATGTATGGAGTACACTTTTGAATTCTCTAGGCAGAGGAAATAATGGGGGAACTTGACCTCTTACCATTGTCACCAAGCCTGATGCTGTCTTCATTGAGGAATCACAAAATATTATACAGTTATGCGGCCCTTAATGTTCAGACAATATCTGATCACATAAATGTCCAGTGGTACCATAAGATTTGTTGTGGTTGTTTGTTTATTTAAGGGAAACCAACTCTCCTTTTGTTTATTAAAGTCCCTAAACTCAAACAGAGAGGAAGAGAGTGTGGCTTCAAAATACATTCCAAATCGATAGAGGGCCTATCTACCAAACCCGTCTCCTCTTCTTGGCTTCATTCTTCCACCCAGTAATTGTGTAGCCTTTCTGTTTCTAGGCACTTGCCAATTCTTGCCAGGTTCGTTGCTCTTGTGGAAGGTGCTGGTGGCACCATGTGGGCCTGTGAGCTCTTGGGCTTCTGGTTTCAGGCAGGAGCACCAATTACATATGATCAAGAAGTGGTTACACCAACAGGGCACAAGAACCAGGACCACTTCTGTCAGCCACACTCCTGACGCTTGGACACATGGTCCCTGTAGCCACATTTCTGCCCCTCCTTCCATACAATTTGTGTCCTGTGCCCAAATGTGCAGCTGCCTGTGCAGGCATTGCTTGGCCAGCTGCACAACAGGCTGGCTGGACTTCTGTACCCAGCGGATATAGTTCTCACTAAAGGCTTTGACTGCATCTCCCATACGATTTTAAAATAATAGTCTTTGATGGAATTTAATTGCATCTTGCGTCAGGTCTAGGCATGGTATTTTAAATTGCCTCATATGCATATGAAAGTTGGATATTGAATAAAGAAGATCAAAGAAAAATCGATGCATTTGAACTCTGGTGTTAGTGAAGAATATTGAAATTTCCATGAACTGCTAAAAGATCAAACAAATCTCTCTTGGAACAAGTACAGGGAGAATGCTCCTTACAGGCAAGGAGCATAAGATTTCATCTCCTGTGCTTTGGACATGTTATCCAGAAAGACCAGTCCTGGAGAAGGACGTCAGGCTGGGTATGTGGAGTAGGAGCAAAGAGGGAGCCTCTCAGTGAGATGTCTTGACAAAGTGGCTGCAACAGTGGGCCCAGAAATAAGAACAACTGTGAGGAGGGCCCTGGGCTGGGTTTTGTTTCATCTGTTCTACATAGGATTCAGTGGATTGGAACTGACTTGATAGCATCCAACAACAATAGCAACAGCAACAACGACACCACCTGCATCTATTAATATGGTGCTTATACAGTGTCCATATTACATAGTGCCCCCTTTTACAGAACTTCTCCTGGCCTTTAAGTGCTGCATTCTTACTAATTAGAAGGGGTAATTTAGTGATGCTAATGTTACTATTTAAGGACTCAAGATTATTTGGTTATAATTCAATTTTTTAATACCAGCTTGAAGATCCTTACCTATATTTCCTAGTCAAATCCACTGTTTTTAGGAATAATATCCACAAAGTGAAATTCTCGGTTTCTATTCTCTTCATGTGAAATCACAAGACAGAAGTCTGGTGGAAGCAATATATAAACAATTTTATTTCCCCTCCCACATATCTTTCCTATTAGTGCCAATATCAATGCCAATGTAATGTGCATGTTGTTGACGTGAGGTGCCACCTGGCTCTGTGCCATCCTCACAATTGGCTTTCTGTGTGAGTCCATTGTTGAAGCCACTGTGTCAACCCATCTTGCCAAGGGACTGTCTCTTTTTTGGCTGCATCTCACCTTTACCAAGTGGAATAGAGTGATACACTTGGAGGTGAGAACAGGAATGATGGTAAATCTCCACCCATTTCATATGTCTTTTGTAAAAACACTATCCTAAATAATTTATATGTTCTTCAGGATAAAGCACCACATATTTTAACAATTGTATTATTATTTTTTTTAATATGAGCCCTGGTGGTGTAGTGGTTACGCATTGGGCTGCCAACTGCAAGGTAAGGAATCTGAAATCAGCAGATTCCTCACAGGAAACAAGCGGAGTTTTCTACGCTCATAATAACTGAGTATATCAGCAACCCACGGGGCAGTTCTACCCTGTCATATAGGTTAGGGTGAGTTGGTGTCAAGTAGATGTCATTGAGCTTGGTTTTGGATGTTTGATGACAGGTTTTAGTTAAGCAATGAGAGGAAAGTTGCTTTTACAGGTAGGAAGTATACTTATGTAGAAAACAATAGGGAAATAGATACAATAGAAAACCATTTGGAAAATGGTTGTTTATGAAGAATAACTTGCTGATTAAAGGTAATGATCTCCATTGTAGACTAACAGAACTAGGGAAACTCTTAGATCACAGACATTTGCTTACAAATTTGATTTTAGAAATAGAAGAGGATGAGGCTGGAGACATGGAAATTGAACCACATCTGTCAGTTCAAGGCATGGAGGTGACACAAAATCCTAATGGCAATGTGAGACCTGCTTGATGTAAGTGAAAGTAGCAGCAGAAGCATGACCTAAGAAGGGTGCATAACAATAACAAGGAGTCCTGGTGGTGTGATGGATTCTGGACTGGGCTGACAACAGCAGGGTCAATAGTTCAAAACCCCTAGTAGCTCCATGGGATAAAGATGTGGCATTTTGCTCCTGTACAGATGTATATCTCAGAAATCCTATAGGGGTGGACTGCGAATTACAATTGGCTTGATGGCATTGGGTTATCTCATTAATAGCCACTGAGGCTTATGTCTCATGAAGCATTCTGGTGGGTGTGTGTTCAATCTGCGATCCTATTGAAGAGATGATAATTGAATGTCAAATCCAGAACTTGTGTTAAATATAATAGATTCATTCTCTGAGAAAGACATTTTTATGATTTGCTGATTAATTTTATTTAAAATCTTCATAAATATATCTAATTAAAAATAATTAGGTTGTTCACAACATAACTTTACTGCACATAATAAATGAAGTTAATGATGTGTATAAGTGGAATTAAATATATTTGTGTTAATGTGCATATGTATATATGTATGGAATTGTGTAATTGTTTTATCATATGTTTTACTGTGATAATTTGATAATATATTTTATTGTGATTAGCATTAGTCAGAGCTGAACTCTCCATTTAATAGTTTTGAGAGTGTGGAAGCTGAAAGCCAGAGTGAATAAATATATATTCTCAGATGGTAGGTGATTTAAATACTGAATTTTGAGCCTATCATCTCATTTAAGATTTTAAAATAACAGATTTATTGAAATGTAGTTCATATACTTTTAACGTTTAGTGGTTTTAGCATATTCACAGTTTTATAATCAACACAATTTAATCTTAGAACATTATTTCACTCTCAAAAGAACATCCAAATCCTTAGCAGCCACTTGCCAATCATTCACTTCTCCTTGACAACCACTAGTCCACTTTCTGCCTATGGATTTGCTTATTATGAACTTTCGTACAAATGGAATCATATGTGATGTAGCTCTTTTAACTGGCTTCTTCTACTTCTAAAACCAAATAAACTTATATTCTCCTTTAGATGAAAATACGCTTTGTCTATGTTGCAGCATGTGCCTGTACTCATGCTTTTTAATTGTATGATATTGTTGCATTAGTTTATCCTATCATCAATTATTGGGCATTTGTATTGTTTCTATTTGGGGGCAATTATGAATAAACTATTAACCTTTTTGCAAGCTGTTTTTGTAGGTATATGTTTTCTAACACTAAGCCTAAGAGTGGAAATACTGGGTTTTGCTGTTTCTATGTT
>NW_022111369.1:25676982-25678397 GCF_000313985.2 Echinops telfairi | reverse complement strand
TTCCTCTTACTTTCCTCTTTTCCCACTATCATGCTCAGCCTTCATTTGGGTTTCAGTAACTTCTCTTGGTTATATTGCCCTTGCTGAGATTGCATAATGTCTAATAATATCAAGCATTTTCCCACGTATTTAGTGACGACTTGAATATTTTCATTGGAGAAATACTATTCGGATCCTTTGCCTACTTATGATATTGGGCTATCTGCCTTTTTGTTATTAAGTTATAAGAGTTCTTTATACATACTCTATTGTTAGGTACTTGTTAGGTATCATCAAGTTGGTTTCAACCCATAGTAATCCTGTGTACACAGAATGAAACACTACTCTGTCCTGCATCATCCCCACCTATGTTCTTATGTCTGAGCCCATTGTTGCAGCCACTGTGTCAATCCATGTCCTTGAAGGCCCTGGGTTGTTGTTGTTTTTTGCTGCCTCTCTACTTTACCAAGCATTATATCCTTCTCTGGGGACTGGTCTCTCACAACATGTGCATGAAATGAAGTCTTGCCATCTTTGCCTCTAAGGGACTCTCTTGGCACTTCTCCCTAGACAGATCAGTTTTTTCTTTAAGCAGTCCATGGTGTTTTCAATAGTCTTCTCTATATTTTCAATATTCTTTCAATATATTTTTAACATTCTTCTCTATGCAAACCCCTTATCAGATACTATATCTGATAAGGAAAACATGTCTCCTCTTTTTTAATTATATTTTTTTCATTCTCTTCTGGTTGGTGAAGTTTGGGGCAAAAACACTTTTCAAATATATTTTTCTTGCTATCTTATCATAAAAAAACAAATAGATATTTTTAAATGACATTTACCTAATCCAAAGTCACAAGGAATGACATCTGTGTTTGCTTTTAGACAGAGAGCGAATACATAGTATATGTGTTTACATTGTAATGTTACCTTCTTTCATCCAATGTTTACCAATACCTACAGCAATAGAATCCTGGTATCAGGACCTAGATCCTCTAAATAAGGACGCATTTAATTTTATGAACAATCCTTTGTAGTAGGTATTGTTACATCTTATTTTTTTCCCAACAGGAAAAGTGTATTAGGTAACTTACCCCATGTCCCTGTACTAATAAGGAGTGGAACTAGAATTAAACTGGGCAGCCTGGTCTTAGAACCTGTGGAGGAGTGGGTTACATATTGGATTGCTATCTGCAAGGTCAACAGTTTGAAACCACCAGTCATTCATAGGCTTTCTATTTCCATAAGTATTTACATTTACAGTCTTGGAACCCCAAGTAGAAGCTGTTCTATTCTGTTCTGTAGGGTTCCTATGAGGTATAATCAACTTGAAGGCAAGGAGTTGAGTGAGTGATTAACCAAGCCATATCACATTGTAGTTTCATGGGTTCTCTGAGTGAATCCAAATTTCCCTAGTAATTGAACTTGGGGTTATT
>NW_022111369.1:25631543-25675861 GCF_000313985.2 Echinops telfairi | reverse complement strand
GATGTTTGTATAATAATTCATGTTTTAATATGTAGAGAGTTTCAACCTAGCAATATTTAAGGGACATTTTTCATTAGGATAAAAGGGACCCTGACTCTAACTGAACAACCAGGTCATAGCTTATGTTCACAAATACCCCCCTCCGAAATAAAGGCAGCATATGAGAATATAATAGGACGTAATGTTTCCACCAACTTTTACATCACCACGTCTTACTTTTAAAACCAAAGCAGTGGATGTAACTCAGGCATTAATAAAAATCATAAATGAGTTCAAGAAAAGAAAAGCCCATTCAGTTCCAGACTTTTGCATTGTAAGTGCTCCACCATCAAAAAGACCCTGTCATTCGAGTTCTGCTCTCAAACACTCAGTGATGTAAGGGTAAAGACGATTTAGAAAAAAATGTGCAAAGCACTTCTTAACCTTAGAACAGAAGACACCAGGCCATTGTGTGCAAATGAATGAGGACACTGTACCCCGAGAAAGGGCTAGAGCTTCCTCTCCTCCACAGAGCTAGGCTGGTCCTGTTGACAACCAAGAAGTCCTGCAGTTAAGGCTTTCGCTCAGGAAACCATTTATTGTGGATCCAAGCAAGGCAACATTCTTCACAAATTCAGCATTTTCTCTACTTATCACGGTGCTACCGATTGGTTCAGTTGTGAAGATTTTGGTCTTCTTTACATTGAATTGTAATCCATACTGAAGGCTGCACTTTTTGATCTTCATCAACAAGCGCTTCAAGTCTTCCTCACTTTCAGCAAGCAAGGCTGTATCATCTGCACAGTGAAGGCTGTTTAGAAGCCTTCCTTCAATCCTGATACCACAGTCTTTGTCATGTAATCCAGCTTTAATGATGATTTTTCTCAGCGTACAGATTGAATAAGTATGACGAGGGAAGGCAATCCTGACACACACCTTTCCTGACTTTAAACCATGCAATAGTCCCTGATCTCCTTATGCAACTGCAAATTCTACATGAGCATAATGATGTTCTGAAATTCTTATTCTTCTCAGAGTGATCCACAGTTTAGTATGGCCCACACAGTCAAATGCCTTTGCATAGTCAATGAAACATAAGTAAATATCTTTCTGGTACTCTCTGCTTTAAGCCAAAATCCATCTGACATCAGTAATTAGATCCCCTGTTTCATATCCTCTTCTGAATCCTGAACTGGCAATTCCTGTCAGTTTAGTGTTGCAACCATTGTTGGATGATATTTAGCAATATATCCTAGTTATTTGTGGTTTATTGTATTTTACATTTATCAATATATTTTAGCATTAAGGTTTAAAAATTTTACCCTTAACTTTAGGTTTATTTCTTCTTTTATTTCCTAAACTTTATGACAGTAACAAAAGATAGAGACAATACTGTACAGCATGAATTTAATGTAAAATGTTAGTACATCAGGTTCCATACGTCTGTTTCATAATGTTTGCATAGAAGAAAAGTCAAGATAGATTCTTTAGAAAATAACATGAAGACAAATGTGGTGTCCAAGAAAAACAATACAATTGTATGCCTTTCTGCTGTTTTTAATGTAACAGATGAATGAGAATATTAATGATATACATAAGCTGTCACCATATACCGGTATACCAGTATCCATTCTGAGAAGATGTGAATTGTCTTCTTAAAACCATATGACAAGTGTGTGAAGGAGCTTTTCCAAACCCACAGAATAAACTTGATATAGTAGCTTCCCATGTGGGCAGCTAATTGCAAGGCCAGCAGTTCGAATCACCAGCCAGTCCAAAGGAAGAGAGATGAGGCTTTCTCTTCCTTTAACGATTTACGGTCTGGGACACCCACAGGGGGGTTCCACTTGGCCCCTTCTGGAAGTAGTTACCAGAGATACATAAGCCATGACGCACACTTCTTGACTCCAGAGACGTTGTGAGAAGTGAAAGTAGTAGCAGTGGTTGTCTGTGCTGCGGAAGTGAGTTTCTGCACAGGATAGAAGGCCTGGCAACCTGCTCCTGTAGAGGTGGCAGTCTTGGAAGCCCTATGGGCAGCTCCACTCTGCCATATGGATTCACTATCCACCTGTTTTTGGTTGTCCATTAACAACAGTGTTTTACGTAAAATTATTAGTATTTCATCGCTTCACTTTTTCCTGAGAATTTTTGGTTCCAAGATAATATTCAGAATATATCACCAGATATTTTATGTTTTCACCGTAAAATTATTAGTCCTTTCTGCAAATGTGTATGCCTGTCTGTATATATGTGCTTGTTAAATTTCCATTGTGAGTTACCCTAAGAAAGCATACATTTTTTATACTCTTATTTTTATCAGGAAATAAGTTAGATGCCTTAAGCAACTAGCTTAACATAGCTTCTGAATTTTCTAAGCTCATAGAATAGGTGAAAAAATATATTTATAGAGAAAAGGATGTTATCCACTTTGCATTAGATAATAATAATTTCTATTAATTTGATCAGAAGTTTTATATTTATATCTCTTCTTTAACCTAAAGAAATTTCCCTCTATCACCAAAAAGACGTTTAAATTAGTAAATAAATTATTTGATAAGAGTAAATCACATCTCTTTTGTCTAATACATTCACATTACTTTATCACCCTTCAATCGCATTAACGGAGGATTTGACAAACAATAGCTCCTTTTCCTGCCAGCCTATCTAGCATCATTGCAAGCCCATCCACACACCCTATTGCACTTTACAAGGCAGAAGCACTGAATTGCTTATAGGTCACCAAGCACTCCCTGGCATTTCAGACTTTATCTCTTTGTACTTGTAACTCCTTTTCCTGTAATAAATGTCCTCCTCTTCTTTGTTCACTGGAATAAACCCTATTCAACCTTCCCACCTAAAATAGAGGTCATCACTTTCAGAATTTTCTTGTCAGTTGTCAATAGTATTCCTTTGTGTTATTTCTGATGTTTGCTCTGTAACATAGGCACCGGTGTGTGATTTTACATATTACATCAGATTGTACTAATATCAATAAGCTTCTTAAAAACAGGCAGGTGACTCATTCATCTGTGTTTCCTAGCTTGTTAGTCTCTTTTTTGCTCTCACACCTATTATGACTCCCAGTGTTGCATATTTGCAGAGTAGAGCTGCCTCCAGGGGGCTTTCAAAGCTGCGACCTTTCACAGGGCGATGGCCAAGCCTGCCTTCCAAAACATGTCTGGCAGACTCTGAACTATCAGCCTCTTGGCTTATCAACATAAATGTTAGTGCTTTTAAAAATGAATGCGCTTTGACAGAGAGTGGTTCCTACAGATTGAAAAGAGACAGGAGGATGCTGTGCAGTTGCCACACTTTTTTCTCTTTTAATAAAGACTTAAGCAGATAAAGTGTAGAACAACATTGAAAACAACCAGCAACTGTAAATATTGAATGATACAAAAAATGAGAATAATAGGTCATCAATAAATAGGAATATCTTCTCCCTGAGATTGGTGTTAAATAATCAAGTCTCGGTACATAAGTTGGGGAATCTGTAGATGGCAGAACAGTGTGAGCTTGAGAAAGTTGCCGCATCATGCCCTCTATTATCTATTCTCTTACTGAGCTAGAATGTACTGTCACTAGCTGGGACCACTGCTAGTGAGGAAGTAAGGCTTTGCTACCATGATAAAAGGTAACAACAGCTGCTCTTGAGTACAAGAGGAAGCTGCCTGCAGGTATAGAGGGAGGGGATTGCCAGGCAACACTGGAGGCTTAAATGATGCTAGACACATTGAATCTGTTGGGGCATAAATCTGCAAAGCCTCTGTGATTTCCTCCGGAGACCCACAGTAGTCTGGATTATAGAAGCTAGGGACATAGATGGCAGTATTAATGAAAGTATTTTGCAGGATGAATGTTATGTAAACAAAACCAAGAAGGAAACCAGAGGTATGACCTGTTGTTCAGATAACATGTGAATGTGTGGAAAAGTAGGCTGAATCTGAGGCCCAAATAGAAAGCACACGGGCCTG
The DNA here is from genome assembly GCF_000313985.2 of Echinops telfairi. Taxonomy (NCBI): domain Eukaryota; kingdom Metazoa; phylum Chordata; class Mammalia; order Afrosoricida; family Tenrecidae; genus Echinops; species Echinops telfairi. The sequence continues at coordinate 25,671,908 of NW_022111369.1, read as the reverse complement.
ATGCTGAGTTTATCATGTGGCTGACGGTGCCAGTGACAGTTATGAGCTATCCTGAAAGCTGTCATAAAGGGAATGTTCTGATGGGGGACAGTCATTCTAGAAGCCTGCCTCTCCTGCGATATTACTTGATGTATGCAGGGTTCATCTCGGTTATAAACTGTGTGCTCTAGTATGCAGATTTTTCATGAACATGATTTCTTTTAATTTACTTCGCATTATTAGGATATTAGTCTGGAATTAATTTTCACTGCTAAACTTTTATAAAGTAGGTAAAAGACTGATGTTTATCAATGGAAACAAAAATATCCAATGCTACTTATTTTTCATGTAAACAAAAATTGTGAATTTAAAATCTTTGAAGTTGCTTTTAGTATGATGAAAATGTCTCAGTGTTCATTGGTATATAAAAACAAAACAGAAAAATGGAAGAGTTTGTGTTTGTATCTAGACATCCTGGACATGAGGCTTGCTATGATAGTGAGAGCATGCTTGCTTCTTTCTGTTAGCAAAAATATGCCAAATGAATCATCCTTCATAGATAGTATTATGTCTGTCATAAATTCTTGCAGAAATGTAGACTTTGACTTAAAAACATTTATCTAATTACTTATTTATATGTATCATTACTTATATAGCCTGTCTAAAATAGCTGATGATATTAGCAGTGTAATTCTTTAGCATTTAATTGCTAACAAATTAGTAGGGTTCATGCTTCCTAAAATTACATTAAACTCTCCAGTAAAGATAGATAATTTTAATGCTCAAAGAGATGGAAAAAATAATCTTCTGCTACTAATTTATGAATGGACTATTAGTAGTGTTATGGACATTCATAAAAATAGATTTTCCCTCTGACAGAGGAAAATATTACACAATGATAATTCTTCCACATAGATAATACAGTCCAGATCTGGATTTAAAAGTTCAAGGAAAAAGTGCTGATAAGAGATAGTTTAAAGACTGTGAAAATTATTTGGAAGTAAGAAGCATATTATCAAAGACAATATTTTGAACACAAAGTAGTGCATTGACTATATTATATTTGGTTCATGTTTATTATATTTTATTAATTACTGAAGATAGAATTCAGATTGATTATTAAATTTAAAAAGCCTTATCTATAATTATGACAAATATGTAATATGTTTACATTAATAATATTAAGACTTCAGATAGGAACTCATGCTCTTTCTATAAAAACACCCTAATTCACCACCACTGGCTTGAATCTGCATCTTAGAGACCCTATATATCTGCGGTTCTGAACCTTTTGGGGGTCGAATGACCCTTTCACAGGGGTGACCCGATTCATAACAGTAGCAAAATTGCAGTTATGATGTAGCAACAAAAATAATTTTATGGTTGGAGGGACACCACAACATGAGGCACTGTATTACAGGGTCGCAGCATTAGGAAGATTGAGAACCACTGCTGTACTGAGCGTACTGGTTTCTGAGTTGTAACTCTTACCGTACCACTCTCATTTTTCTCCCTCATAGTACTTGATGCGTTTGAAATACTGCTCTTGTAGTTAGGAGCCCAGTGCTTACTTGACAGCCCTACCAAATATTTAAATTGAATAGACAGTGACAGAGGCAATAATAGTTATCCATTTGCCAGTTCAACAGATGCTTTTTGAATATCTAATTTGTAGTAAGCATTATATACAAAGCACAATATATGTCCGTGTGGAGTATACAGTATAATGTGGGGGATCAGATAGTGCGCATATAGCACTCAGGAGTTATTTGTGGTCAGAGAAGCAATGCATGGATTACAGGGTTGTGTGGTTGAGGACTCTGACCATCTCTTTGAGGGTCTTCTTTGTCGCTGAACTTCAATGAGATGGACTGACCCATCCGTGGCGGCAACAATGGGTGGGACCATAGGAATGATATTTGGGGCAGAGGAGGCAGTGTTTCGTGGTGGTTGAAAGATTATCCATTTAATAATTTTTGTACAATAAATGTACATAATTTTGAAATCTCTGACTCTCTATATTTTGAAGTGTTGGACTCTTTCTACTCTTCTCCAGAGAAATTAATTGGGCAATGTTTACACCGTGAGGTAGCTTTGCTGTCATCTTTTCTGCTTGTGACAATAGAGGCAAGTCAGCCCTTCTCAGGGATGCTGCGTTTTAAGCTCCTTTTAGTAATCGACATGTCCAGTACTCTAATCATTTTTATTAGTCGTAATAACATTTTGTTCCTCCATCTTTCTTTCTCCTGCAACTGTTACTTAATTGACTTTGATGGTGAGAATACTCTAATTAGTAACAAAAGACATTTTTCTGGAGCCCTCAGAAATGGGCCAGCTAGGAGATTCACACTGGTGAGTAATTGGCGCTATGGTTTTAAAATTGAGGAAACCCTGGAAGAACTTCCTAGTATGCTGGAAGAGATCCTATTCAGGCCCATCCCTAAGAAAGGTGGGAGTTTGCAGTGGGAGAGAATCTGAAAATAGGTGAAAGTCTAAAACTGAACTTAAGACTGAATATTTAATGGCAACTGAAAGATAGAAAGGTAAATAATGATGGAGATGAAATATATCAAATGAATTAAAACAATATGAACATGATATTAGTGAACTTAACAAAATTAGGGCCTCTGAACCTGTTTGGGGATGGTGTTAGATTCCTTTTAGAAATCGCACTTTGGAGGACATGGCCCGGAAGTTGGATCATAAAGTTAGTAAGGTAGGAAGGGACTGAAAGGACTAAATCTTGGAAAGAAGAAAGGATGATATTTTAAAATTCCTTTCTCTCCTCTTTCCCCCTTAAAAACTATCTCTGAGAATGAGTGCTTAATTATGGCTGTTTTAAATTTAAGAAACAAAGCTTTACTGGAGAACTATTCTTGAGCATTTATTATCATAGTCATCATCAGAGAAGATATTTAGAAATTTTAAAAACATGCCTATATTGATTACTTTAGTAATTCAAATTTAAGAGTTACTCTCCAAATCTACTTTAAAAAACTTATCAGAGTTTTGTTGTCTTCATAATGAATCATGAAATTTTAAGTGTGATTGTGTGTAAACATAATTCTTGGGTTTATAGTAATATCTGATTTGAAGAAGTTTTAGTTATTTCTTTGTAAAAGAAAAAAAACTTGTAGGAAAGGTATTCATCTGGAAAATTCACTTTCCTTTTATGATTTTTGCAGTGACTACAAATGCACCATTGACAATTTTCTGCCACAGCTTTTACTAGCTAACATACATAGTACAATATAAAAGTTAAACTTTGATTGATTCATATAAATGAATGCTGTATTTTATGGAAAGTACCACCATAAGCACATAAACAATAGGCTTAACACCAGTATGTGCTACTGTGCACACAGTAACGATTAAAAGCTTTATGGAAACAGTGAACTTAATGGCAATGTTGGGACGATACAGTCTTAACTCCTACCTAGCACAGGAGCCTCTTCATCCCTAAAGATAAGTTCCTGGTCTTTTTAAAACCCCACAAATAAAGAATAGGTCATAAGCTCATAAACCAAACCATATTTTGTTGAATATAAGATCCTTATTGTAGAATTGTTTCTTGCTAATTTCACAGTGACTGTTCCAAAAGGCTTCGGTAGACTTCAAATGTTGCAGAAGGTAGCCTATGGTCGATCATGAATAGTACCAGAGGAAGAAGTCCAAGGAGCTCCGAAAGCATTATCTAGAAAAAAAGGATTCACAGAATATTGATCACAATGTTTCACAAAACTGATGCAGCACAGGAAGCACTCACTTGTCTACATGCTGGAAGAGATTCATATGTGTGCACATTCCAAAGAAGGGGAAAGAAGATAAAGGTTCACATTGGGAGGGAAGCCAGCTTGCTGATGAGAAACGGTCATGTCATGAAATCACTTTATTATTGGTAGGTGCCATCAAGTCGCACAACACAACCAAAGACCCCCAGCGTTGTGCCATCCTCACAATTGTTCCTCTGCTTGAGCTTGCTGTGCAGTCCATTTCTACTCAGTTACCTTCTATGACAGCGTCGAACTGCCCTGTTGGGTTTCCAAGACTGATAGTTTCATAAAAGTTTACTGCTACATGTTTCTTCCACAGAGTAGCTGGTGGGTTTGAACACTCCACCCTTTGATCAGCAGCCAAATGCCTAGCTACTGATCCATGAGGGCTCCTTAGCAATAGAACTAGATAACAAGATGTGACAAATGGGCTAACTATTAATGGCAAAACAAGAAAATGTTGTTAAGGAGTACTGTGTAAATCTGGGTCGACTAGAGAAACAAATACATAGACACTCATATATGTATACGGAAGAGCTTTATATAAAACAGCAACTATCTATTGAGAAAAAAATCCCATCCCAGTCCAGATCAAGTCCATAAGTCCGATACTAGCCCATATGTCCGATACTCCTCCATAAATTCCTCTTTGGACTCATGCAGCACATGACAATGTTGCTAAGTTCAGGAAGATCACAGGCCAGTGGGTAGAATTTCTTGTGGATCCAGTGGCAATGGAAGCATCTCAACAATGGCGTGGGTCTCTAGTGGCTACTCCAACTCTCTGAGTGTCTCAACAGCAGGAAAGCGAAGGCAAAGAGAGTGGGTCTGGCCTCCCGTGAGCTATTTATCTCCGTCACGCCTCAAAATGAGGCCATCAAGTTGCAACCTGATTGACAGGCTGGAATCCACCCCTTGGCTCAAGTTGACACAATGTAACTGCCACAGGCACACTAATATTTTTTTCTGAGAAAATTAGTGAATTGTGGTGGCATTTTCCTATATGAAGAAGAATGCGGTAGAGTACATTTGGGAGAGAAATCTGTGCCTACCAGAAGTCAAAATAGCAAATAGGTAATTATTCATAGCTTTAAGGCATTTGAGCTCTGGAGAGAGGTGAGAGTTTATTGTATATTTTAGAGTTATCAGAATTTAGACTATATTTAAAAACAGGACCGGAAGAGATCAACGAGGAAAATGTGTTGAATCTATGAAGAGAAAAAGTGTTATATTCTGCTGGGAAAGAATATGTAGCCTTTTAAATATGAGGTGTTATATTCTGGTGGCATGTGTTTAAATGGTGGATGGAATGACACTTTTTATGCATAATCTTATTTATGCCTGATTTCTCTTTGCAAAATATTTCAGATAATGTGCTCTAATACATTAATCACTAGAGAGTTACATTTAGACATAGGAACATTGAGTGTTCAATAAACTCTTGGAGTTCAATTATAAAGCCAAAAGTAACTGTAGCCCAAGTATACTGACTAGGGTGGTTGATTGACACGAGTTACTGGTCTCAAGAACCAAAACAAGAGCAACAGCATAATTAAAAGGCTAATTAAACTTGAAGATTTTAAATATTCTTACGATTTTTGAAACAGAAAAAGAGAGCTACTGAAGAAAGGGTAGTTCTGGAAATAATCGAGAAGGTCTTGGCAATTTCATTGTACTTGGATGAGTGCTAACCCTGCTTCATTTGAATCGCCAAATGTGATATTACCCGATATGGCAGGTGGCATTTGGATTTCTTATGACATTCCATTATGGAAATTAAATTCAATAAAAACAACTCCACAGGGGCCCAGCCATCTGATATAAGCTTAATTCTTGAGTAGTTTGTCTTGATCCTAGATAAACATTTATTTCAGGTAATTTTCCATTAAATTCTCTCAACCAGGATTTGATAATGATTAGAAAGGAGAAAACGCTGGTTATTTCCTGGGGACAGGGTCTGTACTTTTTCTCTCCCTGTTTATCAGTGAGATATTTTGAGAGCTTATTTCCTTCCCCCTTTCATTTCCTGGGGACCAATTCTATGTAGATTGGATGGTTTTCCAAATGTCCTGTGATAGGGATATAATCAGACAGAATAGTTACCTCTTTTGAATGTAGCTGGTTGGCTTTACCAATGAAGTTCAAGACAGTGAAACATTTTGGGGGATTTAAACCCTGAATCTGATCATGGCTAGTGGAATAAGTCCAGGGAGTTACTTTTGAAATTATATATATAATAGATATTATATATAACATTTCCCAAAAGACTAATACATCAACGACCAAAGCAATGCAGACTTCAATGCATATCACAAAGGAAATTTCGAACACCGAATCATGATATGCATGAATTTGCAATCCCATGTTACCACTGATTCTACATGATAATAGTATTCTTTTTGATTGAATGGAAACACAAAAATAATTTCAGCCTCTTCTGCTATTTTAACAACAAAAATCCATTTACCGCAGTAGTTCCAACAACACCCAACCAAACCCAACTCACTGCCATCGAGCCAATGCTGACCCTGGGGGTTTCTGAGACTGTGATTGTTTACAGGAATAGAAATCCCAGTCTTTCTCCCGCTGAGCTGCTAGCGGTTTTCAAACTGTCCACGTGCAGATAATAGCCCGACCAGTAACCACTGCACCCCCAAGGCTCCCTTCAAGGCTATCTTTTATACGATTGCCAGTAAGCAAAGATTCAAAAGGTGCTTGTACAGAGAGGAGTTAGCAACTGTCATTAAGTGTTTACTAGGATAAAATAACTTAATGAATGAGAATAAAACATAATTTCCATGACGATCTTTATTGTGTTTTAAATGGTAGAATTAAGTTTTAAATTGTTATTAAACATTTTAGTAAGGCAGTTGCATTTCTGGTTGTGCTGAATTCAGCAGAATCTTTGAGGTTATTATAATAATTACGAGAAGAATTTTCTTGGCCACCCAGCAAAATAAGTATCTTACACCAAATAGTTTAAATAAAATTTTCTGTAGACAGAAGCGAGGAAGATGATTATTTTCTACATGAATATGATTATTAATTAGACGACAGCAAATTCAACCAGGAAAATTCATTTTTGAAGTATGCTAAGGGGTGGCTGGTTTAGATATGGCAATTAATCACTGTATTATTTATAGTACTTCAGGAGCAGCTCACACTACATTAATCAGGGATAACTTCTGCTTAATTAACAAGACTGGCAAGAAATGTCAAACACTAGCACAAAATTACAATTGAGTAAAAAATAAATAGTATTAGTTGTGGACTGATAATCACAAAATGAAAATTTTAACTTACACCCAAATCTTCACCCAGTGAACCATGTTGAGTTTCACTGGAAATTTCCTGAATGAAGGATTTCTACACAGGGTTGATAAAGGTGGGTGAAGGTGCTTAGGAACAACAGGATCAGATAAACCACTCCATGTAGTGTTTCTATTCTGACCAACCCACCTCTCGTGTGCTGTCTAACTTATTCCGTAGAAGGTGCTGCCTTGGTTCTCACGTGGCTGGAGCAGGCACGACTGGAGTGACAAAACAGAGTGGCATCAGATTGACTATTTTAAATGCTGGCTTCATCATACCCCAGCTCTATGAAGGAACACAAGTTAATTAGCCTTTCTGTACCCTGGTTTCATATTTTACCCCAAGTGGCTGTCAATAGTTAGGATAATGACATTAATACTTACAATGCTTTTAACACTACACAGACTCACTCACTGCCATCCAGTCAATTCAAACTCATAACAACCCTATATGACAAAGTAGAACTTCCCCTGTAGGTTTCCAAAACTGTAACTGTTTACAGGAGTAGAAAGCTTCATCTTTCTCCTGCACAGTAGCATGTGGTTTCAAACCACTGGCCTTGCAGCTTACAGCTCATAGGGACTCTGTGACTTGGAGTCCACGTCAGGGAGAAATTTTTACTGGAGTAGAAAACCTGAGGAGGGGCTGGTGATTTCACACAGTGGATAGCAGCCCAACTCCTGCACCACATTAGGTATTATTTTCATCTATATTGATACCATCAGGATAGTTTATATGTTTCCTTCTCTGGCTCTCTGCGGTTGTATAATCCACGTTCTCTGAAATCCAAGCTAACCCATAACCCACCCCTTTCTGTCTTGAAAATATCACCTCAACACCTGATGTGGCAAAAGTCTGGAGTCTCATTTCCTAGTTTAAGTGTTGGTTTGGTCACCTCCAGGCTCTGAAATGGGTATTCTCATGGCATGTATCCTCCCATCTATTTGTGCTTGTTTGCTTTATCTGCGAACAGATCTCAGAAGAAACGAGTTAACGACACACCCTGCAATCAGGCGGTCTCATTAATACAGCATAGAAAACCCATTCCTAAATGGAATTATAACCATAGATGATCAAACCTTAAACCAAACTCACTGTTTGAGCTCCAAGCACTCTGTCAGTCCATCTCCTTGGTTTTCTTTCTCTTTTTCCGCGACCCTCCAATTTACCGAACATGATCTCCTCTTCCAGGGTCTGGTCTTTCATAATAACATGGGCAGAGTGCATGAGGCTGCCTCACCATCCTCGTCTCTACCAAGTATCCTGGTTGTACTTCTGCCCAAGCAGATTGCTTTGCTGGCAGGCCTCATCATTTTCCCACATTAATCAAATGCAGCCTTTCTTGTCTGGTCTTTCTTATTCATTTTCCAACTTTTACAGGCCTATGAGACAAATTAAAAAAAAAATACCATAGCTTGGATCAAGTGAACTTTAGTCTTCAAAGTGGCATCTTCTTCCTTTCACACCCTAAGGAGACCTTGTGCATCAGAGTTACTCAACGAAATATTGCTGCTTCCATGAGCATTCAATGTGTATTCAAGTAAAATGAAATTCTTGACCACTTCAATCTTGTACATTTACCATGACGTTACCCATGATTCTAGTTGTGAGGATTTAGGTAGCTTTAGATTGTGTCGTAATCCATGACCTTCATTAGCTATTTCTTCAAGTTCTCCTCACTTTCAGGAAGCAAGGTTGTGTGATCTGTATAAAGAAAGTTGTTAATAAGCCTTCTTCCAAAACTGATGGCTGGCCCTTATTCATATAGTAAAGCTTCTCTGATTATTTGATCAGCATACAGATTGAATACATATGGTCAAGGAATACAACCCTCATATACACCTTTCCTGATTTTAAACCATGCAATATTCCCTTGCTCTGTGTGAATGAGTGCCTTTTCATTCCTGGAAGGGCAAGGTTTAGCACGATGAATGTTCTTGCATTCCCATTCTTCCCAGTGTTATCCGTAGTTTGTGATGGTCCACACAGTTTGGATGTCTTTGCATAGGGGAAGTCACAGAAGTAAATATCTTTCCTGTCTTTGCTGCCAGCCAAGGTTGATCTGTCATAAGCAATGCATCTCTTATGTTACACCTTCTGATCCACCTTGCATTTATGCCAGATCCGTTGGATGATCTTCAGCAAAACTTTAATTTTATGTAATATTAGTTATATTGTTCTGTAATTTCCATATTATTTTGGGTCACCTTTCTTTGTAGTGGACACATATGGATTTGATCCAGTTGGTTGGCCATGTAGTTGTCGTCAACCTTTTTTGGCATAGACAATTTAGTTCTTTCAGTGCTTCAATACCTTGTTGAAACCTTTCCATTGGTATGATGTCAATGGCCGCAAACTTGTTTCCCACTTAGGCCTTCATTGCAGCTTGGACCTCCTATAATATCACTGTCTTGATCATATGCTACTTCTTGAAATGATTGAATGCCAGATTTTTAGTACAACGAGTATTTATTCCTTTTATCTTCTTTTGATGCTTCTTTCCTCCTTCATAATTTTGTTCATAATTCTCAATATTTCAACCTGAGGCCTTATTGTTTCTTCAGTTCTTTCAACTCAAGATATGTGAAGTTTGTTCTTCTCGTTTGGCTTTCTAACTTCAGGTGTTTGCACATTTCACCATAATACTCTGCATAAGTCTTCTAGAATTGCCCTTTGAAAAGTTCTGTTCAGTTCTTTTTAATTGCATACTTTTTTCTACTACTTTTAGCTGTTCTATGACTGAGAGCCAAGGTCAGAGGATCGACAGACATTGTGTTCATTCTTCTCTTCATTTTTCTTCTCTTTTTAATGACCTTTGGGTTGCTTCCTGTCTGATGCCCTGAGGTCGTCCCACAGCTCGTAGGTTCTTCTGTCATTAGTGTTCAATGAGTCAAATCTATCCTTGAGATGTTCTTGAAATCCAGGTGGGACAGACTTAACGACATATTTTTGCTTTCATGGACTTCTTTTAATTTTCTTCAACTTCAACCTCAACTTGCTTTTTTGTTGTGTGTCACTGGTCAGTTCTCACTCATAGTTACCCTGTGTACAACAGAATTAAACATTGCCTGGTCCTCTGCTTACAAATAATCTCATATTTGAACTTATATATGAGCAATTGGTGGTCGGTTCCACAGTCTGCCCTTGACCTCATTTTAGCGGCTGATATGGAGCTTCTCCATTATCTTCTGCCATCTATGTTACATGTGTCAAATCTACCCTTGAGATGTTCTTGAATCTCAGGTGTGATATACTCAAGGTCATATTTTCTCTTTCATGATCTCATTTTAATTTTCTTCAACTTCAGCCTGAGCTTACACGTAAACAATTGATAGACTGTCCCACAGTCCTGCACAGAGCCTGGCTTCACTCTGACTGAGGACATTGAACTTCTCTGTCTTTTTTTTCCCCTGAAAATATAGTCAACTTGGTTCCTCTGCATTCTGTGTGTTGAGCTCCCTGTGTAGGGCTGCTGTTTATGTTGTTGAAAAGGCATTTGCAGTCAAGAAATTCTCGGTCTTGAAAATTGCTATCATTAGATCTTCAGCTTCATTCGTATCATCAATGTTATCTTTTTCAATGACTGTTCCTACCTCTTTGTTTCAAAAGTTTAAATATCAATTACTAATAATTATCAATGAATCAATTTCAGACTGAAGAAGTTGGTAGGCTTATTCAATTTTATCATTAATGCCTTTAATGATAAGTCTAAAATTATATACTAATTGAATTCATTGAACTTCCTTGTAGGGTTTATATATCATCCTCTCACAAATAGCTTGTATTTCAAAATAGATCTTGAAATATCCTTTTTGATGACAAATAGGAGGCAATTCCTTGTAAATTGAGTTCAGCATCACATGCTCTGGGAAAAACTCAAGTGTATGAGTGGTTTTCTCATTACAAAAGGGTGGAAAATTAATCAATGACAAACCTTGTTTAGACATCCATCAACCTCCCAAATGGACAAAAATGTTGACTTGTAGTGCATTTAGAGTTCATTGCACCAGGTCATACTGTCAATCAAGCTTTCTGTTTAGAGGTTCTGAAAAGATAACATACGCGTGTATGTCAAAAAGGCCTTATTTGTGGGGGATTGGGTATGCCACCACAACAATGCCCCTGCACATGAAGCCATCTCAGTGCACCAGTTTTTGACTAAAAGCCACATGCCTTTCTTTCCACATGCCCATTACTCACCAGATTTCACTGCGTGAATTCTTTTTGTTTTACAAATGCACAGGGACATGAACAGACAGCATCCAAACAGATGAGCTTGAAAATATTTCCAAGAATGGAATCACCTATTTGACAAATGTATTATGTGTAATGAAGAGTACTTTGAAGGTGATAAGCTTTTGTAAAAGAATTTAAATTCATAGCTTTGGAAAAAAATCCCATTTTTGAGGGGTACCCTCTCAAATGACTTAGTCTTAGCTGTAACAATTTTCAAATAAAGCATCTCAAATACACCAATTCTCATAATAATGGTTTTGAAGGAAATGTTATAGTTTGATTTATAAGTGCATGTCTCTAATTCAGAAATATGTTTAATTAGAATTTAAGTAAGTTTATTCTTCAAGAATTGTATTTTTACATTAAGTATTAAGATACTCTAAAATGAAAAATGTTTTAAAATACCATTTTTATAACTAACCCCTTACTAACATTTTATTGACAAATTATTTGAGACATTGATGCAATAATATACAGCTAGGATTTCTTAAAATATTTTTAATAAATGTTTAAATGTTTCTGGAATACACATGACTTTAGTTTGCTAATATTTGATTATTTGTAGGTCATTTTCTGTTTAACCTCAAACAGAAAAATTTCACTAAGAAATGCAAATGTAGAATGAATTATTCAGAAATTAACATGAATTTAAACTTTGTTCTTTCTCCTTTGTGCATATTGCATCCACATTTCACTTTGTGAAAATTGAGACTCCATTAGCTGAAATTATTTGGACTCAAGGCAAAATACTACCTTTAGACCAATATATAAAGGAAACAGTATTGCTTACTTTTACTACTGATTAAAATGTCTAATACCTCAATGTTAATTCAGTGTCTTGAAGCCTTTTAAAAAATCTCTCCTTATTTGCATCTGTTTTTCTTAAATTAGTTTAGAATACTTTTATTGAAATTCATTTATTCTGAATTTGTTTATTAGACTTTAAATGGGTATCTCCTGCAATATTTAAATGATTTGCTAAATGACTTTATAGACTATTCACAACTTTTAAATGTTAGTCTTGTATATTTCATATACCAATCACCATTATATGTCAGAATAACAACAAAAATTCATTCAGACAAATTTCATGAAATTGTCACCATCATTTTTCATCTTAAACCCAGGATAATGTTTATAAAAATTTCAGTATCCAAAGCAACTGGCAGACTTTTATTCTTCTTAAGCTTAAACTCTAGACCAACTCTGTGGGCCTTCGTTGCAAAACAAGTGGTGGTGGTAGTGAATTAATCAACTTATATAAACCATGGAGGCAGCGAGGAAACATGGATTTGAAATCCAGATGATCGATTATTACTTTCTTGCATGCATTTCTGTGCTCCCATCCTCTCGGGCCTTTATGATCATATGTGCCACTTTAAAAAACTCATCACTTGCTTACTTTTATCTCACAGTGTATATTTCATGTGCCCTCTAAAATAAATTTTGGCAATGTGCTACTGGATCCTAGTGCTTACTTAATTTTTTTTTCTTACTTAATTTTTATAAATAAAATAATTTATTATTTGTATGGCTCCTTTATATCCTTTCAGGGATTTTTGGTATTATTTTTCTACCTTATATTTTAGCCACAGACACACTGTCATACTATTTCATCCTAGCTCCTCATTGGCTATCAAGGTATCTATTTCACCATTGTCTTTTAAACTACTTTTAAAAAATTGAAATAAAAGTGTTGGAGGAAATTCCTATGTCTGCTTGCTTTTTGCTTATGTGTCATAAAACCATCAAGAGGGAACTCTGCATTTGGATGGATAAAGACTTTAAAAACAAAGTCTCCAGTGGAATCATTCACATAGAATCCCCTGTAACCACTCAATATGTAGTGACACGGTTTTCTGTCTTACTGCCAATCCTTTCTGAAAGCATCATGGCATGTCCTGCCGCCTGTCAAGCAAGTGTGCAGTGAATGTTAATGGCCAAAGGAGATTCTGGTCCTGATTTTCTTTTTAAACATCTTTACAAAGGTCTCTACATAATCACTTTCTTACTTAATTTAGGATTGTGAGGTTTCGGGAGACACAGTGTGGGAATAGTGCATGGTCTGGCCCCATCACACTGGGGCGAGCCACTGAGTGCATTCAGCAGAGCAGCAGGGGGAGCAGACGGATGAACCCCCCCCAGGGAATACCAAAAATAGACAGGAGACAGAGTGTGACAGGCGATCAGACTTGCCTGGAAAACCCTGGTAAAGGCCAACAAACAGACCTTGAACTGTTTATAGGTTTTTCCACTTTTGTCAGTGACTTTCTTTTTTGTTATTGTTATTTTGTTCTTGCTTTCTGCTGCTGTTGTTATTGTTTTGTTGGTTTTGACTTCCTTTGTTGTTTTATCTCACTTTTCCTGGTTTTTGCACTTATTAATATATCTGCATGTCTATCTAGGTAAAATAGACAGGACAAATAATTCAGAGATGAAAAAGAATGGGACCAATGTTTCAGGGAGGATACAGAATAAGGGGAGATGGGAGAAAGGAAGGGGGCAGGGACCAACCCAGGGACAAGGGAACAACAAGTGAACTAAAATCAATGGGAGGAAGGTGTAGGATGCCTAGTGGGGCTCAATCAAGGGCAATGTAGAAGTGAGGAATTATTAAACCCGAATGAAGGCCAAACATGATGGTGGGACAAGAGGGAAGTTAAAAGAAAATAGTGGAAAGAACTAGGAGGCAAAGGACATTTATAGAGGTCTAAATACAGGCATGTACATATGTAAAAATATATATGTATGTATATATATGTATACATATATACACAATGAGAGGGGAATAGAACTATGTACTTACATTTTTATGTTAAGAATTAAGGTTGCAGATGGCCATTGGGCCTCAACTCAAGTGCATCCCTTGAGGGATGGATGATGGGACAATTGCAGTATTCTTTCCCTTGACCCTTCAAGGCCCCTATCAGCATATACATCACAAGAACATTTTGTTCTAACAATCCAGCATTCTAGGATGCTCACCTTCCTGACAGGATCACTGAAGACACAATGGATGCATAAGAATATGTGGTGAAGATAGCTGATGGTACTCGGCTATTAAAAGGTATAGGGTCTGGGGACTTAAAGGTTTGAAGATAAACAAGCAGCCATCTAGCTCAGAATCAACAAAGCCCACATGGAAGAAAAACATCAGCGTTTGTGATTATGAGGGGTCAACTGGATCAGGTTTCAGGCATCTAAGACCCAGAATAAAACCATACCCAAGGTGAATTGTAGGGGGACGGGGGCATGGAGTGGAGACCCAATGCCCATCTGTAGACAATTAGACATCCCCTCACAGAGGGGTCACAGGGAAGATATGAGCTAGTCAGGGTGCAGTATAGCACTGATGAAACACACATCTTTCCTCTAGCTCTTTGGTACTTCCTTCACCCTATTATCATGACCTCAATTCTACCTTACAAATCGGATTAGACCAGAACACGCACACTGCAACAGATAAGAGCCTGAAACACAGGGAATCCAGGATAGATAAATCCCTCAGGGCCAACAAGGGGAGTAGAGATAGCAGGAAGATTAGGAGAGGGTAGAGGGAGAAAGGGGGAATCTCACAAAAATCAATATATAACCCCGTCCCAGGGGGATGAATAACAGAAAGATAGATGAGGGCAATGGAGGATGATGTAAGATATGGGAAAAAAAACTCTATAATTTATCAAGAGTTTGGGAGGGAGGGCAGTAGGAGAAGGAGGGGGAAAAATGGGAGCTGATATCAGGGGCTCAAGTCAGAATAGAATGCTTTGAAAATGATGATGGCGGCATATGTGCAAATGTGCTTGACACATTGGAGGAATGTATGGATTGTGATAAGATATGTAAGAGGCCCCAATAAAAGTATTAAAAAAAAAAAAGATTCTGAGGTTTCAGCAAATAGACTCAGTGTATCTGGAATTTAGCAATACAAGATCTCTCATTATCTAATAACAGTTTAAATTATTTAGTTGTATTATGTAATATGTCCTTTGGAGTATTTATCATAACCCATGTGATCTTAATAATGCTGTGAAGGAAGTGATACTATTTTCCTCTTTGTATGGAAGGCAAAAACAGGCTGGCAAGTTTCAGATGGACAATTGAAAGGTCAGGCTATTTTAAATATTATGCGGTCACCCAGTGGAGGGATGGATGATGGGACACTTGCAGTATTCTTTCCTGTGACCCTTCAAGTCCCCTATCAGCATATACAGTTGAAGGAAGACTCCTCAGTCTACAAGCTTCCTGACTGTTCTCACTTCATCTTACTTGTTTGAAATCTTTCTCAGACATCCCGATGAAGATACTGTGTGCATAAAACTTTCAAGACTCCTGAAACTGCGAGCGACAAAAAGGTTACATGCCCAGTGAAGTGGTAGATTGGGACTGAGAAGACACGTGGGACAAACCCTACAATAAATGAAGCAGGGATAAATGTATGGTCCTTTTCTTTTATACAACCAACCATGAAGCAAGTGCAGCACATGGGAGAGCTGATAAAGAAATAGCCTGGGTGCAAGGAGACACTTCGAGAAGACTCTATTCAATGTCAGTCTAATGGGAGATAGTGACATCATGGAGAAGGAAGTGGGACATGGTGGGGCATTTTACTAGACAGTTAGTACTAGTTTAATTTTTCGGTTGGTTTTATCTGCTTTTTAAAAGAATCATCTCAGCTAATCAGCTAGGGTAAGTAAACACATGGAATTCATTGCTTACAATCTGAAGACAAGGTACATTGTTTTTCTTGAAGTCAACGACATTTGTATTTTTGGTACATTATTTAGTATTTTAAACAAACATAAACAGTGGAAATAGACTACATTAACTTTGCAAAATTAAGGTTCCACAAAATATATTCCTGGCCATATCTCTGTGATAATAGGCGGCCCTAAAACGACAGAACTAGATTTGCTTTGCTGGTATGTGTTCCTTCTCCTGGTGAACAAAGCTAGGCTTATGGAATAAAGGGTTAAGGCCCCTTTGAGGAAAAGGGAAAATAAAATTATCTTTAGAATGGCTATGATAACACCTCCCAAGGAAAGCTGTTGGCAGACCAGCTGAGGGCAGATTGTGTGCATCTGTGTTAGTGAAAATCAACTGAGGGGTGTCAAGTACTCTTTTTAGTCACTCTGAACTCCCTTTATATTTCCTAAGCCAAGTCGTCATCTCAGTTTCTACCGGCCCACAAGCCCTATTACTTTCTCATCTTTGCCTTATAAATACTGACTCTCACAGCACTTGACCCCATGGAGAAATATAATCTAATAAGGCTTTCTTGGTTTGAGGACTAATGTGCACCTGATCCAAGCCCTGGTATTGTCAATTGCCTCTTACGCATGTGAAAGTCAGACATTGAGTAAGGAACACCGAAGAAGAATCAAGGCATTTGAGATATGGGGTTGGCAAAAAATATTGAAAGTACTGTCAAGAGAACAAACAAATATGTGTTGGAAGGAATACAGCCAGAATTCTTCCTAGAGGCAAGTTGAAACATTGCCTGGCGTACTTTGTTCATATTGTTAGGAGGGACCAGTCATTGGAGACGGATATTATGCTTGATAAAGCAGACAAGCAGCAAAGAAGAGGGAGGCCCTCAATGAGAGGGATTGACAAAGTGGCTGCAGCAATAGACGCCGACATAAGAATAATTGTTAGGATGCCACAGGACTGCACCGAGTTTGGTTGGACATACGGTTGCTGTGAGTCAGGACTGACTTGAGGACAGCTACCAACAACTTCACGTCTCTGCTTGTTCTTTGAAGATAGAAAGGGCTGTCCTACTGCAATTGCATGGGCATTTTTACTCTAATGAATCCTGCACCATGAGCTTGCCACTTCAGAACTCATTTTTTGTTCCCCCATGATTTGTTTCCCTTAAGGATGCAAAATTGCCATTTTGACATGGTGTAAATTGAAGAGCTCAGAAAAACTCTGGACAAAGTTAGGTGTAACACTGCCTTCAGTAGTGTACAGAACTCACAGTAGCTTAACATCTAGATATCTTTGTTAAAGAAAGTGTTCTATTTTTATAGCAGTATTTTTGTCTTTCATTTGCATTTAGGTGAAAATCCATATAAAATATTTAAATGTAAACATAAATAACATTTAAATTAAAACTAAAATATTTTTAATTAAAAGAGTAAATACAGATCACTTCCAATTTTATAATTCAAGCATTGGGTTTTCTGAAGATTTAGCTTCTTTCTATTTCTATTTCTTTACTCTGTTTAGTTATTTTTAATGATTATTATTATAGTCATTTAATATGTATTTCCTCACTGCTAATTGACATTTTAAAATAAATGTTTTCCCTTTTCACCTATTAATCAAAAGCCTAATTTTAAACTATTATACTATTTTTTATTAGGTAGGGAGCCCTTTTGGTACAATTAGTTAAATTATGAGCTTCTAAGCACAAGTTCAGTTGTTCAAATCCACTAGCCACTCTATTGGGGAAAGATGAGGCTGTCTGTTTCATAAATACAGTCTAGAAAACGGTGTGGTAATTTTTCTTTATACTATAATATTGTTATGATTTGGATTCAACTTGATTGCAGTGGGTTTTTATTTAATTAGGTAACACCATTTTGGCTCTTTCTTCTTTTTTTAATGATTAAATCATTTTATTGGGGGCTTGTACAACTCATCACAATCCACACATACATTCATTGTGTCAAGCAATTGTGCATTTGTTTCCCTCATCATTCTCAAAATATTTGCTTTCTACTTGAGCTCTTGGTATCAGCTCCTCATTTTTCCCCTCCCTCCCCATGCCCCACTCCCCCATGAACCCTTGATAATTTATAAATTATTATTTTGTCATATCTTACACCATCTGATGTCTCCCTTCACCAACTTCTCCGCTGTCTGTCCCCCAAGGAGGAGGTTATATGTGATTCTTGTAATCGGTTCCCCCTTTCTCCCTAACCTTCCTTCCACTCTCCTGGTATCACCACTCTGACCACTAGTCCTGAGGGGTTCATCTGTCCTGGATTCCCTGTGTTTCCAGTTCCTATCTGTTCCAGTGTACATCCTCTGGGCTAGCCAGATTTGTAAGGTAGAATTGGAATCATGACAGTGGGTGGAGAAAACATTCAAGAACTAGAGGAAATTTGTATGTTTCATCACTACTACATTGCACTCTGACTGGCCTGCCTCCTCCCTGCGACCCTTCTTCAAGGGGAGGTCCAATTGCCCACAGATGTTCCCTGGGTCCCCACCCTGCGCTCCCCCTCATTCACAATGCTATGATCTTTTTTGTCTGATGTCTGGTACCTGATCCCTTCAAAGCCTCGTGATCTCACAGACTGATGTGCTTCTTCCATGTAGCCTTTGTTATTTCTCCATTAGATGTCCGCTTGTTTATCTTCAATCCTTTCAGACCCCAGACGCTATATCTTTTGATAGCTGGGCACCATCAGCTTTCTTCACCACATTTGCTTATGCACCTGTTTTATCTTCAGCGATCCTGTCAGGACAGGCTGGTGTGCTTCTTCCATGTGGGCTTTGTTGTTTCTCAGCTAGATGGCTGCATGTTTATCTTCAATCCTTTAAGACCCGAGACCATATGTATCTTGGTGTCTGGTTTTATTATTATACAAAGGACTCTTTTAAACATCAATTTGCC
This sequence comes from Echinops telfairi, assembly GCF_000313985.2. Taxonomy (NCBI): domain Eukaryota; kingdom Metazoa; phylum Chordata; class Mammalia; order Afrosoricida; family Tenrecidae; genus Echinops; species Echinops telfairi. The sequence goes on along the minus strand of NW_022111369.1, from coordinate 25,652,981 downwards.
TAAGTTTTTGCCATCATTTTATCTCATTTTCTAAAGATAGATGATAAGAAGTGGAAAGAGTAGGTTAAAAGTTTATATTTCTAACATTTTGTTTCACAATGCAAAATCACTTTACATAGCTAATAGTTTTGCCAATAATTTATAAAAATCTTTGTATTTGTTCATCCTCTTTTATAATTTTTTCAACATGAGAGGTCAAAATGATATTTGATTTTTAAAAATATTTATATTATTAATAGGATTTAAATTATCTTCCATATGTGAAAAATCTGGCTGCACATATCTTGAAGATTTTCTTTGCATATGCTTTGTTCATTTTTATTATAGGAGGTTTAGGATCTTTTGATAAACTGTATAGGCTCTTCATAAGTAATAACTTGTTACCTATTGCAAGAATAATTGTAATAACTATTATCTATATTTACTTCCTTTTGATTTTTCTTCCTTACTTATCTCAAATTCACTGCCATCAACTAGATGTTGACCTACAGCCATCCAACAGGACAGAGTAGAACTGCCCTTGTGGGTTTCCCAGACAGCACACTGGTATGGCAGTAGAAAGACTCATCTTTCTCCCTTGGAACATCTGGTAGCTTCAAACTACAGACCTGTGGGTCTCACCCCAATGCACAACTCACAACACTACCAGGAGTCCTCACCCTTAGTGACATAATCAAGGTTTTGTTTATAATATATTTTGATATCCATGCCTCTATCTTTACTCACTGTTGTACATAATGCCACACAAGAATTGCTCTAGAAGCATCATTAACTCTTTCTTATTATTGTATCTAATTTTACAAGTTATGGATTCAGTGCTCAAAAAGGTTAGTGGGAGTAATTACGCTGACTGCTGTGGAAAAGCACCTTTATCAAAGCATTTGGATCAAAGCAGTCTTTGAGTCTCAGAAAAAGCAATTAGATGAAAGAAAATTAGGATCTTGCTCACACTCAGAGCATGTAAAACATAACTCATCTTAATTCAGAGTTTTTAATCTGCCATCATTGGGTATGGAAAATAATGTCAACTCTTTTTATTTTAGTTAATTTTTTTGTTTGTGTTCAACTAAGTCTGGTCAATTTTCCTCAGAAATAAAAGTTAAATTATGTTCATGTTGGAAGAAAAATAATTTTATAGTCATTAAATACACTAAGATGTATTAACAGTACTATACTGTTGTGAATACCCCCTTGTCCACTGTGCCTGTCTCAGTGCCTAATGGAAAAGAAGTACAGAATCTATAATTGTCGCGTGAATGGATGGGTTTCCTGCAGTAGAAAATGGGAGGTCGTTAAGCATGTCCTCATAATACCTTTAGGACTGCCAAAAGGCTTGCTTAGAAGTTGAAAAAGAAATAGAAAGAAAATGATAAGACCGCAGAGAACAGGAGAACACAACTCAATGAGCACTGAAAATCAATGAAGTAAAACTGGTCTGCCCCCGAAAATGAACCAGGTAAAAATGGACCATTTTGGCCTTCATTGATTTCTACTGCTCAATGAGTTGTGTTCTCCTGTTTGGGGTTATGCTTTGTTCTCCATCTTTTCAGCTTTCCCTTCGTGCTTTATCTTAAACTCGGGGGCTCTGAGCCAGCCTCTGACAGAAGAGCTGAGGCTCAGCGAGAGCGTCGTGCTTACTTGCTTTTTCTGCTCTAGATGCTTTAGAACCGATTCCGCACACTCCTTTTCCTTAGGGGATTTCCTGGAAACGTTTTCTTCTTGGATGGTTCTGTCAACCTGACTTTTGGGGGACTGTACATTAAAATATGTTGATATAAAATCGAATGTCAGAAAAATATTAAAGTCTACATTTATTAATGTGACTTTTGAAAAGAGCGAGTGGTTTCTACTGATTCTACCCTTGGCTAAACATATGCATCTTCAGTACTCATATACAACACACTTTTGCAACCGCTAAGTACCATCATTCATATCGGTTAGCCAAATGCATTTCTCTGGATGAAAACTAGGCTAAGGACTTAGCATTAGGGAGACTGACTTGACAAGCGAACCAGCAAAGAAATAAAGGATGTCCCTGGTGAGGGCACACGATACCAATTGGAAAAAACGTGTATGAGTCAAATCAATGAGTTTTGAAAACAAAACAAACTAACAAAAGATTCACTCCCACTCAGGGAATGTCCACGTAATGTCCACAGCAACCCTGTAGGACAGGGTAGCACTGCTCCTGTGAGTTTCCAAACCTGTAAATCTTTACAGGAGTGGAAACTCTTCTTTCTCCTGCAGAACAGCTGGTGGGGTCAACAGCAGGTCCTTATAAACATTAGTGATATTCATTATCATCAACAGTTCTAGAATTACTCTGAATTTATTTTCATAATTTGGAGACAAAGGGGAGATGGAGATCAACATTTTAGCAGATAAAACTGGCTGCGGTGAATTCTTTGCTAAGTATTTGCAGCTTTTAAATCACTTATAAATATGAAGAAGGGCACACGCACAAAAGAACTCGAACAAGGAACTACATTAATTTTGGTAAGCGCTCAAGCATACTTTGGAAGTAACACGTTAATTTAAAAATATCAAATTTGATGAATACAAAAGTGAGGTCAACCCAGTGTTATCCAGCAGAATAATTCTTTCTAATCCTGTCTAGATTGTTTTAAACAATAGCCTAAATGCAGACTAGGTTCTCAGTGAACACTTTTTACACCTCTTGTTCCTTGACTTTAGAATTTTTACTCTTTGATGTCATGCCCAATCCAAACCAAACTCACGGCCATCGAGTTGATGCCCATCAGAGCAACCCGCAGACACGATATTTGTCTTTGTGTGATTGACTATCTTGGCTCAGCATAACATTCTCTAGGTCTGATCAAGTTGTGAGGTGCTTCGGGGTTTCATCAGTTTTCTAATGCTGTGTAGTTTTCCATTCTGTGTGTGTACCAAAGTTTCTGTATCTGTTCTACTGATGGCTATTGACATTTCTTGTGAATAGTGTTGTGCTAATCTTGGGAATTCCTGTGTCTTTCCCTCTGCGTGGAGGGTGTAGTTCCTTGCTCTCCACTGAAGCCCCCAGCATCAGGTCCTCATTTTTATATAGGATATTTTTTACTAAATTTTTTGTTAATCTTCTTTTACAAGTAGAAATAACGTAAGCCATGTTTAGGGCATTAGTATATAATATATAATTTAGGAATGCTAACTTTCACTTCCCTTATAGAACTTAAGAATGCTGGTTGTTTCTTGCTTAATGAAATCTAAATAATGGTTATGACCCTAAGATGGTATTACAACCTTGAATATGCTTGCAAGTGCAGATGCACTAATCCGCCACAGGGACCCCTTACCCCTATCCCCCCAATAGTTTGATTCCTCAGAAATGCTTCCGCGTGTTTGAGAGCAGCAGTGCTGGATTACAGTGATTCACAAGCATATAAATGGTACAGCTTTCTATTGAAAAATCTAGCTGATAAAGGCATAGTTTTTACTCCAGTGAGGTTTAAAGACCAATAATATATATATATATATTTGTCCAAATTTGGGCAATGACAAGAGAATTACATTTGTATCTTTTCCTCACTTTGTGGTCACTTGATTTTCTAACTTTACTTATCATTTGTTTGGCAAGGAAAGCAAGAAAGAGCACGAGGTAGATGAAATCAGGCCTGCAATGAAACGGAGTCTTCAGGTGAAAGCTTTCAGACCTTCAGACATCAGTCCTGATTATCCACATACACAGTTTGGTTGCATGAGTGAAACATAGCTAAACTGTTATTTGATTTAGTTGTTCTGAAGGACGTCGATGTGAATTTTATGCACAGTGAGACTGCTCTTTTACATGGTAAGGGGGAGCACTCAGAAAATCTGCACCTCTGTGATGCCTCCGAATCACTTTGCAGCTTTTTCACACATTTTATTTCACACTTTCTTCATGCACACAGAAATACTGTATATATCTATATATATACACACATATATAGTATTAGAAATAACTCCTTTCTAAAATGCTAATTTTAAAATGCCTTTTAACATCTATTTCTTTTTTCCCATTGGGATGACATTCTACTACACATCTCTCCATCATTATTTTACAACTTTATAACTAAAGAACAAAGTCAGTAATACTTTTCTTATGATACTACTTTAGATATGTATAAATTAAAATAACATTTATGGTTTATTAATTATGCATACTGAAACAAGCAGAAAAAATCCTAACCACGCTCATCTTTGGAGGGTATTGAAATATATGTTCATTTTTGTGTTTTCATTTGTTAGGTGCCTTGATATTTTAGCTCATTAAGTTAATTTCCAAGGATTTATGGGCAAAATACTAGACTCTTGCTAGGCACACAATAGAGAAAGATCTGCATATTAGTATTTTCATGTTCCTCAAAACAATATTTTCTAATATTTTTATATTCCTCAAGCATTCATAAGTGGGAAGAGTATAGGAAGGAAAAGTACTGCAAGTCGAACAGGAGAGAGTAGATAACGGAGGGACTAAACCTAGTGTTGGGCCTGTGGAGGTGTGATTGTGGAAGTGGTATTAGCACTAATGTCCAACATTAGCAGAGAGTGGCAATGCAAAAATGCAGGACACTGGATTAAAGGAGAGAGAATAGAAACAGAAGCGAGGCGGAGGATGATCTTGAAGAAATAGGGGAGGCTGTCATGACCAGGGCTCAGATAGGAAACCAGAATCGGGTAGGAGCGAGGCTGGAGGGACCGTGTGGATGTGTTCTAATTTTAATTGAGTGTAAACCTCGGGTGAATTTTATTTTTATTGGGGGCCTTAAACTTTAGGTTACAATTCTATACCAGAGCACAGCAATTTTTTATGCTCCAGATTCTCTTCAGCTTGCAAGTCATTTTTATTGATTAAAGGACAGCGAATTTATTTTTAAAACAGAAAAAAGAATGTTGCCAATGCATACATCGAACAAGGCAAAACAAAACAAAGAGCACCAAAGCGTACTGATCAAGTTTCTAAATATCAACTCCTTTGTGAAGGCAGCTTCTCCCGTGAACGATCAGTTGTTGGAAGACACATTTACGATTCTGAATGTTCTCCTTTCACTCGAAGTTCCAAAAGTATGGTGCAGTGAAACGTCTTTTTGCTAAAGTGTTAAGGTGTTTTTCAATGGAAGCAATAAAATGCCTTCCTTTTTTTTTTTGGCAGCTATCCCGGGAGGAAGGGGAGAAAATCATCCCCCCTGGCATTTTTGGAAATGAGCAGGGAATACATTATAAATAATGTAAAATAAAACCACTTCTAAGACACATATGAAACACTGTACAATGTGTACTGAGCATGACAGTATGGAGCCATGAGATCACCAGCGTTTTCTGTGTCTAGAGAAAGGGGACGATGAACTCCCATGAAACACTGAAAATTCTTGATTGGCTTTAAATTTCAGTTGGAAGCCCATTTCAAAATCAAGACCTGGTAAATAAATGGGTAAGAGGGGGATGTTACTGAATAGGGTATCTTCTAGTCTTTCCACCAAATTAAAACCACAACATCGGTGTTCTCTGAATTAACTGCACAGTACAAGTAGACCAAGCCTTACTACCTGCTTGAGTTAAGAGAGTCTGTTTTTGTTTTGTTTGTGTACATTATTAATATGTTGGACATATTAATATGTTGGACACATGTTGGACAATGCTATATGCTGATGCCATCATATCTGTAAGTAGACATGTTGTGTTACCGAACTTCCCCAAATTAAACCCACTTCTATGGAGTCAATTCCAACTCATAGCAGTCCTATGGAACAAATTAGAATAGCCCCTTTGGACTTCTAAGAATTAAAAATCTTTGTAGGAACATCATCATACTTCCATAGAATATTTGGTGGTTGTGAACAACTTACCTTGTAATCAGCAACCCAGTGTGTAATGCACTATGTTTCCAAGGCTTCAAAGATACAGTTTATAATAATGATCCATAAGAGGTCATATTGATTAAAGTTTTAAAATAGGTATTTAACTTACGGTACATTCGAATTGGCAAAGGACACTTATGGAGGTCTAAATACAGGCATGTTCATATGTAAATATATTTATGTGTAATGATAGGGAAATGGATCTATGTACATATATTTATGTGTTAAGTATTAAAGTAGCAGACAGACATTGGGCCTCTACTCAAGTACTCCCTCAATGCAAGAACACTTTGTTCTAAGGCATTCTGTGATGTTCACCTTCCCAGACATGGTTGCTGAAGACAAAATGGGTGCAGAAGCAAATGTGGTGAAGAAAGCTGATGGTGCCCGGCTATCAAAACATATAGTGTCTGGGGTCTTAAAGGCTTGAAGATAAACAAGCGGCCATCTGGCTGAGAAACAGAAAAGCCCATGTGAAAGAAACACACCAGCTTGTGTGATCATGAGGTGTCAATGAGATCAGGTATCAGCCATCTAAGACCCAGAACAAAAAATCATATCTATGTGAATGAAGGGGAGGGTGGAGTGGAGACCCAAAACCCTTCTGTAGACAATTGGACAACCTCTTACAGAAGTGTCATAAGGAAGAGACAAGCCGTCAGGGTGCAGTATAGCACTGAGGAAACATACGACATCCCTCTAGTTCTTTAATGTCCACCTCCCCCCCCACACACACACTATCATGACCGCAAATCTACCTTGCAAATTCAGCTAGGCCATAGCATGTGCGCTGGTACACATTAGAGCTCCCAACACAGAGAATCCAGGACAGACAAACCCCTCAGGACCAATAATGAGAGTATCAATACCAGGAGGGTAAGGGGAAGGTGGGGGGAGATTGAGGGAAATGCTCACGATCTACATATAATCCCTGTGGTAGTTATATAATCTGTTGTAAATTTTAGTGGATCATGAGTGAATGGGGTGGAGTCTAGTCTGATGCCTTTTATGTGGGCATGGCCTTCCCCTGAGGATTATGGGAATTCCTGTATTCCTTGGTGGAGGAAGGAGACACCCTCTCTGGGCTCACTGCCTTGGAGATATTTCTGTGGAGAAGCCACTTGAAGCTACCCTGAGGCAGTCAAAGATTTGGAGCTGAAGGAACCACGTGGAGACCCTGCCAGAGCTGAGATGCTTATAGTGCCACTGGATCCACAAGACTTCCAAGCCACTGACCTGTGATCATCCTGCATTTGGTGTCATTGCATGTGTTTTGTGTGTATGAAGAGGAATTTATGGATTGGTGTTAGGCATATAGGCTGATATCAGATTTATGGACTTGATCTGGACTTGGCTGGGATGTTTTCTCAATATTCAATTGCTCTTGTATATAAAGTTCTTTCTTATACACATGTGCATGTTTATGAATTTGTTTCTCTGGTCTACCCAGACTAACACAACCCCCACTCAGCAGAATGGACAACAGAAAAGTGGGTGAAGGGAGATGGTGGGTAGTGTAAGACATGAAAAGAAAATGCATCAAGGGCTCATGAGGGAGGAAAGGTGGAGGAGGGGGAAGAATGAGCTGATACCAAGGGCTCAAGTAGAAAGAAAATGTTTTGAATATGTTCATGGAAACATATGCACAAATGTGGTTGACGCAATGCATGTATGTATAGATTGTGATAAGAGCAGTAAGAGCCCCTATTAAAATGATTTTTTAAAAAAAATTTCAGACAGTACCCCATTGTAAGTCAAGGACAACCTGAATAGAGGAGTAGAATATGCAGGAAAAGTTCCAGGTATAAGAGAGAAACTTATAGTGTGACCGAAAGACATTTCTTGTGTGTTGTGTGTGTTCTTGTGGTTGGTGTTGTTCGGTGTTGTCCAGTTGTTTCAGACTCATAGCAAACAATTGTGTAACAGAATGAAACACTGTCCAGTCCTGCGTTATCCTCACAGTTGGTCTTATGTTTGAGCCCATTGATGTTGCCACTGTCAATATAGCGTGTCAAGGGTCTTCTTTTTCCCTGCCCTGATACTTTACTGAGCATGATGCCCTTCTATAGAAAAGGGTCTCTCCAGAAAACATGACCAAAGGACTTGAAATCGCTTCAGCCTTGCCTCCAAGGAGTATTCTTGCTGTATTTCTTTCGAGATGATTTGTTTGTTCTTTTGTTATTGTATAGTACATTCAATTTTCTTCTCTAGCACAACAATTCAAATTCATAGACTCTTCCTCAGCTTTCCTTATTCAAAGTCCAATTGATATGCAGATGAGCCCACTGGAAACACCAGGGGTTGGGTTAAGCCAACCTTAGTGCTCAAAGGAACATCTTGCTTTTCAACACTTTAAAGAGATCTTGTACAGAAGATTCACCCAGTGCAATGTGTCCTCTGAGCTCTTGACTGTTGCCTCCTTAGGCTTTGCATGTGGACTTAGATAAATACAAACCCTTGAGAACATTAACCTTTTCTCCACTTATGATGCTACACATAGGTCCATTTGTGGTGCGAATTTTGATCTTCTATACACTGAATTGTGATCCATACTAAAGGCTGCAATCCTTGATCTTCATCAACAAGTGTTTCAAGTCCTCCTCCCTTTGAGCAAGCGAGGTTGTGCCAACCTTGAGGAAGCCGCTCTTTTTCAGTCATATTTTGGGTACTTTCTGACCTAGTGGGTTCCTCTTATGCCTCTATCGATGACGATATTCTCTTTTGTAGGGAATTTTCATAATCTAAAATCATCATATATGAGGGATATTATTTGTGTGTCACCTCTGGGAGCCATATGAATATTGAAATGTGTTTTTATTCATGGAATAACAAAGAATCTGTCAGCTACGCAACACATGAAGTAGTTCACCCTAGTGGGAATACAGTTTCTACTTATGATTACCTTGTTCTGCCTATTTATGATAACCCATACTTGTCATTCTACTTTTCTATGCTTCTTCCTTTTCATCTAAATAAGACACATATGCATTATTATTCTTAAAACCCAGATATATTATATAAATACTATGCCTGAGAACTCTTCAGTGATTCTCCTTTGCTTGATAGAGTGTAATATCTTAACACCTGTCCTTAACCTGACTTTTTATGCATATTCTACACATTTCCTAAAGCTTGCATGGATTTTTATTATAGTTGGAATCCCTATGGTTGAATGACGTAAATGGTTAAGCACTCACCCATTAACCAAATATTTGGCAGTTCAAACCCACCCAAAGAGGCCTGAGAAGACAAAGTTGGAAATACGCATGCGAAAGATCACAGTTTTGAAAACTACATGGATCTATTCTGCACTGCACACATAAGGTGGTCTTAGTAATAATTGCCTTGGAGGAAGCTAACACTACAAGAAGGAACAGGCTTCTGTATTTATTGGATTCCAATTCATCGTGTCCCTAGAGAAGACCTGCCTCCCAAGTATTCTAAGCCTTTCACTCCTCTGCCACCAGCCTTCCACAACAAGTAGGACAACTTGTGTATCTTCCATGGTCCTTGCCTCCTGGCTGATTCTTTGCTGTGCTTTATGCTGGTGATCGGATCTTCTGTTCTCCTTCCTTCAGTACCTCACTTTCTGCCTGCATGTTAAGCCACATTCAAACGACTTGAATTATCTAAGTCTCTCCCTTCTTGTTATGGAAAAGAACTGTCTTCTCACATTCCAAGTATTCTCTATGACATATCTGCTGTTTCTTTCATAAAACATGATATTTTCCATTGAATTATATTGCCTTGTGTTTATTTACAAGATGGGAAGGAACTTGAAGCCAGGGATTATATATGAGTCAGTTAGTTCATTGCCTTGCATAGTAAATACATATTGATTTTTTGAATGAATGAATAAATCTATGAAGTGAAAAACATACAGCTTTCATATGCAGCAGGAACCTGCTGGTTTCATTTACATGCACAAAAAAGACTGAGTATTTGACTGACATAGGTAAGGATTGTTTCATTTGATAGTAACTTATGCTTCTGCATTCATTAAAACTTTATTCTTTTATCCTACAATTATTTATTGTGCACCAGCTATGGATTAGAAGCGCATATGAATAGTTTATGACTTCAACATGGATAGGAATTATCAGCTAATATTTTCCAGAAACATGATATTTGTCATCAAGAGAGAAGACATAAAGAGAGAAGCCCCGCAGTAAAGTGCCTTCAGAATTTAGTTGAGATGAGCCTATATCCGTCTGTGTAAGTGGTTTGTGTGAAACAGGTGCCACCTCCTCTTAAAATTTTTCTCCACTGGAAATGTTCATTGCTATAGAATGAATAACAATATTTTTGTCATTGTGATAATGTTTGCGCACATAATTCTAGTATACTGTGACATAAAGGGAAGTGATGAAATCAGTCATGAATTTGCAGATGTAATAGCCCGAAGGACTTTTCTTTCAACACAATTGCTATGCTAGGACCATGCTGAAAAGTTCCCCTTGCTGAAAAATTGTCAAGTATTTTAATTTTAGCTTGTGAGTGAAGTATTTTGCACCTTTATTTTCTTTTTTTCATTTTCCTCACAAAACAAACCTTGTAGGAAGATAAATTGTTCACAACTATTAGTCTTTGTATTATGCATAGTACCGAAGAATAACACCAAATCAGATGACCTGAATTCTATTCCAGCTAAATTCTGGATCAGCTACTGAATTAAATTGGTTAACTTTGGTCAATGTATCTATTTTAGACCTCAGAAAGTAGGGATTAGCCTTTAAAAGTAATTTTTTAATTATGCTCTGTAGATTTGCCACTCTCCTTTCTCAGGAGCTGGGCTTCTTGCGACGGAGATTTATTTGTCCTTCTGTCAGGCCACGCCGTCAGTGGCAGTCCTCAGCAACCCCGTCATCCACAGGCATCAGTTCCGCTTTGGTCTTCCTTATTCCCTCTTCCGTTCTGCCTGCTTATGAGACAATTGAAGAGCACATTATTGCACCGGGCCGACACTTTAATTTCAAAAAAACATCTTTGCTCTTTGATATTTAAAGAAGGTCTTTTTCAGGAGATATGACAAATATCTTGACTGCTGCTTCCATGGGAATTGATTATGGATACAAGTAAAATGAAATCCGTAAAACTTCAGTCCCTTCTCTATCATGTGGTTTATTAATCCACTTACGAAGATGCTTGCTTCCCTGATGTTGAGGTGTAATCCACAGTGAAAGTCGTAGTAACTGGTATGCATCAGCGAGTTCTTCCTCTCTTCTCTTTCTGGAAGCAAGGTTGAGTCATCTACACATCACAGGTTGTTAGTGCTTAGCCCTTCACTCCTGAAGTCTGTCTACCTTCTATTGTGCAACATCTCACATTATTTGCTTAGCATATAGGTTGGATTTTAAAAGTTTTGAAACAAGACAAGTGCTAAAATTAGTTGATGAAGCATATATTAATTTATAAAATATTTCTATTTTTGTTTCTTTTATTTTGCTTGTTACCTTCTATGTAGCTTGGATTTCTTGGTTTAATTCCATATATTCTTGGTCATATGCATCCTTCTGAAGTGGTTGAACATCAACTTATTCCTTGTAGTACAGTTACCTTATGAATTACATCTAAATTTATGCTTCCTGTATTGTTCAATATGTTACTCATAGAATATTTTAATATTACAACTCCAAGCTTGAGTTTTGTGTTCAATTATTTCAACTTGAAAATGCAGAGTTGTTCTTTTCAGTTTTATAACTGTGGGTCTTTATACATGATGCTTAACTTTCTCTTTACCAGCTACCCTTTGTAATCTTCTGTTCAATTCATTTAATTCTCCATTTAGTCAATTTGCTTTAAATAATTTATGTTCAAGAGAAAATTCCAAAGTATCTTCTGATATCCATTTTGGCCTATTTAAATTTTTTTTCTGTCTTTTTAATTACCTTTTTTATTCTTCTATGATATCCTGATGTCAGCGCACAATTTGTCTGGGCTTCTGGGGCTCAAACCAAACTATTCTTTAGATGATGCCAAAATTCAGATGGGATGGATATGTAATTGACTCTGGTTTATGATGTTGAACTCTGCTACATTTTTATACAAATATAGTCAACTTGATGACTGTGTATTCTGTCGATTTGTATAGTTGCCATTTATATAGTTGGAAATGTGATGAGGATGCTTCAAAATGTTAGTGGAAATTGGTCCTCTGGAGCCTGACCTTCATGCCCGGTGAACCTACTTGATGCAGAAGGCACAGGTGACAACAGAAGAGCAGCAGCAGAACCAGGAGTCAAAGCAGAGGCAGATTACATACTCACCATGCTGCAGAGCAAGTAATGAGTGCTTTGGGGCAGTAGACTGGCTTGTGGAGTGTGGTGCCTCTGGGCATAATTGGGGGATCTGGGCTTCCCGAGATCCACAGAAGTATAATTGAGGGCCTTCAGCTTGTGGCTTATTGGAACAGGCACTTAATCCAGTGAGCTGGGTTTACTGATCCCAGGAAATTGAGCCTTCGAGAGATGTACAGCAGAGTGGCATGCTACCTGAGCATATATTAACAGCCCTCAATGAATGTTGTAATATTTCCTGACTGAACAACACCTGTCTGAGCATTTTCACCTGCGTTGTGATGGGTTAAGCTCCTTAATAAATTCTTTAATCGTGAGTATTGTATGTGAGTCCCATGAGGCCATAGGGTTGGATGATAAAACATAGATTCAAAACAAGAGACAGAAAGCAGCAGGGAAGGGAAATTTCCACAGAACTGAAATACAGAGGATCTAGAGACTTGAGAAGAACATTCTGATCAGCTGACATTTACAACATCATGCTTTACCAAAAACAAGACAATAGTGAGACTTCATTCAATATTTCTTTGGTAATTATAACATTGCAGCCTTTTCACAGCTTATTTTATGGATAATTTGAGGGCCAGCCTAAATAAAGGTGCTTTCTGAGAGGATGCTGGGAGAAGGAGGGAGAGAAGAAGGTCCTTTGTAGGCTTCCTGAGGTATGTTGGCTTGCAGACTTTTGAAAGTCAGGTTAAAATAACCGTAAACAGGAGTTTGGCCTGCATCTTTGGTAGCAACCTCTCTTTATGTCAAATGCTTCATTCTTCTGAGCTTCTTCACACGTAGCTGATTTTCATTTTTAATAGTGTGACCTCAGCACATGAAAGTCCTGAAGGCTTTACTTCATCCAGGTCTTCCAGGCCGACTCTACGTTGAGGTGACAGCTTTTCCCCAGGGACATAGTTGGGTACCTGTGAGGTTCACCATCGGACGGAGTATTCAATTGCTTTTCATAAGGTTTTGACTTGCTTATATTTTAGATGTAGCTCACCAGGTCTTAGTCATAAAGTTCCACAGAAGCCTGTATCCCATGTGTGACCCTGTTGTTCAAAAACCAGTCATGTAGCTTCCAGAAATACAAGTCAGAGCAAAGTAACAGTGGTGGGAGGTTGTCGTGTTCCTGGAACACTAGGGTTTATTTTGGAATTGAAGATGCACATTTTGTATGTTAGTATCATTAATTTCAAAGCAGAACCTTGGGAGAAATTTAACTCTGACAACCCTTTCACATTAAAAATAAAGCACATGTTTATATGCTTCTTATTTTAATACAGTAGTAGCATGCATCCAAATTCTGTAAAAAAAAGTCCCAAACCAATCTGTAGATAATGGGACATTCCCTCACAGAAGGGTCACAAGCAAAGAATGAGTCAGACAGGATGCAACACAGCACTGATGGAACACTCAACATTCCTCTAGTTCTTTAATGCTCTCCCCTCATCCCCACTATCATAATGCCAGTTCTACCTTTAAAATCCAGCTGGACCAGAGCACGTATAGTGGTACAGATAAACGCTCTCAACACATGGAATCCAGGACAGACAAACCCCTCATGAACAGCAGTGGGAGTAGTGATACCATGAGGGTAGAGAGAAGGTGGGGGGAGAAAGGGGAAACCGACTACAGTGACTGGCGTATAATCCTTTATACCACAGTAACATGAGTGAAGGGAGACAATGGGTGGGGTAAGATATGAAAATAATAATTTATAAATTATCAGGGGTCCATGAGGGTGGGAGGGGAGGGGTGGAAAGAAAAAAGAGGAGCTGATACTAAGGTCTCAAACAGAGAAAAAATATCTTAAAACTGATGATGACAACATCAAGTACAAATGTGCTTGATACAATTGATGCAGGATTGTTATAAGAGCTATAAAAGCCCCCAATAAAAAGATTAATTAAAATTTAAAAGAAGCCTTCTGTATGAGTTTTTCATGACCATTTTTTTTCTCGTTAATGAAACCAGAGCACATTCTATTGAATTCAGTCTTTCATGTCTTTTTCTGATCTTTTAGGTATACTTCCTTTAGGATTGTTTTTTACGTTGTTTTTCATGTGGATGCACAAAACTGTTAATTCCGATCATATTAAGCCTTAGTTAAGTGCCAGGCTCTTTTGTAGGTATTTAACATGTGGTATTTTGCTGTTTCAAAGAAGGCAGGAAATAATTGGTTTTTGATTGTTGTTTAATTTTGACATATGGCCATGAATATAGATTGGTAACAAATAATCATTTTTCTTCAGCTACACATTAGAGGAGATCAGTGATCATTTTTCAAGAGAAGTGTACCATTTGCATACTCAAATTGGCTCATTAGTAAATGCATAGCAAGTATTCCTAACATTTAACCTTACAGAGGCTTTGTCTAATTTGGGGGCTTTAAAAATTTGGGGGGCATTAGGTGGGGGGGTTATATTTCAGATAATCAATTTTGGATTCCGTAATTTAAACTATTTTTCAAAAGTCTCATTAAGTTACCCTCCCCCTCTCCTTTGATTTCTGCTCTCCCTTGTGTGGAGAACTCTCTTCCCCTTCACCCAAGTTAGTGCCTGTTAACCTTCTAAGGTCTGGGCTTCTGAAGATTATTTCAGACCCACTGGTTACACCTTTAGGTTTTATGTTTGTCCTTTTATCATTGCCTTTCATATATTGTGGTGATCTATGTACAGGTAGTACATTTTACATTTTAGACACTGCAAACTATTTATAATTAGTGTGTACTCAGGCAGAAAATAAACATTGCCCCACAAACATATTACTTTAATTGACTAACACATATTTTATTTAGGGTTCCTGACTAGGGAATTTTAAGAAAGAAAGAAAGAAGGATATATATTTCCCCCCCTCTGAAAAGGTCAGTACATAGCAATATACAGTTACAACTCATAAGACTCAACATCACAAAAATAGAAGTGTGCTTTTACAGCACATGTCAAGACTGCAATTGCCTACCTATTGCAGTTTGGCAAGGGGGAAGTTTAACCTTTAGTTGTACTGTAGTCAAGCAGAACTTTTGACTGTTTCTATCACAATTTGCTACTGAGAATAGGTTCTGGAAGAGAGCCAACCTAGTTGTCATTTGGTGCCGTTATATATACATATATGAGAGAGAGAGAAGTGACTGGTGATTTTTATGCTGTAACAGTCTTCTGCTAGAACGCAAGCATATTTTTGGACTTGAAAATGAAATTGGGGTTCTTCTATGTGTGCCGAAGGCCACCTTGCCTCACAAAATTTGTTGCTGTTGCTCTCGTTTGCTCCTCTTGTGTTCTGACAACTCAGGATACGGAATTGGATCAGAAGAAGATTGGCTGGCCATTTGGGAGATGATCTCCCCTCACTCACGCATTCATGGCCATGCTGTTGATTCGCGTTCATCACTGCCCAATAGGACAGAGTGGAATTTCCCTGTGGGTTTTTGAGACAGCACATTTTTAAAGGAGTGGAAAGCCTAGTTTTTTCTCTGAGGAGTGGCCAATGGTTTAGAACTGCTGACTTTGTAGTTAGCAGCCCACAGTCCCACCGGGACCCTCAGGTTTCTGCTAGACTGTAATTCATGATCTTTGCTGAATGCAATGTACTCTTCACTTAGTTATCTTTTTAATATGTGAGTTAACATATTAACATTTCGGCCTTAACATTATTTGTGTAACATCTCTCATGTGCCATTTGGTGTCAATCCGGTCCTGTAGGAACCCTGGCGTTGCTGATGCATACTTAAAATATACAAATAGACCAAGCTATGTTCACTTTAATAACACAGTGTTCATTTTACCATCACAAAATTTTAAAACTCATTGTACCACTGCATTTTAAGCATATTAAACTTAAAACAAAACACTTCAACATTCAGCTCCAGCTTCTGAGGATTCAATGTCTATGAGAGCAGAACGGTGCTTCAGAGGGTCTGGCAAAGCTGGCTTTTCCACGGTAGTTTGCCAAATGTTTCATTTTTGAGGTACCTCTGAATAGACTTGAACCACCCATGTGTTGAGCTTTTTATTCAGCAGCTGAGCGTCTTCACTATTTATGTCACCCAGGCTTTCCTAAATTTAATTAGGTCTGATGCCAGTTTTGCCCCTACGTTAACCCTACCCAAATGTCTAGAATTCTATTATTATTACGGAGAAAAAACATTATCTATTCTCTGATGAGTTTGACAATAGTAACTACTGTCTCTTAGAATCAGCAGTGAAATCAGGAGACTGAGAGAAATCAAGGTATCACATCTAGGTCATTAAATTATCCATAACGATTGATGAAAGCAACAAGCCCTGCTATCACTTCTGTCCTTATGCCCATCCTTGCACAATCCCTGCTGGATGTAAAGAGACTGAGAGCAAAACGTTAAGAACATATGGATGCATACTTTCTATTGCTATTGATTTGGAGGGACTAAACTTTCAATTGTTCATGTTTCTTTGTGCAGCACATCATGCCCCAAGTTTGATTTCTTGATAGCTAAAGAGTTCTCTGGCCCCAAGTTTTATCTTCCTACTACTTCCTTTCCTTTCCTTCATCACTTTTCCTTTCCTGAACTCATGGCTACTTTCCTCCTAGTCTCCATGGAAATGAGAGGATTTTTCCCTCCCACCACTTCCCCTTCACATGCTATGTAACACTCCAGGAATTCACTTGCACCCCATTCTTTCTAGAACAGGCATCAGCAAATCTTTGAGATGCAAGAGCTAATCCTGTTCCTCATAGCGATTTCAAAATTGAGAGTCATAAATTTATTTCACAGACAAATGAAGTCATTATTAATTGAATAATCGTGCCTAATAAAACCACACTAGTTATATTTTCATTTCAGTTATACTTCAGAGCTTCATGTGTGTACCAGAAGAGCAGCATATGACTCACACACTGCAGTGTGCCGAACCCTGTGTTTCTATAACTTTCACAAAGTATCATTTCTTAAATTGTGGACCATCTGATCTTTCTTTAATCACCAGTATCCCTAACTATCTTATTGTTAACATTATAATCTGTTCAGAGCAAATTGAGACTGAAGGCTCTAATAGCAAAGCCAAAATAATGAGTAATATAGTGGAACTAGCATAGGCTTGGCTGAGTCTGCTCTCCTCCCTTAGTTTAGTAGCAAGCGAGCACAAGATTATTATATATATATATATTTTTTTAATTTCCTGTATTTCTTTTTTTTATTAATCAATTTATTGGGGCTCATACAATTCATCACAATACATAAATAAATTGTGTAAAGCACATCAATACATTTGTTGCCCTCATCATTCCCAAAATCCTCTTGCCTCTTGGGTTCCCGGAATCCGCTCATTTTCCTCCCCCCCCCCCTTCCCTTCCTCCTCCCCTTTCCCCCATGCACCCTTAATAATTTATAAATTATTTTTGTATCTTACATTACACTGTCCGGCGCCTCCCCTCACCCACCCCGCTGCTGCCCGTCCCCCGATCATTATATTTTTTGTTAAATACTTTTATTGGGGGCTCTTACATCTCCTATCACAATCCATACATTCATCCACTGTGTCAAACACATTTGTACATATGCTGCCATCATCATTTTCAAAGCATTTTCTTTATACTTGAGCCCTGATTCAGCACAAGATTCTTTTAAGAGAGTTTTGAACTACCTTCCCTTCCATATATAACCATATTAAATAATGGCTGCAATCAATTTTGTTCGCTTAAGAGACACTATTCTCTTTAATGTTAGGCAGAAAGAAGCAGCCTTATCTACCAACTGTTTTAGGTAGGAACACTAAATTGCTGCTTTACTCACTCTCCTACAGCCACAATGAATGGTAATAATAAATGGAGCAAACATTCAAATTTTCTGCATTCATTTTGTGAGGATCCATAAGCATTGTCAATGCAAGCAGCAAAGTCAAACAATGTGTTCCACAGCACAGATCTGCTTCAGAAGACCGCTTTAAAGTGGGAAAAAACAAAGAACTACAGTGGGCCTGACTGAAACCATGGCACTTTCAATCACTTATTTGCATGAAAGTACTGAACAATAAATGAGGAAGACGAAAGAAGAAATGATGATGCCTGTGTATTGTGGTGTTGGTAAAAGTTTTGAATATACCACTGACTGCAAGAAAAGTGCATCTTGGAAGAAGTATAGCCAGTTGGTCCTTAGAAACGAGCTAGATTAAAAAAAAAGAAACGAGCTAGAACAATCCATCCCCTGTACATTGGACACGCAGTTAGAAGGGACAGGTCTCTGGAGAAGGATGCCACAGTTCACCAAGTAGAGGGTCGATGATAAAGAAGATCCTCAATGAGAGAAATAACACAGTGACTCACAACGGGCTCAAAGCCAACAACAGATACATGAGAAGAACTAATTTAATTCTTACCCTCTCAGAGAAACACAATGAGTATGTTTTTAGGTGCCACAAATTGGAACTCCAGTATCCTCATGTTCAACAGAACAGAATAATGCCCGGTCATTTGTCGAGCTCACAACTGTTATGTTGAAGTCCACTGTTGCAACCACTGTCCCAATCCATCTCATTTCCGTCCTCTTTGTCCCTCAACACCTTCTTTCCCAAACGTGGTGCCTCAGACCTGACACTGATTGCCCCACAGTGTGTCCAAAGGGTTTAAGAAATCTCACTCTTCTCTTTTCTCAGGAAAATTCTCTCTCCACTTCGCCCTAAGACAGATTTGTATGTGTATAATGACTCCTCCTATGGCTTATGACCTTGACATTTTCTGATTTCTCAAAAGCGGGTGCTGACTGTATTCAATTTATGGTATTCAGTTCAATATTAAGAGCATACCTTCGTCTCCAGGGAATCAAAGGTGAAAAATAAGTTCACTGATTTTAACAAGCTTAATATCTAATAAAAGAGATAGAGTTCTATGCATATAAATGGCAAAATGATGGGCATACTTAAAATTAGGAGAATGTAAAAAAAAATAGCAATTACCTATAAGAGTATCTAATTCTTCTGGGGAAGTACAGTATTTCATAATAATATAAACTCTTGGTCAGAGTATCAAAGGATAAGTAGAAAATTGATGTCAATAAAGGATTGTAGAGTGATGTACAGGGATTTTCAGATGGACAAAGCACACTTAGCTTGTGACAATTTATCATGGTTAGATAATATTTAAATTTATTAGAAACAATATTAAAATAAGATTATGTACATACTCAAATAAGAAAGTATCTAAATTCCAGGTATAAAGTATCATTTCCCCAACTTGCTTGATTTCATTGCACATTGATGTTATATCACATTTAACATACTGTATTAATGTAGGATTATAACTCATTTAAAAACCAATAGCTAGACAAAAATCTATTATGAATTAGAGTGACACTATTTATTTGTAGTCTATGAAAACCTTAATTGAGGAAATGGTTGAATTCATTTAATTGGATTTGTTTAAATGTTTGTTTGCTGTTCTAAAACCATTGTGATATTACTTGTTAAAAAACTTTGTTTGACATGTCCTGTTTAGTCTTGGTTTTTGAATTCGGTGCCAATGGAATAAATAATGAGATTGTAAGACATGCATACAGAGGTCAATTCCATTTTCTGTCACTTTCTATCAAAGTAAGAAGCATCTGACACATTTTCCAAATCTTCATTTTTAAAATCTGGTAATAAAAGTTATAAATTCCATTCATTTATATCAATTGGGTCCTAGACAGCATACACCAAAGAATATTCCTGCACAGACGTTGGGATTCTCACAAAGCTTCTTTCTTTATTTATTTTTATATTTAAATTAGCATTGTCTTTCAGCAGGTTTGCATGAGTTTAAACCTAACCTGTTTCTTTTTTCAGGATTATTCTTGTACTTTCTTTGTATTACTTTTTGAATTTTGATTCTACCGAATTGTTGTGGGTTTTCCCCCCATTACTTTTCTTTCCCCTCCTTTTTTTCCATTGATAAACCAGTTAACGTTTAGTTTTTTTAAAGCTATTCTCCCATCCCTACATTTTATAGTGTGAGCAACCCTAGGGTGCAGTGGATGAAAGCTCCGTTGCTAACCAAAAGGTCAGCAGTTCAAACCAACTCAAGATTGTTTGAGAGAGAGATGTGGCTATGGGCTCAATACAGATCATGACCTTGGAAATACTGTAGGTCAGTAATGTACGGTCTGTAGGGTTCCTAAGACTGAATACAATCTAGGACAAGGAGATATTTGCTTTCAACTTATTCACTTATTTATTTGATTCCTCTATTTTCATAGTGCTAAGATATGTTTCATTCAGAAGATTTTGTAAATACTGTCAAGGTAAATGGATATATATAACACCTTAATGAGATACACAGAGGATTAAAAACATGAGGATAATTCATTTTATATTTATCTTATAATTTGAGTTGTTAGATGCTAACCTTGTAGAAAAAGTGAATCAATTTTCAAACTGTTTATTATAAATGACAATTTCTGGAGTAGGTACAGGCATTTAACTGTATTTTGAGACTAGAAAGGAGCAATAAGATGACTGCAATAAAAATTTTATTATATCTATGTTAAGGAAAATACAAATCTCATTTACCATCAAAAATAATGTCCCAAAAAGATATAGCTATAGGATATATATAGGCTTTTCAAGGATATAATAGCTATATATATCCTCTAACTAGTTTGAATCAATCCAGTTTCCAAAAAGATAAAATATGTATTAGACATGTTCTTTTTTTTCATCATCTTGATTGTTACTTTCAAACATTAAAAAGAAAATGAAATGTTCTTTGTATACCAGTGTATACAACCATTCCTTGGTATCCACATGAATTTGCTCCAGGACCCCCATGAATACTCAAATCTACAGAAAAGAAAATTCCTTTAAAAAATGACATAATATTTGGTAAAACCTGCATCTCTCCAACCTTGTAATTTAAATAATCCTTTTTATTATTTATAATATCTAATATAGTACAAATGGTATGTAAATAGCACTTTGAGTTATCCTTGAACTTTTTGAGGGATAGTTTTTACCTCTTAATTGCCCCCCAATATTTTTTATATACTCTTGGTTGAATCTGCAGATGCAGAACTTGTGGGTGCTGATGGCCTAGTGTACAGTATTATATTTTACAATGATGTTTTGTTTTTTAAATCATCTTATTGGGGACTTGTACAACTCTTCTCACAATCCATCCATCCATCCATCTGTGTCAAGTACATTTGTACATATGTTGCCATCATTTTCTTTTTTTTATATCATTTTATTAGGAGCTCATACAACTCATCACAATCCATACATACATCAATTGTGTAAAGTACATTTGTACATTCATTGCCCTCATCATTCTCAAAACATTTGCTCTCC
>NW_022111369.1:25615703-25631443 GCF_000313985.2 Echinops telfairi | reverse complement strand
TATATCTATGTTAAGGAAAATACAAATCTCATTTACCATCAAAAATAATGTCCCAAAAAGATATAGCTATAGGATATATATAGGCTTTTCAAGGACATAATAGCTATATATATCCTCTAACTAGTTTGAATCAATCCAGTTTCCAAAAAGATAAAATATGTATTAGATATGTTCTTTTTTTTCATCATCTTGATTGTTACTTTCAAACATTAAAAAGAAAATGAAATGTTCTTTGTGTACCAGTGTATACAACCATTCCTTGGTATCCACATGAATTTGCTCCAGGACCCCCATGAATACTCAAATCTACAGAAAAGAAAATTTTAAAAATTTTTCTAACCCACCCTCCCTCCACCCTCTCAGTATCCCCACTCACACCACTGGTCCTGAAAGGATTATCCGCCTTGAATTCCCTGTGTTTCCAGTTCATATCTGTACCAGTGTACATCCTCTGGTCCAGCCATCTTTGTAAGGTAGAATTGGGATCATGATAGTAGGGGTGGAGGAAGCATTTAGGAACTAGAGGAAAGTTGCAATTTTCATCCTTGCTACATCACACCCTAACTGGTTCATCTCCTCCCTGAGACCCTTCTGTAAGGGGATGTCCAGTGGCCTACAAATGGGCTTTGGGTCTCCACTATGCACTCCCCACCTCATTCACAATGATATGATATTTTTGTTCTGATGATGCTTGGTACCTGATCCCTTCGACACCTCGTGATAGCACAGGCTGGTGTGCTTCTTCCATGTGGGCTTTGTTGCTTCTGAGCTAGATGGCTGCTTGTTTACTTACCTTCAAGCCTTTAAGACCCCAGATTCTATATATTTGATAGCCGGGCACCAACAGCATTTTTCACCACATTTGCTTATGCACCCGCTTTGTCCTCAGCGATTGTGTCAGGAAGGTGAGCATCATAGAATGCCAATTTAATAGAAGAAAGTATTCTTGCATTGAGGGAGCACTTGAGTGGAGGCCCTTCTGCTATCTTAATACTAAACCTATAAATATATGCACATAGATCTATTTCCCCATCCTCATATGTAAATATATTTACATATGTACATGCCTTTTTTTCAGACCTCTATAAATGTCCTTTGCCTCCTAGCTCTTTCCTCTATTTCCTTTGACTTTTCTCTTGTCTCACTATCATGCTCAGTCTTCATTTGGGTTTTAGTAATTCCTCTTGGTTACATTACAATGATGTTTTTAAAAGGCTTTTTAAGGATAATGTTTTGCTGTGTTTTGGAGAAAGCAGAGTAAACTAGCTTCTCATTTGACAATTTGTACACAGATTATGCAGTGGCATTAGTTACATTGTTTTACAAGTATTGGCATTTTCTGTAGTTGTGTCCTGTATTCCTGTATTATTTCAATACTCTGCTTGCCCTAACCTCTTATCTTGATTTAGAAAAAATGTCAACCTTTTAGTCTCAAGTAGAATTTTTTAAGTGTGAACTGGAAATATAAAAACCAAACTTGCATCCATCGGGTCCATTCTGGCTCAGAGGACCCTGTAGGGCATGCTTGAACTGCCTCACATGGTTTCTGAGGCTCTAGCTCATTAAAGGAATAGAAAGCATTTCCTTTCTCTCGTGGAGTGGCTGGGAGGTGGGGGGTTGAACTAATGAGCCCAAAGTGTAATCCACTGTTGATTTTTTTTTTAAAGTATAGCACCATAATTAGCATTTTGAGTAATGGCATTTAGTTTGTGTACTACTTTTCTGTTTCATTCATAGGTGATCTCAGGTTATAGTTTCACCTCAAGGTTTAAAATATATGGCAGACTGGTCATTTCAGGAGCTCTGTGGTCTCAATTGGTCCTTTTAATCTGTACTTTTTGTAAGTTTGAATTTTATTCTACATTATTCTTCTATTCTACAAAAAAAAAAAAAAAGAGAGAAAAAACCCACACTGCTTAAAAATGAAACTGTAGCATAGCAGCATTTTTGTTCCCCCACAGGAATATGTGGTCAATTGCCATTCTTCAAATATTAAGATCCTCTTTTTAATTACTCTTGTCCCATCAACTGCTCCTTTTCAGGTCCGCGTCTGCCCACATTTTTCTTACTTAACCGGACTTCAATTTCAGCTCACTGTTCTCAAGCAAAACCCACTTCACTCAATTCCATCAAGACGATCTTTCTGAAGCAGAAGTACAACAATTTTATTACCCAACCAAAGGCACTTTAATGGCTGATTTTCAGTTAGAGAATGCCTGTACCTTTTCATGATTCAGCTCAGGTTCATCATTTCTTATAAAACCTTGTCTCAAACTGCTGAAAAATAGAACTTTAAAAAAGCAGACAGTTCCTCCTATAAGCTTAGACTTAAATAAACTTTCTTTGTTTAGATACCTTTCTTTCGTTATTATACTATAAAATCCCTAAATATAAGAATTATGTATAATTTAAATCCATGTAGTTGGTTCCAAATGAAGTAGAAAAGGTGATTTTGAGTGTTTATTTATAAAAGCTAATAAAGAAAAATATTTATTAATGTGGGCTTTCTAGAAACAATATACAGAAAGATTCTTAATCTAAGTTTTGATATTTTTTAAATTTAAAAGATATAACTAATAATATTTACTCAGGGGATTTATTAAAAATCATATTAGACAATAAAGCAAACATTCAAAATTGTAACTAACATGTTACACATAAGCACACAATAAATATTATATTTAAAACATATTTCTATTTGATTCTCCCGCAGTCAGGTCAATAGGTGAATGTTTTATATCTATGTTAGTTTTTATCTACCCATATGTTAGTTTACCTTTTACCTTGTTATAATATCTTAAATATGATGATTTCACAGACTACATATTCCGACAGAATTGGTTGATGCAGGTCTTTCTTGGGAATAGTGAGCTGAAATAGAAGTCTTGTTAAACAAGAGAAATAGGGGCAGATAGAGAACTGAAGATAGGTAATCTTGTGGAACAACAGTAATTAAGAAGATTTTAAGAGGATTTTAACATCTGAAGATCAGCAATTGACCACATATTTCTGAGGAGGAGCAAATACACTGTCATGCTGTGGCAGTTATATAATATCCTGTCAACTTTAGCAAAGGGGTGGAGTCTAGCCTGTCCTTCAGGTCATAGCTCTGTGTGGGCATGGCCTTCTGAGGATTCTGGGAACTCTTGTGTTTGTCCCTGGAGGCAGGAAACACACTCCCTCATGCTTTACATTCCTGTTGACAAGCCACATGGAGCTACCCTGATCATAGCCAGAGCCTTGGAGCAGGAGAAGCCATGTGGAGACCCACGTCAGTGCTGGAGCTATGTCCACCAGCATTGGATCCACAAGACTTCCCACCCACTGGCATGTGATCTCCCTGCATTTGGCATCATTGCATATGAGGTGTGAGTCTGAAGAGGAATTTATGAACTAATATCAGATGTATGGGCCAACATTAGACTGATAGACTTGATCTGGACTAGATGGGGATGTTTTCTTAATATACAATTACTCTGATATAAAACTCTGTTGCACATAAATGAGCGACTCTGGATTTGTTTTGCGGGGCAACGCAGACCAACACACATGCTATGGGTTCATTTCTAACTAGTGTCTGGTCTTATGGCTTCATTTTTTTAGCTGTGTCTGGTCAAATATTGGTTTCAGTTAATGAGTTTATATTACTGATTAAACTGTCTCATCATAAAATATTCCTATAAAATCATGGAAACATTTATGAAACAAAAATATCAGCATGTGAAGTTACTGTTTCTCTTCATATCCTTCTCATAGGTCTATCCATTTCTGAAAGTTAATCAAACCATATGCCAAAATCAAAACTAGTGTGAATGAGTAAGATTTCCAAAAAGAATACTTACAGGATAGCCCTGGCTACCTTCAAAGAATGAGCAGATGTAAAACAATTCCTCTGAGCAAATTTTCTGGATTTATTCTCACCCGTGAAATTTCCAATTTTCTTTGACTGTCCTTATAATACACTTCCCAGGTCACTTTATATTTTTGATACAATTGATAAGATTATCACTTTGGAATTAAAAGAAGAATTAGTCACCCTAAACTCGTGACCTGACCTCTCTGCCTTGGTAGTCACTATCCAAGCAGATCCCCTCGGAAACTACTGTTTTAGATAGACTTTGTTATCTGAATTGTTTTGGTAAATCCAAGACTTCTCCCTAGTTATGACTTATTACAGAAAATCATCATTATTAGCTTCAATCCTTGCTTTAAAAAATTGATGGGAACATGGCCATGCAATGTTAGTACCCATCAATGTTAGTACCTATCAATGTTAGTGCCCATCATTGTTAGTACTCATCAATATTAGTTCCAATCAGTGTTAGTATCCATCAATGTTAGTACTCATCAATGTTAGTACCTATCAATGTTAGTACCCATCAGTGTTAGGAACCATCAATGTTAGTACCCATCAATGTTAGTACCTATCAATGTTAGTACCCATCAGTGTTAGTAGCTGAGATAGTTTATTGTGCCAGCCTGTTTAACACAGTAGCCATCAATGTTAGTACCAATCGATGTTAGTACACATCAATGTTAGTACCCATCAATGTTTGTTAGTACCTATCAATGTTAGTACCCATCATTGTTAGTACCCATCAGTGTTAGTACCTATCAATGTTAGTACCGATCAGTGTTAGTACCCATCAATGTTTGTTAGTACCCATCAATGTTTGTTAGCATCCATCAATGTTTGTTATTACCCACCAATGTTTGTTAGTACCCATCAATGTTAGTAACCATCAATGTTTGT
The DNA here is from genome assembly GCF_000313985.2 of Echinops telfairi. NCBI lineage: Eukaryota > Metazoa > Chordata > Mammalia > Afrosoricida > Tenrecidae > Echinops > Echinops telfairi. The sequence continues at coordinate 25,626,690 of NW_022111369.1, read as the reverse complement.
ACCCATCAATGTTAGTATCCATCAATATTAGTACCCATTAATGTTTGTTACTACCTATCAATGTTAGTACCCTTAAATTTTAGTACTCATCAACGTTAGTACCAAACCTTGTGGTACCCAAGCTTTTTACTTAAAATTGAAAATGCAGAATCATGCAATAACCCATCTTTCTTAGTATCATATCAATAGTAATTCTACTATCTTTGTTCACCAGTTTCTGCAGTTGAGTCAAGGATTGAATTCAGTGAGCTTGGTGGTCTTCCTTCTCTGGGTTCATCTAAGGTCTTCCTGACTTTACTTAAAATAGTCTATCTATTTAAAAGTTATTGATTTAGGTCATAGATTACAAAACTTATTTGGTTTACCACCAACTCTTCAGGAAAAAAAAAATTACTCAATGCACTCTCCTCCGCCCCCAACAATTGAAAACTTTTATACTAAAGTTTATAATCTAGGGTACAGTGTAGTTACCTGCTTTTGAAACCTCCTTGTATTCATCCACTTTTGAAGTCCCCTTGCCCAAGTGAGTTATATTGCCTACTGTGGGAAACTGCTTTAGGTGGTACAGAAATTAACTAAACATTATAAAGCATTTATGATTTGTGTGTATGTATTGATAATAGGACCTCAGAATCACTTTTTCCATTGTTCATAAAAGGTATTTTTTAAGGGCCCAGGTGACATAGAAGGTTATGTATTGTGGTGCTAACACCATGGTCTGTAATCTAAAACCACCAGCTGCTCTGTGGGAGAATATAAGGATTTCTACTCCTCTAAAGAACTAAAAGTGTCAGAAACCCACATGTGTAGTTCTACTCTTTTTTTAAAAGGTTTCTATGAGTTGAATCAACTGGAGAATATTGACTTTTTATTGTATTTTTGAGAAAGAGTCTAAGGTAAGTATATTACAGAGAAAATTTGTCTATATCCATCCACAGTGGAAAAGACATTTTAAACAGTTTAAAAAAAATAAGCCTATGAATATATTAACTTGAATCCTAAAATAGCAGTACTTTTTGACATATTTATATTTATTAGATACTTCAATTACCAAAAAATATTTGGTAGTTTTTCATGTAAATTAGCTCCTCAGGAAAACTTCGTTCAAAATTTCTTTAAAAATAGTTTTCTCTTTGAACATATTTCCTTCAGTTTCAAGCTTTGGGATGTTTTTTGTTTTGCTTTTGTTTTTGTAATTCATTTTCATAGAAAATCAGAGAAGATAGGAAGATTTGTCATTCATTAACATTACCATGAACTTCAAATAATAAAGATGAATGGAGTGGAGAGTCACACGAAAAAGGCACAAACAAATAAAGCAAAGTGAATGAAGGATAAAAAAAAACCAGCAAAATACTTAACATTTTGGAAAATACCTTCAGACAGCTTCAGGGTTCTTGCAGTGAAGGGAAATTATTTGTTATATCTCATTCTCTATGTGAAGTCTGAGTGACTCCCACCAGATCTTCTTGTTAGTTGTTAGATGCCAGTGAGTTCGTTCAGACCCCTAGTGGATTTATACACAACAGAATAAACTACTGCCTAGTCCCTCCCCATCCTCACCATGGTTCCTACCTGAGCCCTTTGTTGCAGATTAGGTGTCCGTCCATTTCCTTGAGGGTCTTCCTCTCCTTCAAATTGCCTCTACAATTTACCAAACAGTGACTTGTAATCATGCAAATAGGATATGAGGTATAACAGACCAAGGGAAAAAGTGTCTGAGTCGTATGCTTATAATCTGAGTGATGTTAGCTAGTCCTGCAGAGAAATAGGGTGCTGTGGATGGGGTGGTTGGTGTCCAAAGAAGGTAACTAAGGTTAGCGTGTAAAGGAATATGTTCCTTCTGCCTCATAGGCCTCATCCTGGGCAGATGTGACATGGGATTCCCCTTTGCCCCTTCAGGAGGAGGTCATTGCCCCCCTCAGTCCTCATTTTGTGTTTTTCAAAGGCATGAATAAGAGTTAGAGATAGTTACGGGCAGTAAAACATATTTGATGAATTTTAGGAACGTTTATTCCTCTTTGAATATTCTCACAAAAATAACGGTTCAAATTACTTTAGTAAGATAAGATTTTAAATGCAATTCTAATAATAAATTGAGTTGCTGATATTTTTTAGCCTAAAATGTGATTTTACATACATAAAATATTTTGTTTCTTAGCTCTCAAATCATTGTAACTTTACTTATTTGAAGTTGTTATATGTGTCATAGTATGTTGAGAATTTTATTTGAAAACATTTATAAAAATGGAGGTGGGTAAATGGGAGACGATGTGAAGGAGTTCATGTAGAAAAAGAATGTTTGGAAACATTGTGCTAGCAATGGGACATTCTATAGGACATGATTGAAACTTGGCATGATATGATATATGTATTAAATCACAACCAATAACAAAAAAGAAAGAAATAAAACAGATAAATCACTCTAGTAAAATAGAGTTTTGAAATTATCAGTAAAGCAATTTGGATAAAAATAAATGAACAAATTAATTAATTAATTAAAAAAAACTGGTGTTAACTCTTCTCTAACCCAGATAAGAGAACATAAGAAGACATATTCTCATTGGTATTTGTAAAACTTCCTCACTAGGGATCCTAAAATATAAGGGAATTTGGATCATGAGTTTTGGAGAGGATTTCCTCAGAATACTAAATTTCTTTCTTCTTTTCTTTTTAAATAATTTTATTAGGGGCTCTCACAGCTTTTATAACAATCCATACATCCATTGTGTCACGCACATTTGAACATATGTTGCCATCATGCTTTTCAAAACATTTTTTCCACTTGAGCCCTTATTATGAGCTACTCATATTTTTCCATCCTCCCCCACCTTCCCACACTCAAAACCTTTGTTAATTTATAAATTATTATTTTCTTTTTTTCTTTTTAAATTCATTTTATTGGGGGCTCATACAACTCTTATCACAATCCATACATACATACATCAATTGTGTCAAGCACATTTGTGCATTTGTTGCCCTAAATTTCAAAAGTCCTCAAATAAGATTTAGAAAGAACATGAAAAACTTCAGATTGATAGAGAGCTCATTTTAAATTTGAATATGAGAATTTGTTTTTCAGATTTCATCCAAAAATAACTCCCAAGTTTCTTTGACTATTATAGAAAATTTCTCTAATCATCCAAAGAATGCACATTATTTTTATCTGCTCCTCTCCAGAACTTTTTAAAAAATGAAAAGGGTGGAATTTAATTCCAATAATATCAACAGTAATCCTAAAACTCCTTAACAGTGACTATGCTTTAGCTAAATCTTTCCAACTGTAAAGACTTGCCTGGACTTCGTAGACTAACCAAACAATAGTCTTTCCCCAAACTGCAGGTGACCCAAACCAGTATAATGAATTTTAAAGCAAGGCTGATTTAGATCTTTCAGACCTACATCTATATTCTGCTTATGTCCAAGGTTATGAGACTATTAGTGCATCATGGGTGGACAAAATGTATATTTATTGTGTGTAGGCTATGACTCATACATTATTTCTTAAAACTGAAAGTCCAAAAGGAAGTTATTACTACACAGATTTAAAAACAGTGATGTGATAGAGTCCGTATAGATTATAGACTTTTTAATGGCACAGTCTTAACTTCCTTATTGGGGCACCACTTTTCAGCAACATGGATTTTAAGTTTCTAGCAACCCTGTAGCTACAGTATTGCCTAATCCAGAAACATCTTTAAATGGATTGTGTAGTGTGTTTTAGCACTGGCTAAATGTAATGATAGCAATTAGTAAAGGCAAAGGAAAGTTAAGCCAATACCAAGAGAATGTCTCATATTTCCTGAAACATATGAGATCTTAAACTTTTGTGTATATAAGGGAACATTATTTGAGTATTTCCTGTATAACAAAATGGAAAAGTAGAAAATTAATTCCTCCCTCCAACATTACTTTTCCCCTCAAAGTTCATTTCTGAGCAACAGACTGATACCACTGTCCTTATAAAAATAATACTTTCTTGAAATGCACACAAATTAAATTATACTCATCATAATTATCTTGAGATTTGTTCATGTTTCAGTGTGTGCCAAGAACCATTCTATTTTGTTGTGGACTTTTCATCTATATTGATAACGTGATGGTTTATTCATCCATCTGTATGTTGATGAACATATGCGTTTCCGATTTGGGGCTATTGTTAATGAACTGCTAATGTCCATTTTGTACTTAAATCTTTTGCAAAACTGAGTTAATCACTAAGGATAAAATGGCAGATTTATATTGTGGTGAGTGTTTAGTTATTTTTAAGAAAATATGACATTGCTTTCCTCTCTACGTGCTCCATGTTCTTTTCTCCTGATGATGCGTGTAAAGATTTCTGTTTTCCATATTGGCATCAGCTAGGTGTATGAATCTTTTCCGTGCTAGACCTGTCAGTACACATTTAGGAGTGTATCATTTGTGGTTGTAAGTTTCTACATCCCTAATTAGTAATGATGTTGATGACCTTTGCATGTGTTTGTAACTTTGGTGAGATATATTTCTCTCTCAAAAATATTCACTTATTTTTAATTTGGATTATTTCTCCACTTAAAATTTGAAAGTTAAATATATATATTTTGGATACACATTTTCCCCATATTTTATTTATAGGTATTTTTTTTATCAGTTTGTAGCTTTTTTTATGGGTTCATCGGTCTTGGGTTTTATATACTGAAAAGCAGAAAAAACATATAGCAAAAATTTAAGAGAGCTACCCAGAGTGACAAAATGCATCAGAAATAAATCCCAATATGAAGAGAGAAAAACAAAACATAAAATGTTGAAAACCAGATCAGCCCCGACGTGTATGGGGATGGGTTTGAACCAGTCAAGTTAAGTGTATCATTTTGATTTCCTGCAGTCATCTCTCCCATGCACTCTATTTGGTAACCAGTTCATTCCCATCCCCCCTCATGGACAGAGGGAAGTCTCCAGAGGCTTATTTCCTATGTAGATCTCACAAATGTATCTTTGCCTTCCACTGTGGTCCACAGCCTCTGCAAACCAGAAGCTCACAATTGAAGTTCGGATACTATCCCTCCTTCAGCTTCAGATGATTTGATTTGCAATCCTTTGATCCCTGATGTTAGTGTGTTTCTTCCATGTGGACTTAATTGCCATCTTCTTAGATGGTGGTTTGGGGGAAAGAAGCCTTGAAGACTCCAGATGCTATTTTATCTAACAGCCGAGAACATGTAATTTCTTCACTGCACTTTGCTATAACACCCATATTTTCTGTTTGCCCTTACTGAGGGCAAGTATTGAGTTGAGCCATGATGTAAGAATAGATTGTTCTTAAATTGAAGCTAGGATTTAGTGTGATCCTCAAACCTGTTCCTGGATCTATGTTTTTTGTTCTTGGTGTTTTAAATCTGTCTTTGGGTCCTGTAGAGACTTCCACATTAATTTATAGTAGAGTCTTATGGATCATCTCCTGGAGCATAAAAAACTTCTTTTAATATTGTCATGATTGGTCCCTAGTACTAATTTTTAAACCAGCATTGAAAGCAGGATATTGGGTCAATGTAGGCTAACTACATATCATAATACCTGAATTATTACATTATACAGAATCAATCTTTCATAGCTAGACACTACACAAACAATAGGAATTGACTATTAGGGTACATTTATAATAATATTCACTGACAATATCAGTCACAGGTTTGCTGGAATAACATATGTCTTTTTATAGCATATCGGGCATTTCCTGATGTCTTATATCATAAGAATGTTTGTTTTACAGGGTTGGGTCAGACTACATTAGTTTTGGGAGGAGGCGAGTAAATCAAGTCTTCATTGACATCATCTTGGGGGAATGCTTCACATATTAAAAACAAACAAACATAAATGCAAATTTTCAGTGCTTTTTAAAGAAAATTTTACCATTCTCTTAGAAAATATTATTTGATCAAATTTTAGTTGTTAATGGTCACTGGATTTGTCAAGAACAAACCTCTCATTTCTTCCTGGAAATTCAATAATAATTTACTGTGATAGTTTTATATTTTAATACTCTTTCCAAATACAGGGCTATTTTTAATGGACTTAAAAGAAGTTGGTATGTATTAAAATATGCTAAAAATAAAACATATGCTAAAGTATATGGTTTAGGAAAATATTACCAATGTCTCACTTATATAAAATGACAGTCAAATCTGGCCTATTATCAATTTTCAACTAATTAAAATTCACTGCTAAAACATACACATGCTTTTCTCATAATGTATTATTCAAAAGATGCAGACAGAAAGATCTCATTGTCATCTGGTTGATTCAAACTCATAGCAACTCTCTAGGGTAGAGTAGAACTGCTCCTGTGGGTTTCTGAGACAAAATTTTGACAAGAGTAGGAAGCCTCATCTTTCTCTCATGGAGTGGCTTATGGGTTCATATTGCTGACCTTGCAGTTGGCAGCCAAATGCAAAACCCACCATGCCACCGGGCTCCTACATGCATTCCTCAGTGGGGGAGACATAAATGATTTCTCTGCTTGGAAAAAATGTTTGCAGAAGTCTCCAGGAAATAAGATTAACATAAAATTTAAAGTACAAAGCAGTTATACCTTATGAGTGATAGTTATGGCATTTCAGCATTGCATAGTAATTTTTTATGGTGATACATTTTCTTTTATAAGAATTTCTTCAAGAAACTAATATTATTCAATGCATTTACAACTATTGTATCATTTAATCTTCAGAATGCACAGTAAATTCTTATCTTATTCTCATAGAATGAAATTGAGGCATACAACAATATTGCTTGTCAAAGACAAGTAATGCTATTTTATATGTCCTTAGTATTAGGTTACTTTGCCTCTCCCGTCCTATTTGGTGGTTAAAAAATAGTGAAAATGAAAAGTTTAACACCTTATCATTTGATCTCCATACTGACTGATTTTAAAGTTGTTCCAATTTTTAATATTTTCTGATTTCTCTTTGATTTATGGTTTTCTCTCTTTTATTTTGTTATTGTGGGATTTTTTGATTTTGCACATTCGTCAGTATATGGCACTCAAATGGGCGAATCTACAGAGACAATGACTGAATTAATGGCTCCTTGGACAACGGCAGGGGAGCTTGGGGGAAAATGAGCCTTCAATAACAATGTGTCCCAGAAATAGCGTGCTCCAAAAGTGATTGTTATAAAGATGGTACAACTCTTCATGAAATGAATGTATGACATGTGGTTTATGTGCCAATAAATTACTAAAATATCAAAAATAAAAAAGTATCTTACTAATGATAAATAGAAATGCACTTCCAACTCTGAGTGTATTTACTTTTTAACCTTTCCAGGGTTCTATCCATTTTGGTAATAGCCAACAGAGCAAAACTGCAATAGAGTCGAATGTGTAATATGAGGTTGGACCAGGAGAGTAACCCCAAAAGTCTCCAGTTCAAACCCCTGTTAGAAACTTCATCTCCTCGTGGGAAACAAAGCCAGAGTAGGTGTTTAGTGCATAACAACCAAATCTCTTAACCAGCAAAACAGAAAAGAATTGTCCCACCCATAAATAGCCACCACCATCAATGCTTTGAATGTACATTGCTGTCCATGGTCTTGGCAGTAGTCTAGGATCCTGTCAGGTTTTTGAAATGGTTCACAGTACCACTTCCAAGTTTATCACCCAAATGCTTTGACCCATCACTTCCCCCAATTCTATTGTCTTTCCAAGTCACCCAAATTTTAAAATATCGGGTGGGCTCTAGTTTTGCTTCATCAGCTATAATTAAACTGTTCCATACTGCTTAGAAGCCCAGTCATTAAGTGAATAAAAAACATTTAATAGATTTTTTTAAATTAACATGCTTAAAGCTATAGGTTTAAAAATCACAGACTTCATTTTAAGTAATTATTATAAAATACGTAACACAATATGAATATTGAGAATCTGATATTATAAAATGCATGGCATTTTTAAAATTGTCTTTTACCTTCACTTCCCAAAACACTCCCTGCCATCCAGTTGATCTGACTCATAGTGACCCTACAAGCCAGGGTACAGCGGCCTCCTTGAAACCCTGAGGACTTGCAAACTCTACAGGCATAGTCAGCCTCATTCTTCTCGCGTGGAACCACCGGTGGGTTTAAACTGCTGACCTTATGGTCAGCAGCTCGGTGAGTAACCCACTGTACCACCTGTTACTGTTGTGTAGATTCTGACATCAAATGACCTTATGGGACACAGTAGAATTTCCTCATGTGGTTTCCAATGCTGCAATCTTTCTAGAAGTAAACTGCTTCATATGTTGCCTTGTATCAGTTAGTGGATTTGAACCATGAACCTCTCCATTAGCTGCTGAGTGTTTAGTAACTGTACCACCAGAACACCTTTTAGGAATGACACACTTTGACTTTTAGTCCCCAGTGTATAAGACTAGAGCTTGTTAAATTAAGAAAATGTTTTTACATTATGATTTTACTGAGCTTTGTGTGAGTAGCTCTGGTGGCGTAGTGCTTATACATTGGTATACAAACTGCAAAGCCAGAAGCTCAAAACCATCAGAAGTTCAAAACCATGAGACGTCCTCCTCCTACAAAGAGCTGTGACAGTCTTGGAAACCCACAAAGGCATTCTAATCTGTCTTTTAGGGTCACTTTGATTCTAACTTGACCCGAAGCAGTAAGAGAAGCTTCCTATAAAATAGACCTGGGACGAGGTGGGGGCTATGTAGGCTCAAACAGACTAAATGAAATATTGTATGTATAACTCTCACGATGGAATACACACAAACACATACATATATCCCCCACCCCCAGCCCCCCGAAAACTGTAAAAAGAATGTTGCAAAATAATTGGATTAATCTCTTTGAGAGTCAGCGAGGGAGACAGAAGACTAACATTGAGAGTCATAGAGATAACTTTAATCATTTAGACACATCAGAACATTTTTCCTCATGTCATAATGAAGCAGTGCAGACATAGAGAGAACATAGTGTAGTCAAGTTTTTAAAGGATAAGTGTTTTGTTTTCCTAACGTAGCACTGATGTTCTTGCATGCAAAGATGGGTAATGTCTCAGTGATGAACCTCATCATAGCTGCAGTTCAGAGAGAATGCCTATCTGTATCTAAAATCTCAAGGTTTCCACTTTAGATTAAAAAGACAGGCACCCCTTTGAAGTGTAAGGCACAGATTCCAGTGACCCAGTTTTTGCCTTATCACAGTCATGGTTCACTCAAGGTTTTCCAAATACTGTTTCTCTGCTTACTGAGCCAAAGGCAGCATGCTCGATTATGTCAGTTTATTCTTGAGTACCTTTAATATGTGAATCCATGCTTCCCACTCACTGGTTCTCACGCTAACCCTCCAGGGCAGATGGGCACCCGCTACACACAATGCACACACACACACACACACACACACACTCTCACACTCACAGAGCTATTTTGACTTTTTTTGTGTTATAAATACTCTGGAAATATTTGTGTTCTAATATATATTTAATCTTGTTTGAGAGAGAAATACTTTGCATTGTGAAAGAAACTATTATTTTTAAATATATTGAAATTTCTTTGGACAAGGACACACACATTAAAATTACTCATAAGAATTAACAAACAATGATTTTATGACTAATTGAATTCTGTCTACGTAAGATCATACTTTATAAAGTCCTCTGTTACCTAAAGGATAACATCGATGGTTTTACTTACCACCACACTTGGCTTCATACACTAAAATACCCATGCCTTGTACGAATAGATGCATATTTTGAAGAACAGCACTGGTCTCGGAGTATAAATCCTACACAACTTGAACACATGCCGAATTCTAAAACTAAACCTGCTCTGAAAGTCGAACTGTGATAGCTTTTGAGTCTCTTTGGTAAGAATCGGAGGCTTTCACACATCCACCGAGCATGCTCAACTTCTTCCTAACCAGACGTTACTTGCTTCGCTTGAAGTTGTTGATAAATTTGCTATGCATTTTAATAATGGAGGATAGCGTAAACTGTCTTTAAAATACCATTATAAGTCTGATCATATGTTTTACTCTAGTGCTTTTTTTAACTCCATAAAGCTATATGCTCACATTTAGTTGAAACATTAACATAAAACCTTAATTACACTGGATGCATTTGTGTCAATAATGGGTGAGTTAAATGATAAGGACTAACCGATGATACTTTCCTTATTCTTTTCCTGGGAAGGGAAGCAGTTCACTATGTTTATTGGATATTATTGTGGTGCCTACTTATTGCAGAAGTCATTCATCCAAGTATACTATTGTCTTATTAAGTAGATGTCATGTACATTGCTGAAGTCACAAAAAGCAAAATTATAAAAAAAAGACACTCCCCAGATGGCTGATACCTTGAAAACACATTCAAAGAAAATTTGCATTGCCCTAATTTCTATCTCAATGCTTCTGTAAAATGCCAAATTTTGTTCTCCATAATATATTGCTCTTAATAGTAAAAGCTATAATATAGAATATTCACTAAATAAAAATTCAATGGAGTAAGCATTTTAATTTATTACATGTAAGCATATATTTGCCTATAGACATATAAGACAGAGTGTCTTTACTTCGATAAGGGTGTTTTGTTCCCCTTATAGAACAGACTAGTTTGGGGCTGAAAAAAGACTCCTATGGAAGCTGTGACATGGAAGCTGGGGGAGGCAACCCCTCCCCCCAGTAGAGCTTTCCAGCCTTGCAATCCCTACGAAGCAGTTCACCGCTGCCCTACGGGGTTGCCATGAGTCAGAAGTTACTAGATGACAGTTGAGTTGATGCCATAGAGATACATTATTTTGAGATCCGGGCTAATAGTAAATTTTCAGCAGAACTAACTGTACATTTTACCAAATCATTGAAGTTTTGCAACAAGATTACAAGAATGATGCTATGCATAAAACAGCAGTTTTCAGATAGAGCAAGCATTTTAAGTAACTTTGGAAGGGCCTCAAAGATAATTCGGTGTAGAGTTACCAGTCTAGAATATTCCAAAGGGGTTATCTTGATAATTAAAAAAAAA
>NW_022111369.1:25610919-25613938 GCF_000313985.2 Echinops telfairi | reverse complement strand
CACAGGGTGATTATGATACTTATTAGAAAGAAGTTTTAAGAAAATTGGCCCCTATCAACTGTTCTGGTGAAAAGAAGACCAGGAAATTGTTCCTTAAATCAGCCCGCCCTCCCGGTCTCCCTTTCCCCAGGCCCGCATATACGACAATGTGCATGTCTCAAAAATGAGAATTTTGTTGAGAAATTTTACCTCGTCCTCCTTATCATCTCAACTCTTGCCCCAACAGACTTCTTTTTTGCTTCATAACTCAAAATTCCCTTCAAAGGAACATGATCGGGGTCCCTGGGGTTGTGATGCAAATCGAAAAGCAGAGGATTCTTCGGGGAAGGGTTAGAGAAAGAAAATCTACCTCCGGAAGTGGTTACGACTAAACTGGATGATCTTTAGAAAGCAATATTTCATCTTTTGATATTTTTGCTTAATTCGTTTCTATGATTATGTAACAATACTTTTTTTACTGACCTTCATATACAGGGTGAGGGAGGTGAGAGAGAGAGGGAAGATAGCCTTAATTTTCTTGGTGTCTCATTCGTTTTCTAAATTCAAAAGTAATGACTCATGAGAATATTAAAATGCTTATATTGTGTGATTTGAGTGTCAATGTCTTAACTAAACAATATATCAATCACAGAAACAGACTTCTGATAAATATACATGCATTGACTCAACTCGTTTAAATAAATTGTAACTAAGTTCTCATGTTGTATGTAGGTTTTTATTGTTATTCATATTGGTTCAAGGAAAGAAATAGGAAGAATGGGTAAGATCGTGATAATAGGCACACACATATAATTATATGGAGCATATAATAATAGTTAAAATGATACGGGATTTAATTTTTCTAGATTTTTTTGTATCTTTCAAGACATTGTCTTTTTCATCTATATTATCAAATTATATGGACTACATTTATTAAAATATTCTTTCCTTTTGTTGTTGATAGGATAACAGTAGTGGTCTCTTTGTTTCTGATACTGGTAATTTAGATCTTTGCTCTCTTTTTACATGATCTGCTTAAAGATATGTAATTTTAATATATTTTTACCTTTGGCCTCATTGATTTTTCTATCTTGTTTTTCTGAAATATCTATTTTATTGATTCCTTTGAAATTTATTGTTTCATTTATTCTACTTAGTTTAAATTTCATTTGTTTACCTTTAGTAAAAAAGTTAGATTACATATTCATTTCTTTTTTAATTTAAACATTTTATGCAATGAATTTTACCACTACCTTTTTTAAAAAATCATTCTATTCTTCATTTCTCTCTCTATATTTAACTATTTATCTGATTTCATACTCCCTGTTTGAAGATATTTCCATAATATTATCGGTGGCATAAGCCTTCTGAAAGTGAAATCTTTCAGTGTTTGTTTCACTGAATATATCTTCATTTTCCTTTTGCTGTGAAATGTTTTTCTATTGGACATATCATTTTGTGTTTATAGAAAACTTTTAATTTCAAGAAGCCCAAAATATCATTGTTGTCTCTGACATGTACAGTTTCTAAGAGGAAGTGTGTGCTGTAAGACTTAATTTCTCTGCAGCTGTTATCCGAATGACATACTTTCAATAAAAATATAATGTGAAACAATCTACCACAGACATCTTGTCAAAGTTCTGATAACGAGTTTTTGATTCTGTTCAGAATGTAACAATTGCCAGGAAATATAGGTTCTAACCAAACATTGAGTAAAAGTTAAGTACTTAAAAAAATTGTTACTTTTCTTCATCCTATAAAAGAGCTGAGGTCACAAGAAAACAATTAACTTCCTATTTGAAGTACCTATGAGGCCCCGTCAAGAAGGACATCAGTAGTCTTACATTTTGCCTACAGTTTTCCACGCGTGCTATTGACAACGCTTAGGTGCTTGTCAGAGAGAACTGCTTTCCTGAGGCACAGTCACAAGGTCCCGTCCACTTTCCCAGAAAACCTTAAGATACAAAATCCTCAAGCTACTGGAAAGACAAAGAACATTTTCTTTTTCTTTTTTTTTTTAAAATCTTTTTTTTTTTATCATTTTATTTATCATACAACTCTTTTTTTTCTCTTTTTTAACATTTTATTAGGGGCTCATACAACTGTTATCCCAATCCATACACACATCAATTGTGTAAAGCGCATTTGTACATCGTTTCTCAAAACATTTTCTCTCCATTTAAACCCCCGACATTAGGTCCTCATTTTTCCCTTCCCTCCCCCAAAGAACATTTTCTTACCCCCAAATTACAGAAAATTTTCAGTGTTTCTCTGGTCAAAACAAAAGAAAAAGGCCTTTGCCTCAGGGTTACTGGAAACAGTCCTCAACTTGGGACACCGTCAAAGAGCATGACTGTTGATGGAAGAAGGCAAGAGCACTTGCTCTGCCTTTGGGGGATCAGGCCTCAAATGACAAGGCATGCTGGTGTAGACTTCTCTACCACCCAGCCAAGAGCTCATCATCCTGGACAAAGTTCAGAAGCTGCCTGACTCAGAAGACTGTCAGGAGATTCTAGGCCGAATTGATGACTTTTTCTTTTTAACTTGTGACTTGAGGAGTGAAGAGCAGACTAATTTTCCATTTAATAATTCATAAACATTTTATTTCCCATTATTGTTTGCAATCCCCATAATATAGTTTCCTGTATCCTGCTTCCACCCTGATTTCCTGTGTCCATTCTTCTTTCTTTTCTAACCCTTCTGAACTTTACCCTGGAGTAAATGCCACACTTTTGATCTCAAACGATTATTTTAAGGTGTGCATTCCTCCCTTGTTGTGTGTCTGAAAATCTAGTCATAGGACGGAGAACATTTCTCAATATGAAGGGTGACTGAGGGCTATAGTCTAGGGGTTAAACCAGTGTTTATCAAATTAGTAAGCCTATTCTTAGGTTTTTTTAAGCAATCCCTTAAGTGGGGAGAATATAAAAGCTTATTATTTTTATTATTAATTTTATTGGGAAATGTAACAATTCAAATTCAATTAAATCAAGCATAATTGTACAATTGCTGCTGGCACCAGTTTCAAAACATTTTCTTT
>NW_022111369.1:25608634-25609687 GCF_000313985.2 Echinops telfairi | reverse complement strand
CCAATTTAGTTTCATACTCTTGCTATCTGTTGCCCTGGCCCTGGCATTGTTGGCTCACCGCTCCCCTTCCTCACTCCCCTCCCATACACCACCCCCACAATGGTGGGTTCAGTTCCTGTCTCCTTGGGTTGCTTATTCTGCCTATCTTATATAGATAGACAGCAAAAGAATAAAAAGAGAAGAAGATATAAAAAGAGAAAATAAAATAAAGACCATATAAACAGTACCATTTCTAACTGTTATCTGGATCCAGGGTAGATGTATTTCTCTCTGTTATATGTAGAGAAAGATATGTTATAATCCATCAGTCTAGTCCCCACTTCTCTCAGGTTCCATATCCCAGGACCCACATTTACCTACCAGCACTTATACCCTTAAAGGCTCACCTCCTATATGTCCCCATTGCTCTTCCTACAGTCAGGGATGGAGACGTCCAGGGCTCCCACCCCCACCCTGTTACACCATTTGACTTTCAGTGTGCCCCTTGTGAGTAACCCCCAGCCACTTCAGAGGAAGTGCCAAGTGCTGCCCCCAATCAGAAGTATATAGTCAGGATTCCTCAAGAACTTTGTAGCCTGTTCTTGTTTTAAGAATTTGAATAGTGTTCAATGTTTTATTCCCAATCTATCCAGTATTATCTAATGTGATCCCTTTCCAAACAATTGGTGCTAGTGGGAATTGTATACCATCTAGTTGACTTTTATGGGGAAAAAGACCTTTTGTGTTTCTTCCTTCAAACCTAAGAACACTTCTGATCACAAAGATCTTTTTAAGTACTTAGATTGGAGTAGAACAATAGAAAACCTGTCCAGTTTACACCACAAACCGCTCAAAGGATAGTACCTTTCTCATAGCAGCCTGGTGATGATTGTCTAAGCCTTAAAACACACTTCCCTGACTTTAAATGGGCAGGAACTTTGGCCACAAGTATTAATACTCCAGATCAGAAAAATTAATATGAAATATATGGTGGTAAGTCAGAGTGTATTTCCACAAACTCTTAGGAAATGTTATAGAAAATATAAAAATGTGTAGCATTTGTTTCTCAGCATA
>NW_022111369.1:25596585-25607043 GCF_000313985.2 Echinops telfairi | reverse complement strand
ATTCTGGCATGATTGTTTTAAGAATGTTTATTGTACGACTTTATTAAACTCGGTAGCAAATAGACACACATATCATTGAGGTGGGCAGCATATTGAAGCCAGCTTGCTTCTTGCTTTAGGTTGTGATTATAGTTATTTTACATAGGTTTGTTGTGCTTACCACCATTAGAGATTATTAGTATATGATATTGAGAAAGTAGCGTGGAGTAATTATTGCATCACACTAATTAACACACAAAAAAATGAAATGCTGATTCTGAATTCTCACGATGAAATCCCTCTTTGGAATAGTTTCATCTCAGCATGTAATTGATTGGGGATTGCACAAGATATAATGAGTATATTATTGCTTAAAAAGCATTATGTTATCTTGATGAGATTTGTTTCCCCTTGTATTATCAATATCAATCTTAAGAAATGAAAACAGAGAGCAATATCCAACATACCAATAGGAGATGCCAACTGTGCATCCTTAACCATGAATGCCTTAAGGGAAAAGAAAAGCATGGATTATAACAAAAACGTCAATCTGGAAATAAAAAAGAACCGAGTCCATAAGAAAAATTATCAGAGAGAGGAGTGATTCAGCTAATCTTGCCATTTCACATTTTGTTCTTTATCTTCTCTATATTTAGCTTTGTGTGATGGCTAGGTTGGTGGGTGACCAGAATTGATCAGGAACGTGCACAGGAGAATAGGGTTGGGGGGACAAACTATAGGTATGTTCATTGGTGGTTTGTGACAAAAGTAATAACGCTATTTTTCTCCTGTGCTTACATTTTCTGGTCAGATTATGAGATGATCAACACCTCCTAGATTGTTTCATAAACATAATTACATTTTTGAAATGTACCAGATATTTTGAAAATAATTCATAGATGCTTGTATTAATTTTCTAAGATATTTTAGTAAAGTGCCACAAACTAGTGTGATTTGAACAGCACATGCGCTTTCTCTCTGTTCTTGTGGCTGGATGTCCGGCATTAGCCGTTTGCCACTGCCCTGCTCTTTCTTCACACCCAAGGAGTGGAACCCTCCGTCCCCTTTTATAGCTCAGGATGCTCCTCCATATGCGATGGATGTGGCAATAAACAGCATGGAGGCCACATTGAACATCCTTTATTCACACAAGGGAAACCAACCTGGTCCTCCCACGACATTCTGCTGGGTGGGAAAATTCATTGCAGTCGCCACCCAGAACTTCCAGAAAATTAGGGAAGTAAACAGGTGACCACAGGTCATGATCATACAACCTTGAGGACGCCATTTTTGGTCCATAGCACCTCTTCTCAGCCAAGCCTGTCTCTGGCCTTCAGTCTCTCAGCCTGGTCTTTCTGCCAGGATGCTTGTTCACGTTCACACAGTCTTTAGGTCTGTGGCCTGGGGCTGTGGCTCCTCTGCTGTAGTGTGCATGGAGCAGGCACAGATTGGCTTCTGCTGCCTCTGCCACTTTCGGCAGGGATCTTGAAAGAATGTGCTCCATTGGGGCTCTTTTTCCTTGATTGTCCAGGGAATCCTCTCTTACCGTT
The DNA here is from genome assembly GCF_000313985.2 of Echinops telfairi. NCBI lineage: Eukaryota > Metazoa > Chordata > Mammalia > Afrosoricida > Tenrecidae > Echinops > Echinops telfairi. The sequence goes on along the minus strand of NW_022111369.1, from coordinate 25,605,514 downwards.
TCTGAGATAGCTCTCTTGTACCCCACAGAATGTGCACCCAAACTGACCGATTTCCTCCATTAGTGTTTCACACACCCTGTTGTGTAAACCTATTTATTCATGTGGTGGGGGTTACAGGCAGTTAGTCACTCTTTTTTACCCATTTAAAAAAGTGTTTCTATTTAAAAAAAAATAGTGGAGGGGAAAAAATGCACATAGATTAAGCCTCCCCATACACACCCTCTAGGACTGTCTAGCCCAGGGATGTGAATAACCTTGTCATCATGCAGAGTGTACTGGAAAGTGGATTATTGCGGGTGCCAGTAGATTAAAATGTAACACTATGTCGTTTGATGTCCCTTAAAACTCGTTTTAAATTTGTTCTACATTTTCATATTTTCTGCTTTAATTTCTATTGAGGCTTCTCTGTTATACTTTGCTTGCTGTTAGTTTTTTGTGTGATTTGTTTATATATATATATATTTTCTGTATGTGAAATCCAGGTGGGTACATTTATAGACCGAGATTCTTGGAGGGGGCGTGGCTAGGGCGATTGGGAGGAAGTAGGGAACTAATAACAATGAGCAGAAGAAAGAAGCAAATGTTCGAAAATTGATTGTGATGATGATTATACAGCCCTTCTTAATATTATTGAACTACCGAATAGAACGATATGTGAATTAAAGGGAATAAAACTTTAAAAAACAAAAAAAGAGAAATGTACTTCACCATCGCAATATAACTTTGATTTCTGCCTCCGTCTTCAAGTGGCCTTCTTCCCTTTCCGTCAATACGTCCCTCCTATTTCTTTTAATTTTTTAAGAATTTTATTTCATTCATCATTTATTTCATTACTTCATCATGATTCCAACTTCACTATCTAATTACATCTCAAAAGGGGATGTTGCCAAATAAAGTCACATTCTCAGGTAGAGGGTCACATTCTCAGGTAGAGGGTTAGACTTGACCACATGCTTCTGAGACACAATTGAGCTCATAATACTGGCTAGAATACCAGTATTTGAAAAATAACTGAAAGAGGTTCTTATGAATGAGAAATTGGTTACATGTAGACATATGCTTTAGTGAATAGTTTATAGTTTTACTTATGAGTGGTACCCAAAAAAACCCTGAATTGCTCTGGCAGAGGGGAGCTTTCTGTAGTACACATTTTTCCTGGTAGGCCAGTATGGAGTGACTCACTCTGAGTTAGTCCACCCTGTGGCGTTGCCTGGGAAGGTTCTCTCTGGCCATAGTGAATTTTTTGGTAAAAGCAGTTCCACTCAAACCTCATTTTTTTGTGACGGCCGATTTAAGAGAACAGCGTGTGGCTGTGAAATTTTGTTTCTGGCTCGGGAAAAGTGCCACAGAAACTGTTGTGATGTTGAATGCAGCTTACATGGCTAGCACTAAGGGAAAAACTCAAGTGTACAAGTAATTTTCTCATTTCAAAAGAGGAGAAATGTTCTGAACATCCGTCAAATTCCCGAACAGACAAAATTGTTGACTTGCAGTGCATTTGGAGTTCATTCCACTAGGTCAGACAGGTAGGTAATCAAGCTTTTTATTTAGAGGTTCTGTAAAGATAGCGGAAGAGGTGCAACAAAAAAGGCCTGATTTGTGTCAGATAGGGGACTGGTTTTGCCACCATGATGATGCACCTGCTCAAACAGCCATATCAGTGCACCAATTTGGGGCAAAAAATAGCATGACTCTCTTGCCCCATGCACCTCCCTCATATGACCTCACTCCGTGTGACTTCTTTTTGTTTCTACCAATGGAGAGGGACATGAAAAGACAGAGATTTGACCACATGGGAGAGGTGAAGAGAAAAACAAGGGAGGTGATGTCAACCGTCCAAACAGATGAGTTTGAAAAGTATTTCCATGAACTCAATCGTAGATCTGACAAATGAGTCCAATGTAATGGAGAGTACCTTGAAGGTGGTAAGATTGTTTTGTAAAACAACTTAAATGCGTAGCTTTGGAAAAAATTCCGCTTTTATTTTTGGGTGCACCCGCATAGATAACTCACACTCACATTTTCACTGTTATGACGAATATTAGTCTTGTATTTCTTGCTGGACATTGATACAAGGTATGCTGCCATAACTACCTCCTCCCAAAGCCTTCTTGTCTTTTTGTCAGTTCCAGTAACATCTTATCGTGTGAAATTAAGTTAACAGCAACAAATTAAGAGCTGATTTTTTTGCCGAAAGATGGCAGTTATATTTCATTTATTTCCCTTTGCTTGTATGAGTATTTTCTGAAAACCCTACCCTGTTCCCATGAAATTTTAAACTTGTTTCAAAACTCAGATCAAATCTCATTTTCCTAACTTATTCTTGTTTTTTTTGTACAAATTTTTAATAACTATCATTTGATAATTACTTATTACAGATAATTGGGCATTTTTTAATATATTGAGGCATTAGCTGTTTCTTCTTATTGTGATATATTTTATACATCTATGTCTGTGCACATGGATGTCACATGATTAGTGTATTTTCAACATTCTACAATGCCACTGTGTATAAATTTAGTATAATATTAATTATTTTGTGTTTACTTCAAAGCAATAAAAGCAATTATTACCTCTTCCTATGATCATCTTATAATGCTCTGTTTGAATGGCTGTGTTAATAGTTGGATCAATAATATATAATCACTTTAGTGGTTCTTTTTAAAAACTAGGCACTGTACATTTTCCTGTATTTTTACTGGCTATTCCTATAAAGATGATTGAAGGCATTTTTTATTAGGATATGCTTTCCTTGAGATGAGTTTATTTCCAGAATTAGAAATTTGAGTAAATATTATCTTAGTTAAACTTATATGTAACTAAAATGCTGGATTTTGGTGGGGTAGATTCTTCTCTTCTGACAAATCTTATAGAGGCTCTGAATGTAGAAATGTATTTTATTAAACTTGTTGGTTTCCAATAAGTGTATTCTGGAAAGACCAAAATGAAATGTCAGGAACAATTCTCTTCCTTGGATGCAATTGCTGCTTTGAGGGTTCTTGCATGGCAGGATTGTCTCCAAACTTTAACCCTGCGTCACTCTTTATTTGACCTCTCCTCTGTGGTGTAGAATTAGTCACAAATGGGCCCGGACAGTGTGAGTAGAAATACGTTTATGAGCTGTATAGAGATCTAGCAGTGTTTATTTTATGACTCATAAGCAATTGCATAGATACATAATAGCAGGTATCATGATAGTATACACTAGTTATTTGCTAATGATGATAGTTTAGACTACCCTTATTCAGTTAGAGCATCTTGTCAAATGTACTTGTTTAGAGAGCATGATAAACTTAACTATCCACAAAGTCTCTGTCTAGTTAGCCCATTTTCATAGCTGATATGAGGCACAGCATTCCCGTGTTTCTCCAATGAGAAAGGAAACCTGGAGTAGAGTTCAAAGATGCCTTTGGAACCAAAGATTGCCCAGTGGTACATGGAATGAGAAGTACTAAGGAGTCATAACTGAAATCCTTCTGACAGGAATATAATTTTGAATATATATGAGCTTGTTAAGTTAAAATGTTCTCCTTTAGGCTCCACGTTATTATTTCCTCAGGAGAAGAAAAAAAATGGCTTGTGTTTAAAACAGCTTTCCTAAAAGAAGATCTCAAGAACTATATTCTCTAAGTTTTTGAGAAGTTGAGACTGTCATTTTTACAAATTCACCGTGTTTAACATCTATCTTGCCTGAAAGGAGCTATGGGGGTGTCGTGGGATACGTGCTGTACTACTAACCACCAGGTCAGCAGTTTGAACCCATCAGCTGCTGTGATGGGAGAAAGATGAGGCTTACTGAACCTGTGAAGGAAACCCTAGATGCCAATTGTACTCCTCCTATCAGGTCACAATAAGTTGGAATCAAATTGACAGCAGTGGGTTTTTGAGCTTCTTTATTAGCCTCCTTTACCAGATGTTTTTCCCATCCATTTTCAAAACTCCAAACCCACTTCAGTGTAGCTGATTCTGGTTCATAGAAACCCGGTGGGACAGGGTAGAATTAGACTGTTGGTTTCTCGGACTGTCACTCTTAATGGGAGTAGAAAGTCTCATCTTTTTTTCTGTGACGTGGCTGCTAGCCAGAAATCCAATAAACAAGACAGGCAGAGCCCTGTCCTCCCAGAACCTAAGCTTCTTTATCCTCTATATTAATAAAAAGCCTTTAAAGCATGATTGGGTTTATCAAGTGCTCAACATTGAAGCTCAGATGCTTAGAGGATCTCCCTGCGTTCTTGTGCAGTCCACTCCCTTCTGCCCTGCATGCTGGTGCGGCTTTATTTCTATAAAGCAAATCTCAGTCTAGTTATTTCACTATCCTTTCTTTTTAGCTTCTTCTGTATCTAGAGCATATCTGTGTTTAACCAGGTTGACTAGAGAAACAAATTCAGAGACACTCAAGAGCTTATATCATGAAATACTTATATATCAAGAAAACATCCCAGTCCAGATCAATAATCCCATACTAGTTCATAACTGATACTAGTCCATAAATCCCTCTTCAGACTCATGAGACCACATGCAATGATGCAGAACACAGGAACATCACCCACTGGTGGGTGCAAAGTCTTGTAGATCCAATATCAGCAGATGCATCTTCAGGGCTCCCACAGGTCTCAGCATGGCTCCTCAATAGGAAGGCAAAGGCAGAGAGAGAGAGATTGGCCTGCCTCCAGAGAGCCTTTTATCTCAGTGGCACCTCCAATCAAGCTGCAACCTGATTGACAGGCTAAACTCCACCCACCTGTTCCTACTGGAGCCGTGTAAGCACAAAAAAAACTATCACAACACTAAAAATATAAAACTACACAGCTAAACGTATACAAAGTGAATAATTTCTACATGTACAATTCACCATTTTGATTACATATGTGACATTTACATAAACTCCTGTCAACTTGCAAAGGAGTGGAGTCTAGCCTGTCAAACAGGTCATAATCAATGAGGCCTCTGTGTGGGCATGGCTTTCTCCTGAGGATTCTGGGAACTCCTTTGTTCCTCCTGGAGGTGGGATACACACACTCTCTACTACACATTCCTATTGACGAGCCACATGGAGCTATACTGATGAAGCCAGAGCCCTGGAGCTGGAGAAGCCATGTGGAGACTCATGCCAGTGCTGTGATGCTTCTACTGTCACTGGATCCACAAGACTTTCCACCCACTGGTCTGTGATCTTCCTGTATCCAGCATCATTACATATGTTGCATAAGTCGGAAGAGGAATATATATAGACTGGTAAAGATCATAGGGGTTTATATCGGATTTACGCACTTAATCTGGACAGAGCTGGGATGTTTTCTTAATATACAATTACTCTTTATGTAAAGCTCTGTCTTATACACATATGTGTCTATAAATTTGTTCCTCCAGTATATCCAGACTAACACAGCTTACTTTAAATTATGCAATCAAATTTGCTCTTTTCTAAATTGTTCCTTCTCCACTTATATAAACGCTCTGCCAGCTGACTTTCCTGTGTATTCTTTGTGATGCTGTTGTTAGTGTGATCCACACAGTATTTTAAAGAGCAGACATTGCTTATTAATCAAGCTAAACTATTGGTCATGGTGAAGAAACATCAGGGGGATTTCTGTTTTTCTTTTTTGTCTAAGGTTAAAAGATTATCTCAGAGCAGTAGTTTCAGGGGTTCATCTTTTCTCAATGGCTTCAAAAAGTCTGGTTTCCATGAATTAGAAAATCCATTCTGTATTGTTCCCTATTTGATCAGGATTCTATGTAGAATCTTTGATCCAAATGTTTAGAGATAGTAGTAATTTTTTCTGGTCCCATATAATAGGATAGTTGTTCATGGAGGGTATTAGCTACGTATTTATTTTTCTTCTCCTGTTCTTGCACCACTTGTACTGGTTTGGATTATCAATCTGTGTGTTTGTGGGATTCATTGAGTTCTCAGATGATTTGCTCACCACTAACATTCCCTTTCTTTGTGGATATTGATATTTCTTTCCCATTACTGCTTAAAATATTGCTATTTTTATAGTTGTGCCTTATGAAACATATTGAAACATGATGCTATGATGCTGGCTCCAGTAGTAAATAACCAGAAACATGTAATACAACTGGTTAAGTATTTTTTCAAACAAAAATGTATATTAGAAAAAAATCACATATACCATTTTGACACTTTAATCGCAAACTAAATTTGTTATGCAGAAATATAAACAAATATGAACTCAGGCAACATTTTAAATTAGTTTCATTTATTTCTAAATTTGCTGTTATTTAAGTTTCTTGTGTCTTTCTTTATTTTCCTGTGTATTCCTGCCCCAGAAACCAGAACCCTGTCTCCTCCGTCAGAATTCAAACTTCTCTGAAGCCAGTTAGACCTTTGCGTAAGAAAACTCCTGCATAATGATTTTCTCTACTTTACCAGTTTGTTTATTATTTTTTTCAGATTAAATCCTATTTTGTTGCTGAAATATAGGAAAGGGCTTTAAAAATTTAGTGAGGATATTACATTATATTTCAATTCAATTTACCCATAAGTTCTTTGAAGACCCCTTTATATATACTTTGTTTATTTGTTTTCTGGCCCACAGTTTAAAATATGTTAGCATAGATTTTCTTTCCTTCATTACTGGAGAGTTGAAAATGTATTCTATTGTTGCAAAAATTCAGTTCAAAAATTTTATTCTATGTATATTCAAAAGGTCATCCAATAATAAGATCAGTAAAATTTGAAGTAACTCATAGACTTTAGACAAAGAAAAATACATAACTTTTGCATATGTCACATGAGAATAATAATGCTATTTTTTTGAGATTCTTTGTAACAAAAAATGAGAATGTACTATGACTAATGCCCTCTGTTGTCTCATTTAATGTTCACAAAACTAAAAGTGAGATTGTTCAATATTGTTAAACCATGTGTCTGACTTGATAGTCAAGTCTGAGACCAGTGATATAACTGCTGGAACTAATAATTTGTATATTCAAATGGCTTTTCTAGATAGAAATTATAAAATACTTAATTTTATTCTTGTTCAGTTCATTTTATGCAAGTTATCATGTATCATCACAGTAATGCCTTTGTTGTTATTAGCGAAAGCTATACATATATTTCTTAATTTTATAAAATATACAAATTATACTTAAAATAATACAACCATATATTTTCTGTGGTGATATTGCATTAGTTTACATAAAAATAATACAGTGATTTTACAATAAATTTAAGACACTTGATTTGAACTGCAGTAAAATCAAAATCCAAGTGGAAGAAAATAAATAAAAATACCAAGCTGTTTTCACATATATACAGAAAGTGTGAAGAATATTTAAAAATCACTTTTGTGGTAGTTGAGCAACAGGAGCATTCATGTGGAATCTATTTCATTTTAGAATGTGTTTCCAGTCGAGCAAAACCAGCATTCTCCCCAGGAGAGACTGGCTGCTGCTTACTTCAGTTTCTTAAATCATGAAATTATTTGGAAAAGATTTCAAGCTCTCTATGTCCATAAACTGCTCAGTAGGTTTATTCTAACTCTGAGAATCTGCTTATTGGCCGTTGGAAAGAAAATACCCCCAAGAAAATATATAATTATTAGTAAGCGGGACAATATTCAAAATTCATAATAGCAACATCTTCCTCAGCTAGATAATGCAGAAATGAGGTATGGGAATTCTGGTATCTGAGTAGATGGAATGATGAAATAAACAGGAGCTGCTGAGGAAATTGCATGTAGAATGGGTGAAACTTTCAGATGGCTACAGAGACAAAAGTATTAATACTATAATAAATTTAAGGCAAAAGAATAGAATATTAGAAATTATACAGAATTAAATGACCTGATTGAAATGTAAGTAAGAATAAAGGAATCCGTGTCCATATCCATTAGGAAATCAAAATTTGCATCAGGTTCACCTATAATTTTAAGCAGTTAATTAATTGCCTCATAGTTGTGTAATGTCAGATAAAGACAATTTTATAAAGCAAACTCATTCTGAGTTGAACTAGCTCTGATTTAAAATTCACACTAATTGAGTGCGCCGATCTTTGTGAAACCTGAGACACTCCAGTTAGGCAGGCGCATCAGACAATGTAAAGCTCATCAAAGGAATCCGTTTCTTACTTTTAAGTAAAGTTTGCCATCATTTTACACAGTACTCATCTTCACGACACGGGCACCTACACCTGGAGATCTGTGAGTCATCACCATTCCTAAATGAATTAAGAGAGATTTGTAGGTGACTGAACATAGAATGAGAAATTTGTTACAACGCTAAGTAAAAAAAGAACCAAAAACCTATGCTATTCATTCAATACAAATTATACTCTACCAAAAATAACATGTTAGATAATTGTATAACTTGTCATAAAAGCACCATATACTTTAAATTAAATTTAAATATTTTGAAAACAACTGGGCCAAAATTTAGGGTTTACTTTTCTTTCATCATTCACTGGTCGTGATGCCAAATGGACAATGACGCGCACACTTTTGGATGCAAGAGCATGCGCTTTTACCTTCTGTTTCTTTCTCAATGTCAGGAGTCACTGCTGCTGGGACCTCAGGCATCTTCTTCTGGCGTCCTATCATATTGGCTCAGACTACAGCGATCTAGCTCCTTTGGTAAAAGATGTAACAATCGGCGTCTGTGAAGATCATAACGCCTTAGCAACGAAAGCATATGTTTTCATTTCAGTTCACCTAAGAGTGTGCATATGCTTTGTACTATACTAAAATATACTTGGAAATATGCACCTTTTAAGGGCATCCAATTACATTTTGACTAAAATACCAATTTGTATATCATAGAGCCCTGCATGTTTTTCCAAAGCTTACTATGCATCCACAAAGATATACCTTGCCCATTTATAATTTAGACTTTCTTAGTTAAGGAAATATACTGAACTCTTTTCCAAATTAGAGTTTCAGGAAATATTTCCTCCTTCCTGAAATAATAT
>NW_022111369.1:25591293-25595712 GCF_000313985.2 Echinops telfairi | reverse complement strand
CATAGCAACCCTATAGGACAATGTAGAAATGGTCCCATACATTTCCGAGGCTGTAACTGTGTATGGGAGTAGAAATCCTTGTCTTTTTCCTGTGGAGGGGCTGATAGTTTGGAATGCTGACCTTGTAGATTGCAACCCCATGCATGACCATTGAGTGACCATTAAGCCGCAGGGGCTCCTAGTCATACAATCTAATTTAGTTTCTCTAATTGTCTATCTCAATAATTCTATTTCTACATGTCTCTCCTTCTCTAATTATTTAGTCCACTTTGCATAGGCCCACCCAACCATTTGGTGGGAGTTAAGCAAAGATAAAAGAAACATATTTAGAAATTTCACTTCACCACAACACAAGATGATATGATACTTTCTTGATTTGGAAGTCAAGGTGTCACGAAATACAAAATGGGACAAGAAAACATAATAATCATCTAATTAATTTTATTACTTCTGGGTTCTGTACTACTTGAGTTCATCGATTATTGACCAGTCTCAAAGGTTACAAGCACCCTCCAATGTACACCAATTGGTTTCCATTTTCTTTTTTTTAATCATTTTATTCGGGGCTCATACAACTCTTAGCACAATCCATACATCCATCAATTGTGTAAAGCACATTTGTACAACACAATGAGAACCACAGTCAGGAATCAGAGGAGGAAATTGAATATATTTAGTTTCCTTTGCCATGAGATCAGATAATCAGGATATCAGCTACCATTACCATTACTAACCATTTTGATCAAAGATGTTATAGAAGAATCCTGCCCAGAAGGGAGAAATAATGTAGAACATTATTTCAAAATCTCATAGCATCCAGAATTTCTAGAACCATTAATGAACTCCTGAAACTGTTACCTTGTGATAATTTTTCATTCCTATATCTTAAACTACAGGTTTATTTAAACCTAAATGTAAACCGTGGGCATCATTTTTTTAAAAAAGAACTCTGTATAGGAATCAAATTGACAACAACTGAAAAGTTTAGAAGGGACACTTATGGTACAATGAACTAATGACAATGAAGAGTTGAATTAAGAAATAGAGTATGAGAATGGCTGCCCAACTTGCAATCAAACTCACAATACAGTTGCATATATAGAAATTATTGTTTTCGTATACTTTTGCTATCTATACTTTAAGCAGCACTTAAAAAGTCAGTGTATATTCCCTTTGAATTAGTGAATCTGGATTTAGAAGATTAATTTATTGACAAGAATGTAGTGTGAGGATTGAAGGGAGGATTTTTAACAATCTGTGATATGCAGATGACACAATCTTGCTTGATGAAAGTAAGGAGGACTTGAAGTATTTGCTGATGAAGATCAAGGATTACAACTGTCAGAATGGATTGCAACTCAATATAAAGAAAATCAAAATGATCCAACTAGACTAATAGGTAAAATCATGATAAATGGAAAAGAGATTGAAGTTGTCACGGATTTCATCTTGCTCCCCTCTCCCATCAGTGCTCCGGAGACCAGCAGTCTGGAGAACAAAGGATGCATTTCATCATGCAAATCTTCTGCACAAAACCTCTTTAAACTGTTGAAAATCAAGGGCGTTACCTTGAGGACTAAGGTGCACTTGACCCAAACCCTAGTACTTTTGAATGATGGTGCTGGTGGAAAATAGTTTAAGTGCCATGGATTGCCAAAAGAACAAACAAATCTGTCTTGGAAGAAGTACAGCCTTGGTTTCATGAACATTATATAGGTTATCAGGAGAGAGCAGTCCCTGGAAAGGACATCCTGCTGGGTAAATGGGAGGGGCCGAGAAAAAGAGGAAGGACCTTGAAGAGATGGATGGACACAGGGGCTGCAACAATGGCTGTGGCATGGGAACAAGTGTGAGGCTGGAGCAGCACTAGATGGCGTTTCTTTCTCGTCTATCATCCGGCCACTATGAGTCGCAGCCGACAAGATGAAACTGAGCAATGATCAGTTTTCCCAAATGCAATTGGTTTCGCTTCATCTGTTAATACATTTAATTCCAATTCATTAAAACTGAAACAAAAGGAGGTAAATAGTTATTATTACCTTATTTCTTGTTGTTTTCTCTTTTATACCTTTATTTTTTCTTCTTCAACTCTCATACTTTAATAATGAAATCATCACTCCTTAATTTTAGATCTTAGGTCACAGCTTGAATGTTAGACTTCTGTTACACGCGAAAAAGTACTGTCTTTGATGTTCACCCTAATGATTCAATATAATTTCAAAGCTTTTTTTTGGAAGACAAATAAGCACGTTCTTTTACTTTTTCTTTGGAATACCACTTAGTAGGTGCCAAAACATACATAGCAGGTGGTAGCTAATTTTCATTGTAATGAAAATCTTTTTAGACTAGTAGCATAAGGTTTTGCCATCTGTGTGTGTACAGCTTCAAGACATATAAAAGAAGGGCCGTGAAACAAAAAGCCAGAAGTTGTTCAACACCAGCCTTAGCTACCTGAATAAAGTACTATATTAAGATACATAGATATAGATACAGATATACGTTAATTTGGATGAGAAAATCCTGTAGAGTGATAAAAAGGGAAGTTTTTTGATATTTCTTTTTAATATTTTTTAATACTATAGTGATATTTTCCAGAAGAAAAATGCTAAAATTGTGTTTGATGTACTAGTACATTGCAAACATTTTACACGTGTTAACCTCTTTATGCAAACCATAAATGACTTCCTTACACAATCTTTGTACTGAGACTTAAGTATAATCTTACTATTAGCTACTATTCTACTACTTATAAAATTTAAGTACATTTCACATCATTAATGGTATCTAAATTATAACCTATCTTTTGTTCTTTTTATAGGAAAGTTTTCTGAATTATGATTGGCTTTTTTCTTCATAAAATGGATAATTCTTATTGCATTTTAAAGTCACTTTCTAAATCTTATGCTGTAGAAGTAGTAAATTCAACTGGGAAACTGAACATTTACTACTTTGTAATATTTTTAAAAGATTAAGTATATTGTGCACTTAATGAAAAGTAAACTGAGCAAATATGAAATAAGAGTTCAAGATAAAATAAGAAATATAGAAGAAAAATGAAGGCCGGGAACGTGATAGAGAGTAAAGCAGTCCAAAGTTAATTCCTGAATAAATTTCCATGAGGGTGTGTTCTAGGGAGCTATATGGAAAAACCACACTTTATTAGAAATGAAGATGAACTTTGGACATTGAGGCTATTTAATTGTACCAATTATGTTTAAATTGCAAGACAACAAGACCAATTATGCAAAAATAAGAATTTGCTAATTATGTGAAGCATAAGATAATTAATATTAAAAGGTCATTTGTTTTGCAAAATAATTCCCTGATGGATTTTTTTAAAGAATTGCTCCAATGGTTTTAATTGATTTTAAAATTACTTATTTCTTAATAGATGGACCAAGGATAAACAAATAAAATATAAAAAATGAAAAGCTGTTAATTTTGTAATTCATAGGACCAAATCTACCATCAGTGAGTGAGTTCTGACTCTTAGTGACTTTGATTGGACAGGGCAGAACTCTGCCATCGGAGACACAGACTACAACCATCTTTCTCCTGTCTGGTAGATGGTGGAGTCAAAGTGCCAACCTTTGGGTAAGCAGTTAAGCACTTTGACCACTGCACCACCACACACTCCACATCTAAGAGAGTACTCTGGAAATTAATAGGCACGCATAATCTCATTGACACGCAACTGAAAAAGCCTATGTCAGCATTGCAAATGCACAAACACATAGTCTCTTAGTTGGACTATCTTCTTCAAAAAATAAGCCAGTTCCATATTTGATTACTTAAGGTACATAACTCATCACTCTCCTCTATGGTGGTTAGTGTGATTTATGGGAATTAGGATTTCCAGAACACATCCTGAAGAGAGTGAGCCAAAAATGAATGTAGGTAATAAAATAAATTAGAAGAGTCAGTATGCCGGTCTGATTTTGGCTGACATGATTAAATAAGTAATTAAACAAGTGAACACACAAATGAATAAAAGGTTAAGTTTCTTTTAAGACTTAAGTCTGGAGGTTATTTTATGCAATTTTTCACCTTTTAACTTTGTACAAATGAAAAACAAAGATATATTTCTAGAGTGGTGTGACATCTATATGCCTTTTTAATTATTTTTGTTTCATGTAGTTACTGTTCATTACGTTTACTTTCTATTTACTATGTGCTCCTTTTTCTGACAAACATGTTCAAAATTTATATATACAAGTAAATGTATGACCCACTTTTGGGAAAGAAGCTAGAGACCACTCCGCTACCAACCGTGATGGTGGGGTAGGGAGGGGATAGAGGGTGGGGGGAGGGGGTGATTCCTTGGTGTAAATGGCCTGGTCATTTTCTCAGCAGTGCAATTTCCAGTTTTCTTAAGGCATCTTCTTAATGCACGTTATAATCATCCTGTGTCTTTGAAGA
>NW_022111369.1:25585837-25590457 GCF_000313985.2 Echinops telfairi | reverse complement strand
ATGTATATGTATATACACACACACATATATATATATATATATACTGTCTAATAGTTGAGCACATGAGAAAAAAAGGTTATCTTACATTCTCACTTTACTTATTAGCAAGTACAATTTTAAAAATCTGTGTTTGATTTTCAGACATGATGATATTAACTTATATATATATTCTTTTTTTTTGTTTGCAAAATAAGTTTACTAAAATTATTTTAGAAGTAAGGGGAAATTGGTGCAGTCCCAGAGCAACGAGGATTTCCTACCTTGTAAAATTTATGGTACTATATGTTTTTACTACTTTGTTGGCAAGTGTTATTTTAGTTAATGCTAAGGATTATTTTTCCTGATTTCTGAAGTTATGATATGCCTGAAAGAACATTTAAAAATCCTTAGTGCCCATGGTTACTCTACTGGGGTGAATACTTCTGCAGTGGTCTTCAATACCCACAGTGGACAATCAGAACCAAGAAGAGCAGGTCAATGTGAGATCTCACTTCTGTTGGTGGATAGGAGGGGTGCCTTGCCCTTGGGGAAAATGCTTCCCACCAATGGGAGAATCCACAGTCTATTATATAGCTCAATATTCATTTTAAACTAGGCCTTATTTTTTTCAGTCCCAGGCCTTGTACTTTGGGCTACCTGCATTTTATATTTTGTCTTGTTAAGGTGACAGCATACTACTCGGCCAAATCAAACATATCTGAGACAGGAAACCAAGCAAGTGAACTGGACTTTGCCTTAAACACACTTTTGCAGGTTAAAGGAACTGGTATCCCCCTTCGGTGTTAAAATGAATGCTCTCGTGAGAGAAGAAAAACCTGCTACCCCATGGTCATCGATTTGTAAGTCATTGGTTGGCCAATAATGGGCAATTAAAAGCCACCATATAGTTGCTACTCTCGTGGTTTCATAGCTTTTTAAGACATGTCTTAATTCTGTAGAGATAGTCTGCTGCAGTGAATTCTGTGCTCGGTGTTTAACCTTCATTGTTTTCTTAAATAGCATTCAGTCACTTACATTTTTAATATGTATCACTGAATATTTTAGTTTACTTACTTTAGTCTAAAAATCTTTCCTATAAATGAATGCTCCCCTTGTGTCAGTAGTATTTTAAATTCTATACCACTGCCTAATTTATTGTTAGAATTACAAAGACTCTGTGAAGGTTGCTTATATTATCTCCCCCAAAGCTGATAAGCTGATAATACTGCCATTAAAGTAGAACAGGCATATATACATATTAATTTTTAGCTCCTATCTAAATGTAAGCCCTAACCTAAGGTCAATCAGTTCTTATGAAGCTGTCCTGTTTAATACTTACCATCATGAGGACACCACTGAAGATATTGGTGCTACAGAAAAGTATGGTGAATAAATTAGATGGTGCCTGGATCTCAGAAAGAATAGTCAGGAATATTAAAAGTTGTCTGAAATCAAGCAGGCATCTAAATCCATGCAGAAGCAGCACACCAGCCTCAGTAGTCTAATGACTTTAAAATCAAAATTCAAGACAAGAGGATGGAATTGTAATAGCGTTTAGATTCTGATCACTCTGTTTGAAGAAGCCTAAGGTGACTGTGAAATCTCAAAATCTACTTGCAAAACCCCCCACGTGGACTAAGCCTCTGGTGAATCCCCTCTAACCATTGACCAGGGATGTGAAAAGCCTTGCTTTCAGACCGAGTCCTTTGGAAAGTGGATTAATGGAAATATAATTAGGTTAAAATTTAACACCTTATCATTTGCTTTCCCTTTTGACCCATTTAAATTTTTCCCCACTTTTTATTATTTTCTGCATTCTTTAGGATTGAGATTTTTCTGTTTTTCTCTTTTGGTGGTGTTTTTTTGTTTTTTGTTTTGATATTCTTTCTTTTATATGAAATCCAGGGTGGGTAAATCTACAGAGCTAGTAACTAACAATAGTTTCTTAGGGTTATGGCAGAGGAGGTTAGGGAAAAATAGTGAGCTAATAATATTGAGTTCAAGAATATGCATATATATATATCCACTTTTATTTAGTAATGCTTGGATTGATTATCAGAATCAAATTATCTCAACCTGGCACTCCTTATAAAGTTTCCTAACAATATCCTTCTCTGTATAATATAGGTTGATGATCTCCTAAGTCAATTATTTTATAATGGATTGCAAAATAGTGCTGTTTCTAACTCTATTTCTAACTTTATTTACTGTATATACTCGAATATAAACTGACCACATATCAGCCAAGGCACCTAATTTTATCACAAAAACTGCATAAAAATGTGCTGGAAAAACTTGCCTTATACACGAGTATATATGTGCATATCCCTCTTGTGTGCTGGAAATCCTCTCCAGAGAGGAAATGTCTCCCATATGAACATTGTTCAGGATGGAGAAGTAGAACATGTGCTTCATTCTTTTCTTGGTCTAAAAATATTTCCATTGTACCCTCTTTCTCCATGTTCACTGTTATTCCGCTTCGATGATGGAGTTTCCTGGTCAAAAGCTTAGAATGCGTTTTACAGGTCTCCCTTCCCCTTAGCCACGTATACAAAAGCCTTATCTATAAAATTTCCCCTGCTCTGTACTTCTGCTAGTAGGACTGATGGACATCAAATTAGACTCTCCAACACTAACCTTGACTGATCATTTATAGTTAACACGACTGTCAAGGCGATGTCCCAAGTGTGACACATCATCTAAGAATCAAAAGTCTTCAAATTGTTTAACGGCTTCTCGTCGTCGACAAAGTAAAACCCAAGGAAGATTCTGCATGGATAGAAATCTGCCTACTTTATCTACCTCACACCCTACTATGCCCAAATGGTCTTCTTGGATCCAGTTATGTTATTAGTGCATGTTAATATTAGTCTGCAGTTAGTTTTCACATAGTTATCTACAAGGTAACCCTAAGCTGTAGAATTATATTCCCCTTTATTCCCAACTTTTAAAGCAATAAGTATCCTTTCAGCCAGACATCAAAAGTAAACTGTTCAAAGATTTCTTCTTTTGATGCAGTTAGGTTAAAACTTAACACCTTATCATTTGATCTCCCTTTTGATTCATTTTCAATTTATTCTAGTTTTTAATATTTTTCTGCTTTCATATCAATTAAGGGCATTCTCTGTTTTACTTTAGTTGTTTCTTTTAAAAAAATATTTATCTTTATATAAAATCTGTAGGTAAATCTATAGACAGTACCTGGATTAATGGTTCCTTAGAGCTAAGGCAAGGGAGGAAGAAATGAGGTATTAATAATGATGAGTACAAAAATGAAGAAAATGTTCTAAAACTGATTGTAGTAATGATTGTATAATTCTTTTTTATGTTTTTAAACCACTTAATTGTGTGATATGTAAATTATATGCTAATAAAACTGTTAAAATATAAAATAACAATGACACTACTAAAAAAATCAAGTGAATAAATTGTCATAAAATTGGATTTTAAAGTAAAATACTTAATTGATAAATTATTAAACATATTTAGTTGATTTAACATAAAACAAAAGCAAAGACTTTTCTTTTATATTTCCATTCAGATATAAGCATTTTTTTCTGTAAATGTACTTATTTATCCTTTCAAGCAGACTCTGTGACTTTATACATATATGCATATATATGACATATATATGACATATATATGACATATATTAATATAGATAGAGGTATAGATGTAGATGGAGACAGAGCTAGAGATAGAGATATAGATGGAGATTAAAAACTTTGGCTGGGTAATCTGTGTACATGTCTATTTCTAAGTGCTAAATCCTTTGATAGCAAGCACATTGTCATCATTGTTGAATCATTATTTGCTAGAGTAATCAATTTGGTGTATGAATACCAAGAATACTGAGAGTGAGTCAGTTCTCATAGCAACCCTATAGAACAGAATAGACTCATAGCAACCTTATAGGAGAGAATAGAACTGCTTCATAGGTTCCCAAGACCATAAATCTTAATAGGAGCAGACAGTCTCATCTTTCTCCCAAGGAGTGGCTGCTACGTTTGAACCACTGACATGGCAGTTAGCATCTGATGCTTAATTGGTAGCATCCAACCACTCTGCTATCAGGGCTCATTTTTGTATCTGATACAAAAATTTACCACATAATTATTGGTCCTGTGAATCCTAGTATGTAGGCTTTGTGTTCCCCGCCTGCCCACTGTAAAGGTCCCGACCTAGGCTCAGCTTTGGCTTCTGGCTTTCATCCTTTTTACTGACTACAACTGAGCGTTCATCTACTCTGAATTTCTCATCTTTTACCAATTTTCTAGTCATTGCTACCGTTTGCTCCATCTGCATGTTCTGTTAACCAAGATGATTTCACTGTTGTAGATCTAAAGACGCTTACCAACTGCACATGGCTCTCGCTGATTCCCATGTGTTTGCTCATGAAGAAATCAGATGACATCCAAGTTGTATATTAAAAATACTATCTTCAGTGGGGTTACCTCAGTTTCTCTTGCTTGGTCTCTTATGCTGACTAACTAAATGGATCAGTTCATTTCGAAGTATTTCTCCACATACTATGCAAACAATACAAATCAATGATTCAAATTAGGGGGAGAGTTTTAAAATAGCGTTTCTGTTTTCTATAACATTTGTTTTGCAAGATTTTCTATGGGTTATGACCAAGAG
>NW_022111369.1:25568328-25584480 GCF_000313985.2 Echinops telfairi | reverse complement strand
TCCCTTGATTCTCCTCCTGTCCCACTATCATGCTCAGTCCCCACCAGGATTTCAGCACTTCCTGTTTGTTGCATTCCCCTTGATCATGCCCTACCAGGTCCCCCACACCCACCTCACCACCAATTTGGATCCCTTGTCCCTTGTCCCTGGGTTTGTTAACACCTCCTCCCTTCCTCCCACCTCCCATGTCCCCCCGGAACTTTTGGTCCCATTGTTTTCTCCTCCAGATTGTTCATCCAGCCTATCCTATCCAGACAGACCTGTGGAGACAGCAACATGCACACAAAAAATTTGTTCTTTGTCAAGAAGCAACTTTTTACAGGTCATGTTCAGGATTACTGATGCCTTCCCTTATTTAAATTTACTGAGAATTTAGATGATTTGACTATATACTTTTATTCACTGATATATGAGGCTATAGAAGACATAAACATATGACTATACCCTTCTCAAGGCTACACTCAAACATTTCTCCCAGAAGACCAAAGTGCTGCTAAAAAGTATATATGCTCAAAATGCTTATGGGAAGGACAACATACTGATCATTCATAGCAATGCATATTATTTTTAAGCATCTTAAAATCAACAGACTATTTGTATTCCATTCTTAACATTATATTTAAGTAAATATTTAAATCATCAAATAAAGACTATCAATACAAATCTTTAAACAACACTTCTTAAAATAAAATAACACAATTAAAACAAGGTATTAATATGCATATATCCTAACACAAGGGAAAAAGTTTAGTCAGGGTAAGCCTGCTAGTGAATTCATTTATTTTATTATCTTTTTCCAGTTCACTGAACAAATAGTTTCTCAATTGTCTAAAAGAGGACAGGAAGCACCCCAAGCTGTGCTTTAAGAATAGTCATGTTAATTTTTATGATGATGCTCTCTGTTTCTCATCCTCTTTCTCCCAACAAAACAGAATAGGTTATTTCAACCAGTACCTTCCCTCCATTCTTTTAAGTAATAAAAATCAAAGACTCAAATTATGTAAAAATGATTTTGTTTCATTCTTATCCTAAGAAATGCCACTATTTATAATCAGATAAAGGTAAGAGATTATGCACCTAACTCTGCAAGCAGGTCTTAATGTTCAGAGATAAGATCCACATTGTTTTATTTCTGTTTACCTATAAAGCTAGGTTCATGTAAAATGAAATAAGGCTTTCTTCACTCATTTTATATACTACTTATTTTGTAAAGACCGAGAGATTCCAGACTGATTTTATATAACCATAATTGATACACCCTCACTACCTCTTCCTCCTAAAATATTAAACTAAATGAATTTAAATTACAGAAATTTTTGTAGCTGCAGATTTTTTTTCCTTTTGGTGCTATGATAAGCTAGAAAATTCATAGACTTAATGTTTCTCCCCTGTCTTACTCAATACCTGTTCCATAGTGATCCCGATATAGAATACGTTGTCATAAATGTTCTCCCTTGTAAATGTATTTGGAGGTATTCATTTAATGCTTCAGCTATTTTAGTATCTCGGATGACTACATCTCCCATTATAATTTGTAATACTGCATCTCCTTCCTGCTCCCTTATCTTACGAAGAGGAAAAAATAATTGTGACTGTGCCCAAACCATGTTGGGTTACATATGGATGCCACATAGTAAATGGCACAGAACTGTCATCTTCTATACTATTAATTTTTAAAACACCCACTGGGTGCAATGATTTATTTAATCATACCTCTAATAACATAAAAAAAATACTCACAAATCTTATGAATATTATTTTTAAAAGTATTGCCTTGCCCAGTTCACTTCTGCATTCATGTGAGCTGAGGCATTTATAATGCATTTATTCACCTATTAAGGTGTTGTGAAGGCTTACTTCTATTTCACATTGTAGTGAATGCATAGAGATACCGTTAGGTGTGATAGATAAAAACTGCAAAGAGACAGATAAGCACCACGCTGCTTCCTGCCTTTCCTCAAAGCAGAAGCTTTCTGATATTGAGTCTGTTTTTTGTCACATAAATACTTTTTTTTCTCACTGTGAAAAAAATACTCAGCTAGAAAACTCAAAATGTTTATTTAAAAGGGAAATCTCTAAGGATGGAATTGACACATGCACACACCCAACCGCATATGCATATTTTAAATGTTAATGAAAAATTCCAAGATTCCCTTATATATTTTCAGATCCATTAACTCTAAACACATGTGTCTATGCATATGTGTATTTGTATGTATGTGCATTTGCATGTGCATCTGCATATGTATTTACAAATGCATTTGTATATGTGGGACTGTGACTCAGTATGGCTCTTTTACCTACGAGGGGATACCACCAAAAACATGGGGAAAAGCTCGGCGTGGTGGAACTCTCCTTGTGTGCATTTTTCTGGTTAGGCAAGCATTGAGCAACTCGCTCTGAGTTAGGGCACCCAATGGCATAACCGGGAAGGTTCTCTCTGGTCATAGCAAATTTTTTCATAAAAGCAGTTTCCCGCAAACCTCATTTTTTGTGATGGCCAATTTAAAAGAACAGTGTGCAGCTGTAAAATTTTGATTCCTGCTTAGGAAAAATGCCCAAACTGTTGTGATGTTGAACACGGCTTACAAGGACAGCACCATGTGGAAAAAAACCCAAGTACATGAGTATTTTTCTCATTTCAAAAAAAGTGTAACATCCAGTGATGACAAACCTCATCTTGGACATCCATCAACTTCTCGAATGGACAAAAATGTCAACTCAGAGCATTAGAAGTTCATTCCACCATCTTTCTCTTTAGAGTTTCTGAAAAGATCACATAACAGTGTGCAACAAAAAGGCCTGGTTTATGGCAGACAGGGACTGGTTTTGCCACCAAGGCAATGCACCTGCTCACACAGCCATTTCAGTGTGCCCCCTTTGGGCAAAAAAACAACATGCCTCTCTTGTCCCATGAGCCTTACTTACCTAACCTCACTCTGTGTGACTTCTTTTTGTTTCCTTGAATGAATGAAACATGAAAGGTTAGCAATTTAACAACTTAGAAGTGAAGTTGTGCTGTCAGCCATCTGAACAGAGGAGTTTGAAAAATGTTTCCAAGAAAGAATGGAACCACAGATTTCATAAATGTATTAAGTGTAATGGAGAGTATTTTGAAAGTGATAAGGTTTTTTTGTTAAAAAAATCAAATATATAGTTTTGAAAAAAAAATCTGGTGGTTTTGTTTTTTATCAGGTACACCCTAATATACTCTTTGTGCAGTCAAATAAAGGATAGGAAATCTAACTTGGGGAATGGTTACTTTTACCATTGTGCTTGGTATAGGCATCTCAGAAGCACGATGAGGAATCCCATGTGCATCATGGGAGAGGTGAAGTACCAGTGGAGCAGATGTGAGATCCCTACATGCTGTTGCAGAAGCAGCAGAGTCCCCAGAGGCCACAGCACTAAGGCCCTGAGACAGAGCAGAGAAGCCTTAGAGAGAGTGAGAGAGCTGCAGGTGGGCCTCCTGGACCAGAAAGAAAGAGATCCTGGGGCTACCTGTCTGAGAAGCTAAGGATCTGACAGATGTGTCTGCCCACGCGGCTAAGAATTGTTGTCTTAGACAAGTGAACTGCAGCTCCAGCCTTCGGTAACTGGATAGGAGCCCTGGTGGCAGAGTGCTTACATGTGGGGCTGTGAACAGCAAGGTCAGCTGATGGAAGCTAACAGCTATTCCCCATGCAAAAGATGGGACTTTCCATGCCTGCAAAGAGTTGCAATCTTGAAAACTCATAGGGGAAGTTCCACCCTCTTTTACAGACATTGACACCATGGCAGTGAGGATTAGCCTCTCTAATAAATCCCTATAACTGTGCATCGGTACATCAAATCCAACAGAGATGAAGAGTGTTATGGGAGAGATCGTTTGCTAAATGAAGTTGAAAGGTGAAGACCTGCCTGACCTCTGCTTCATAGGAATAATCCGTGTGCCGATGCAAAGTTAGATTCTCCTTCTTTATCTGGAAGAGGACAGAAATGGTCCCCGCATTATTTCCTCGAAGAGTTTGTGCGTGTGTGCACATGAGAACACTTGCTGATGTTCTCCGTTGGGTTGGTGTTTAGTTCAATGTGGAACTTGGCCTAACTTTTAAGTGTGCATTTTAGTGTTTAAAATAACAACCAATCAATGATGTCTTCCATTTCCTACAGAGATAAAGGGTAATGCTATGCGCTGTGTTGAAAGCACACTCTATCACAAATTCACTCTGTTAGCACTGGGAAATAATAACACAATGACTTTTTTCCTTTTTTCTGTCTTTTAATTCATTTTCTTTCTCTCAGTAATATGAGGTTAGAAAAAGGAAACTCGCTACAGATGAGACCTCTGATGAGACTTCTGACTACTTGAAACATATATCTGGACTTGCCACAGAAGCCACCAAACAATACCATCTCTCTTTACATTGATCGGTTTTCTAAGATCTCTAGGACCTCTGCTTTTCTGTATGCTATTTTAAGTTTATCATATTGTTTTCTTTGAGAACACATTTCCTCCTTTCTGAGCCCTTTCACTGCAGGACTGTGTTTCAGCAGCTTCACTGGAAATCCCTCAACATAGCTCTGAGAGAACTTCTAATGCGCAACTTGCAACACTTGCCTTTGTGCCTTTTCAAATGCTATTCTGTATGAAATAAATATCCTTGCATTCTTAGCCCTTTACCAAGAAGTCTCTTCACATCTGTTCCTTAATTAAAATGTGACTTAGCAAAGCAGTCACAAAGAATCATCTCGTGTCTCACTCTTTAATATGAAATTACCCAGACAAATCATATATGCATGTGTGTGTGTGTGTGTGTGTGTGTGTGTGTGTGTTCAGCATATTTTTAATGCAGTTTTTGTGGTAAAATTAGGTGCCTCAGCTGAAATTTGTGTCGGCTTATACTCAAGTCCATACTATAGGTGGATAGATTAGACAAATAGAGATATATAGAGAGAGAGTTGCTTAGCATTGGGATAGAGTGGTGGATAAGGGTATTGGGGACAAGTGGTCAAGGGACTCAATGTTTCATTTTGGGGTAACCAAAATGTTATAAAATCGATTATGGTGATAAATGTGCAACTCTGAGAATAAACTGAAAGCCCTTCAATTATATATTAGCCCTGAGTTCAGAACTTCTGCAACACTCTTCGGAAGAGTCTCCTTATTTGTCGTCCTTGTGCGTATTTCAGAACCAGTAGGGCCTTCCTCTTTTTCTTTGCCATGATGTCATTCTCCAGGGACTGGTTTCTCCTGACGATATGTCCAAAATAGGTGAGATGAAATTTTGCCAAACTTGCCTCTGAGGAGCACTCTGGCCTTACTTCTTCCAACATGGGTCTGTTTTTCCTGTAAGCAGTTCATGGTGCTTTCGATGTTCTTCGCTAGCACCACGATTCAAATACATCGATTCTTTTACAATCTTCCTTCTTCAAGGTCCAACTTTAAACTGCATGTGATGCAATGGCTTGGGTCAGGTGCACCTTAGACCTCATTACTAATATGCAATGCTGACAACTGGATATTAGTAACGCTTATTACTGATAGATACTAGCAATGTATATTGGTAGTGGCTACTCACCATTACTGATGCAACTGGTGACATTTGGTACATGGGGAAAGTGTTGAAGTTCAGAGTGTTGAGTTATGTATAATTTACATAAATCAGAATTGTGAACCTGAGAAAAAGGGGTCCTTAGAAAAATATTTAAAATTCCTTCATCTGAAAAATCATTAAAAAGTAATTTCTCAGTTTGGTCAAAAACCACTATAACTCTCTGGAAACTCCATTTTAAAACTTTATATTTTATTATCATGCAGACTTTTGTCTATCTGAAGATACGATTCCTTTTTGATAATATTAAAAATTACGTAATATGGTTTTCAAAAGGGAAGCAAAATGTGAGTCTCCATATAGTAGCCATAATTAGGCTTTTTTGGAATGTTTTGCTGAAATTACTTTCCATATAATTTGGGAAATTTATAAAAACCAAATATCCTAACAATAGAAAATGAGATAAAAATTAGTACTTCTTATATACAAATACTGACAAATTTCAGTGAATAAAAACAAAATAGTATTAATTTGTAGCTGAATTGTGACTGGATTTTGTTTTCTGTTTCTGCTGGTTTGTATGTTACTGAACAATTTGATACGAGGAGAAAAATGAGGGAAATATGATTGAAAGTACTCTAATATTTTGTTAACATATAGCCTATGTTAACAGAAAATTATCTGTAGTATAGTTTTCCAAGGATTTTATCAATTATAAACCCCTACAGTAGCTTTGTTTTTATCATGATGATCTCAAAGATATGAGTAATGTCTTTTTTATCTATAAAAGCAATGACTATGATAAAAAAGAAATCAAACAAATGATGTCATAATTAAATGAATTAGAGATTGAATAAAGGAAATAAACAAGACATTTGGAAATTCTCTTCCTATTATTTCACTTTTAGTTTTTTTTCCTCACTGTGTGCAACAAAGACGTCATCACCTGGAGAGAGTCTAATGCTTTAAAACTGGATAACACTACACAATGGATTCTCACTTTAAGGCTAAGTGATTGGTTAAGCTAAGATTAAGAAGTCATTTAACATATAGCCCATGGGTCTAGTTATTAGTGGTTATGCATTGCGCTGCTAATCACAGGTCAGCAGGAAAAAGATGAGGCTCTCTACTATTGTAAAGAGTTACAGTCTCTGAAACCTCAAGGGACAGTCAGTTCTATCTACACTGTGCTACAGGGTCGCTATGAGTCAAAATAGCAGTTCGTTTTTATTTTTTTGGTACATGGTCAAGAACAAGATGATGAGAAGTCAATAAACCTCTTGAAACTAAGTAATGAACACAGATCTGTTTAAAATCAAGGTCCCTTTTTTATTCCCCTGCACCCTTTCTTGCACCATTAAATCCCCTGGCAAGATGGTTATCAGTCCCAGGGTTAAAACAAAACAAGGACTATGATTCTATTTTATGAATAGGAAAACGTCTAAAATTGAGTGATTAGTGGCAATTAACAAAGAATGAAGAGCAGACTATATTCCCAGGGAGGGTAAGTGGTATGCGGGGCGACGGAGGGAGCCAGCGGGGATTGAGATGAGACTCCAGACGTGCATCTGTAGCAGCAAAGGCTTTCAGTAGCAGGCGCATGGCAGCAAACCTCTCATTGCCTGCTAGCACAGCGCTCCTCTTGCGGATGGATGTGGCTCTCTGCCACCAGGACTGTGATGCCCAGAGTCACAAACGTGTCCCAGCATTAGGGAGCTTTATAACTACAAAGACAAGCTGCTTTCAAGTAAGCTTTAACTGAGCTTAAATATAGAGCACAGCTGTCAAACTGCGCAGGGTTCTCTTCCAATCTGATATCATTAAAATGATGTTTTCAATTGATTGCAATTGGAAACGATAGCGCTGCTGTTGCTGGATGAGATGGGTCAACTCAGGGTCATACCTGAACATCATTGATTGTCGACATGAAATATATCTTGTTTTAATGACCCCAAAGCAACAAGGGTGTTGGCTATTTTAAGCATTCTGTTAAAACACTAACTTTTTCCTAGAATTCAAAGCATAGTTGTGTAATACAGACTATAGAATGCAACGTGGAGTAACAGCAAACCTAAAAGGTTAAAATTATGATAAAAATGGAATCTCATTATCGGATGACATTTGCAAAAATGTGTAATATTAAATCTGCCTTTTAGAACTGGATAATTATTGTTGCATACTTTAAGCATTTCATCTAGTTCATTTTCACATAAAACATTTGAGTTGTAAGGGACAGAAAGATGACAACTACAGACAATCTGTGAGGTTTATTTCTACATATATTTGAGAAGATTACATTACCGCTTAAACAGAATGCACTATGGGTCAAGAAGACAATACAGCGATTGGTTCGAGCTCTGTAATACTGTCTTATGTAAGCCTGATTGATAGACAGGTGTTCTTTTTAAATCTACCTTTCATGTAAAGAATTTCATTATCTTGACAAATGAACTGAGAAACTTGATAACTAATGTCAGAATAGTCTGCCTTCATTGGTAGTAACAAAATGTGGATAGTATCAACATCAGAACTTTTTTTTTTTTTGGTAAATAATTACAGACATATGCAAGCACTTAGAAAAATGTTTGACCCTCAGGAGTCACTGTCGAAATAAATATGTGTGCTATAATCATTTAGAGCTTATATAATGTGTTTCTGTCCACAAAATAAAAGTAAGAGAGGATGAGATTTAATATATCTAGATAATTTCAGATGCTGGAGACTCAATGATAAAATTTTTCAAGACTAACAACCGACTTATTTTTTTCTGACAAGTACTTTTCTCCAACAACATAAATAACGAGTATGTATGTGCCTCACTGGGCCACATGGCAATTAAATCTGCTACAGTTGTGGAAAGAGATGAAAGAGAATCTCAATCTCATTAATTGGAACAGGGCTAGTGATGGAGTACTCCCTCAACACAAGAACACTTTGTTTTAACACTTAGGCATTCTGTGATGCTCACCTTCCCAACACAATCGCTGAAGACAAAATGGGTGCATAAGTAAATGTGGTGAAAAAAGTGGATAGTACCCGGCTATCAAAAGATATGGTATCTGGGGTCTTAAAGGCTTGAAGATAAACAAGTGGCCATCTAAGTTGCGAAGCATCAGAGCCCACATGGAAGAAGCACACCAGCCTGTGTGATCATGTGGTGTCGATGGGATGAGGTGTCAGGCATCTAAGACCCAAACCAAAATCATACCCAATGTGAATATGGGGGGAGGGGTCATGGAGTGGAGACCCAATGTCCATCTATAGAAATTTGGACATTCCCTTACAGAAGGGTCACAGGGAAGAGATGAGTCAGGCAGGGTGTAGTGTAGCACCGATGAAACACCCAGCTTTCCTCTTATTCTTTGGTGCTTCCTTCCCCCACTATCATGACCTCAATTCTACCTTACAAATCAGATTAGACCAGAATAGGCACACTGCTACAGATAAGAGCCCACAACACAGGGAATCCAGGATAGATAAACCCCTCAGGGCCAACAAGGAGAGTAGAGATACCAGGAGGATTAGGGGATGGTGGAGGGAGAAAGGGGGAATCGATCACAAGAATCAACCTATACCCCCCTCCCAGGGGGACAAACAATGGAAAAGTGGGTAAGGGGTGATGGAGGATGATGTAAGATATGAAAATAATAATTTATAACTCATCAAGGGTTCATGAGGGAGGGCAACGAGGGAGGGAGGAGGAAGAAATGGAGCTGATATCAGGGGTCAATTGGGAAGAGAATGCTTTGAAACTGATGATGGCAGCATATGTGCAAATGTGCTTGACACACTGGATGAATGTATATATTGTGATAAGAGATGTAAAAGCCCCCGATTAAAGTATTTTTAAAACTCCACAAGGGTGAAAATATAACAATGAATATATATCTCATGGGGATGTAGAGGCCATCTAAAGAATAGATTTAGTGCATGAATAATAATGACCAAAGATCATACAAACATTGAGATCACATCAATTACATTACACAAGAAGAAACCAAAAGGTCATTAAAAAGACAGGAAAGAAAGAAAAGGCCAAAGTAAGTGTCAAAGGTCATTCTGCAAAAACTTCCTGATTAAAGATTTTCATTTTACTTGGATCAAGCAGCACTCAAGGAAGGAAGAATGAAATAATAATGAAAAAATACCACATATCACTGGGCTTATCTGCTACAAAAAGATATCTTTAAAGTGTTAACAAGGGAAGATGTCAGTTAGATGACTAAGGTGCACCTAACCTAACAAGGGCATTTTCAGTGACTTCAAATGCATGTAAAAATTGGGCAATGAGTAAGGGAGACCATAGGAGAAATGATTCTTTTGAATTGTGGTATTGGTGAAGAAAAATATAAATACCATGCACTGCCTGAAGAACAAACATTTATGTCAGAAGTAGATGTGCCAGAATGTTGCTTGGAAGTGAGGATGATGAGAATTTGTATATGTGCCTTGGCCTTATTATCAGGAAGCCCTACTCCCTGGAGAAGGGTACTGTGCTTGGTAGAGAGTTATCAAAAGAGATACATGTACTTCACAATATGGAAAAATGGAGTGGCTGTAAAAATGGTCTCAAACTTTGCAATTTTAGGAGGTTTGGTGGAGAACTTGGCAGTGTTCATTTATGTTATACAAAATAATGCAATAAATAGGAACCTATTAAAAGTACATAACAGCCTAAATCTTTGTTTAGGCTATGTGAATTTACACTCATAATTATGACAATTGGTCCAAAGAATACCATAACCTCATTATCATGCTAATTAGCTGTTTTTAAAATTTTATTTTTAAGATTCATTGAACAATGATTCCACACCATATCCCTGAAAAATAAACAGTCTCTCTGCTTGGAATCTTGTGGGTGGCCCGCAGCATCACCAAAGGTTGCAACTTTGCCCAACTTTGAGACTCTCTTGTATTGGAGGTTTTCCACTCTGTGCTCAATCTCAATTAGCAAAATCAGACATAACAATTGGGGTTGCCTGCTGTATTGGCAATTCTTTAGCCAGGGACTTTTGTAAAGTATCTTTGGAAAATGTTAGATACTATTTATGCAATAAACACACATACAATTATGGTCCTCTTTCAGAAATATTGATGTATTTTGCAACTGCATAACTTAACCATTTGATACAGACATGATTAAAAGTCTACTTTTTTCAAAAGAAAAAATATGTTGCCTACATTGAAGATTGTAACAGTTGTGAATTTTATGCAAATACATTTCTAGAAGATGCCTGACATCTTTTTATCAGAAACATTTGAAATATTCTCAAAAATTAGTTGAATATCTTCAAACTAGCATCATCAAGACTGACTCACTATTAGGATATTTGGACTTTTAATGAATGGTTTTGGAATCTTATTTTTCTGAACTAATATCTAATCTACCTTCAATGCATTCATAAATAAAGAGTTAGGAAAGGTTAAAAATTAGAGTTACACAACAAATTCTTTGTCTCCCTTTTTTGCAAAATAACCCACTGACTTGTATTATCTATTTTATGTATTATCTATCTTAGTTGATTGTTTAATTTTAATTGGAAAACTAGTTTTATGTTACCAAAAAAGGAAATTAGACACTTAGTGATAACAATCTATTAAGAATTGATGCTAACTGAAATTGAAGAGTGAATTCTATAAGGAAACAGAGAATAAGAACATGTGAGTCATTCACCTTTATTATAGTGAGCAACGTCTTCTTTTCCCACAATGGCATTAGCGCAGATCGATTCAAATAAATGAAAAGTGTATCAGAAAGTTATATAAAAATATGTAAAATGGAAAATATTGTAAGTAGTAACTGAGGACAAAAAAGGAATTGATCTTTATGCATTTGTTGATAATCAGAATCAGTAATCTGTTCACAGCTGAATGAAGACCAGAGATGAGACAATTGCAAAAAGAGAAGGCGGGAGAAACGCTATATGCACATGCTCACCAACAAGGAGTAATATCTGCTCACAGTGAAGTGAGCACGCAGAGCAAACTAGAGCCTAGCTGTAAGCATGGAGAGACTTCATAATCAAAGGGGTCTGCCAGGCGTTGGGACTAAGAGGCAAAAGTTTCAAGCAGAGCCAACTTTTAAAAAGAGCCGTAATAGCCACAGAGCAAAGTACAGTGTTATCCGGTGTGTGCTGTGGATGGAACCACTGGTCCTCAGTCCTTTTTGTTACAGTCTTTGAATTTAGAACTTTCTCAAAAATGTCATTTTTTTCAAAAAATAATAAAAGACTTCAATATGACCTGCCTAAATTGGGAAGCATATTGTCAGTTATTCTTCCTTAGCAACCAATGGAAGTAAATTTGACTGCACAGAATATATTTAATTTATGTTTACACATAATTGCAAGTTCTTTTGGTTTAGTCCAAATAAAATATAAAACATTTAAATGTATTAATCTATATAAATTACATAGTTCAATAATTGACAGATTTAAGCAAACATAGAGTTGCTGTTGACTACATTCCAACTAATATTAACTCATGTGAGTTTAAATTGTACCTGATATGATTTTTCAATACCTGATTTTTTTTAATAAATGGAAGAGCAGTTATTTTTTCCAAGGTATCATTAGGTAAACTATAGCCACTAAGCTTTTGATTAGTAGCAAACTAGATAGTAGATAATTACCTGTTGCAGGCGTTAATAATTCAATAAATTTTTAATTATCTAAAATAATTGTAAACTTTTTGTCAAATGAAAATTATGTATAAGTATTAAAGAATAAAGTGTAAAAGCTAGTTAAATAACTCTGGCTATGTGATGATTAGGCTGTCACTAATGAAATATAGCTTATCATTGGCCTTGATAAACAATTTAGTAAGGAAATAGTGATCCTACTTTTGATTGCTGTATTCCCCTGACTAATGTTTGCCTATTGCTTGTCTTTACATGCCCCACAGTTCCAAGGTTTTAATTCAAAGTAATGAAACAAACTGTCTTTGATATCCGTCTAATGCTCTATTATTGTTCAAGTCTTCTTAAAAAGTGCTAAGGTAATGAATAGCTAACTCCTTAATTCACACTCCACTACTTAATTGAAAAAGCAAATAATACATTAGGTTCAAATAAAGTACTTACTCAAAAAAACATTCCTTTCATATGGGTAAATTACTTACTCGTTCATCCATACATTCAATAAATATTTTTTAGTATACTAAGTAACAGAGACTAAGGCAGGAGCAGTTTGTTAAAGTGAGAGAAGGCAGGTAGATGGTGAAATAATGGAGGTAGACTGGTCCTGAACCAGCCTCACCGTCATCGTCCTCTTAGACCCCATCTTTGCAGCCACGGTGCCAATCTATCTTGTGGAGACAGTTCCTCTCGTTCACTGTCCCTTTATCGAGTGTGCTGTCCTGGAGGAGCTGGTGTCTCCTGACAACATGTCCCAAGTACATGCGACAAAGTGCAACCGTCCTGACTTGTAGGAGCGTTCTGGTTGCACTCCTTCCAAGCAGAGTTGTTTGTTCTTTTGGCAGTCCATGGTACTTTCCATATTCTTCCCCAGCACCACAAATCCAATGTTCTCTTTCTTATTCAACTTCCAACTTTCACATGCATATGAGGGGGATGGAAACACCCTGGCTTGGGTCAGGAGCACCTTGACCCTCAAAGTAAAATATTTGCTTGTCAACACTTAAGGGAGCTTGTGCATATTGCAAGACATGCAGCATTTGATCTCACTGCTCCTTTCAGGAGTAGATTGTGGATCCTAGCAAGATATAGATATAATGACAGAGAGAGAAATAGAACTGGGTAGGGTGAGGGCTGGGTTGTGGTATGTCAACAGAACAGTGAGAAATGGTATAGAGGATGATCAAGAAGACAGTCGTGTGAAATTAATTACTGAGCTCAATGAAAGGAGGAAAAGTCGTTGGTGTGCAGAGGGGACCCTGTGTGCAAAGACGCAGGAAAAGTAGACTGATTTTCCCAGGAGTCAAACTTTCTCCCACAAAAGTGATGAAGTGCACACTGTGGTCACAGGAGGTTGGAATTCAGTTGATAACTAACCGGGAACTTGGGCAACATTTTAACTTCTCTAATCCACTTCCTCACCTGGATCCTTGGTGGTGTAATGGGTTGCACATGGGGCTGCTAATCTTAAGGTCGCAGTTTGAAACCACCAGCCACTCTGGGAGAAAGATGAGGGTTTCCACTCTCGTAAAGGGTTAACAGTCTCCGAATCCTACAGCTCAGTTCTACACTGTCCAGTTGGGTCACAATGAGTCAGCATGGACATAATGGTGGTGAGTTGTGTTTTGGAATCATCAACTTCCTTGTACTTAAACAATACCAAAATGCCAGACTTAAGCGAGTTACGCGCTTCCTCCTGAAATGATATCCACAACTATTTGTCAAATATAGAAACAATTCATTTTCTTTTTTTTAAAATCATTTTATGGGGGGCTCATACAATGCATTACAATCCATACATCCATCTATTGTGTCAAGCACATTTGTACATTTGTTGCCATCATCATTCTCAAAATGTTTCATTTCTACTTGAGCTCTTGGTATCAGCTCCTCATTTCCCCCCTCCCTCCCCCACCCTCTTTCCCTCATAAACCTTTGTTATAATTTATAAATTATTATTATTTTTTCATGTCTTACATTGTCTGATATCTCCCATCCCCCAGGGAGGGGGATATATGTAGATTATTGTGATCATTTCCCCCTTTCTACCGTACCTTCCCCTTACCCTACTGGTATCGCTACTCTCATGATTGGTCCTGAGGGGTTTATCTGTCCTGGATTCCCGGTGTTTCAAGCTCTTACCTGTACCAGTGTACATCCACTGGTC
Organism: Echinops telfairi; assembly: GCF_000313985.2. Lineage (NCBI taxonomy): Eukaryota > Metazoa > Chordata > Mammalia > Afrosoricida > Tenrecidae > Echinops > Echinops telfairi. Next base: position 25,570,145 of record NW_022111369.1, on the reverse strand, counting down.
TAGTAGTCAGATTTGTAAGGCAATCCCAATTCTACCTTACAAATCATTTTCTTCTTACTCTTTTCCAGAGGCTACAATTGCTTATAGGGATAGAAGCATCCAAACATGATGTAATTTCTCCTATCTTAATCATGCAAATTCACACACAAACACACGCACAAATTTCTCTAACTCCATACCTTCTTTTACTTCCAGCTTGCACAAACATTTCAATTATTTGCTTGACCCTACTATCTTAATGTATACCATCTCATTATAAAACACATTAATTAGACTTTTAATACTAACACCGAGGAAATAAAACGTTTCTTCCCAACATATTAAAGCACTTTTCAGGTTTCATCATACTTTTATATATCACAAGGTTCATTCCTATAACAAATGATCCCAGTCACTCTAGGTTTTAACATATTATATATAATATATATATTTAAATCCCAGGGTGGCTACTTTTATTAAAAGCTTTCTTGCTACCCACTGTAGTAAATCAATAAAGAATAAGAAAAAGGTAATGCTCACCTGGAATTTATCATCCATTCAAGAAGCAGATAGTTGAACTAAAGGTGATATTTTCCTTCAACTGTTCTCTGTTATTAAATGTCATCGCCACTCACACAGTTTCTCATGCCCAAACTTTGTAATTATTTTTTACTATTCTCATTTTAACACCCAACATTCAGCTTACTGGTTATTTCTATTGAACGTACCTTCAAAATACAGATTGAATCTGTTTTAGAATACCAAAAGGACCCCACATCTCAAATATAATTTAAGGAGAAAATTTATGAAACAGGCAGGATAAAGACAAGATAGAGACACAAACAAACACATATCATATGGAGGACAAAGACCATAAGCAGGAACCATAAGCAGGTCTGAAAAGATTCACAAAGAATTGAAAGCTGAAGTTGGACACTGGAGGACAAAGGACATGGTCACAGAAACATGAGTGGTCGCAAATCACAGTGGCAAGTGGGACTCTAGGAGTGAGAAAGAGGCCATGATCGGTAAGCATAATATGGCAGACAAGACAGTTTGCAAGATTGATACAGACTATGGTAGTCTGGGCAGGACTCAGGACTGTGCACCGCAGTTTGGAAGTCTCCCTCAGAACACCCTCAGGCAATCCCCGAAAGGAGGCTGTCCTTGCCTAGGCTGGCTAGAGGGGGTGCAAATATATTTTTGAAAGCACTCTGCCTAAGGGCAAGGCTATCACATTCCTAGTGAATGGCCAGTAGGAATTTAATTGATTAGGCTTAATACAATTGAATTGTGGGCTTTGACTGTTTTCCATAGCCTTCTGCAAACCTCGTGCTCAGAATTTAAGCTCTAATAAAAATCTAACCACTTCTCATTATTTTCTGTTATGATGATGGTACAAACCACAATTATTTTAATAGAAGATTTTAATGCTCCCTAAACGGTTCTCTGGAGCAAATTGAACACATTTTAAATTGAAAATGTCTAAGACTCTCTTTAAACCTTCCAACATTCTTCCATCTTCCTTAGAATAAACTCCGGCCCCATTTCTCAGCTTTACAACATTCAACCTAATTGCATCAACTTCAGCTTCACGCACTGCTCCGCTCTTGAGGACCCCAACTTGTCATATTCCCTTGAAAACGAGGTGCTTGCTCTGCCCTCGGGGATATTATGTTTGCTCTTCTTTGGCTTCTTTCCCCCGAATTTTGCTGCTTCATGATATTCAAGTTTCAATTAAATGTCTCTTCTCAATTAATGATCTCCTCTTCCCTATCCTGATCACTTTTAAGCCTGCACCATTAATTAACTTAACTTATTACCACATAATGGTCTTA
>NW_022111369.1:25486174-25567900 GCF_000313985.2 Echinops telfairi | reverse complement strand
CATCAAGCGTGTACAGTATGAGCCAATCAGTGGCAGTAATGACAGAGCATGCGCTGTTACACAAAAACCGCGATAGAGTGAAGCCATGGAAGTCGAAGCGCGAAGTGGCGAGGGTTCACTGTATTTTTAATTGAATAAATGGATATTCAAAGTTCTATAAGAGAAATACTTATTTAATAACTTATTGAGTCCATATTATGTACCCATCATTTTTTCAGAGCCTGTAGTTATGAAATGAAAAAGACATAAATGTCATATTTAGAAAATGTAGTCTACTTTTGTGCTCATGTATACATTTAAAAATGTTTCTTTTAATTAATAAAAGTGAATATAACTCTCTGAGTGATACAAGACCAATTTACAAGAAAAGTGGACATTTGTTTTGTACCCTAAGGAATATATAGGCATGTAAGCTGTAAGGCTATTCTACATAATAGAAAACACAGCCCAAGACACAGGCATATCAGTAACAAAACCATAGCAAGAGCCCATTAGGCCTCCAGGTACACAGTACTGTGCCCATAGAGAACCTCTTGTTAGGTGCTGTCCAGTGGTTCCGACTCATAGCAACCCGCTGTACAGCAGAATGCAATGCCATAGTACCCAAGGAGGGACTAGTGATTTAAGAGTTTCCCCGGGTTTCATATGATGCTTACCAAAATAGACCAGAGGAAGATTTACAGTTAAGAATTTATTGCATTATTCATAGTAAAAGAAAAAAGAACCTCAAGTAAAGTACAATTTTCAAAGCTGTATATAGCTGTATGTAGATTCTAATAAATAGTGCATGTAATGTTTCAAATGGGGCTCAACATTTCATGGAAAAATGGAATTAAAGAAAATGTGTGTCTTTTTCATGATCTTTTGGAAGTCCTTTTGTAGATGTGATATGAGGAACAGGGAAAAGATGATTGGGAACGTTCTACTTCCGCTGGAAGTCAGCTGAAGCACCCTTCACAGCCTAAAAAGCACTGTCAGGGAAAAGGCACATTCGTACCAGCGGAGGGAACAGTATAAAATAGCATACTTTTAGATTTTCGATGCCTTGAGTAGATGCTTTCAGGCTGTCGATCCCTTGTCCCTAAGACGTAGCTGGGAATCCACTCCAGAGCTTCAGAGAAAGATTCTTCTGGCAAATACACAAATGGCACTACCCAGAAATGGTTCAAGTGAAATAATGTATCTAAAGATATTGGAAATGGCCACTGTCCATGATGCTGAGAGATCCAAGGCATAAAAATGCGGAGAATGGAAGGAAGTCAGAATATAATAGGTGGACAAGGGAAATGACACGAGGAAATAGCGGCAAAGCAGACTACTGCTGAGAGGGATTTCCAGTGACGTTGAGGAGGGAGTGAGAGGCGCTTAAGTAGGAGGTGGGGATGCGAAAGTATTTGAGCAAAATTCACTACTCAATAGAAACAGGAAGGCTGACCAGGAAACACTGAGCCACAATATCAAAAGGAAGAAAAGAAAGAAGTATCATGAGAGAGAACGAAAGGTTTTTCAGAGGCCATTGATTTCACTATTTGCGTTTTTGCTTTGTTTGTTGAGCAGTCAGTAGAAATGTGAAGGCCCATTCCATATCCTATTACTTCTGAGTACACAAAGTATTTTAAGGCTGTATACGAGAGTATGTGTTGGGTTCAGTCTCAAATAATATTCTGTACTTTTTAGACAATTCTAGAGTCTATAAACATTGCAATAGCTACACAGAACTCACAAACAATACTCATAATCAAAGGCTTTATTTTAAGGAAGTTAACTGGTTGCAATGCAAGTGAGCACTCCTAAACAGAAATTCTTTATCAAGACACATTATAAAATTCTTTCAGGACTGATAACAAGCACCCAAAGGGCATGACACTGCACCGTAAGCCTCAACCAGAACCATTCAGCTCAAGCTCTGTGGTTCAGTAACCCAAGATCATTGAATTAAGTACCTAGAGGTACCCCACTCCAGTAAGCCTCAGCCTGAAAATAGTCAGCTCCACCTTTCACCTCTGGATCAGTAATCCGCCTCCACCACCAAAGAGCTTTAAGTTACCCCGCTCCATAAGCCGGCCTCCTACTCAAAAGCACCGGGCTTGATTGACCTGCTCCATAGATGGGAAGTCCACCGCTTTGTTTTATGCTCTCTCTCCCGGGCCTGCTGATGCTCTTCTGAAGTGCTAGTTGTCTGTGGATCAGGGAAGTTCACTATCCAGGGCTCTTGAGGTCCAGAGGACATGCATCACTCTGAGCTCTTGCTGGTAGTACTAGCCCCTCTCCTGTTTTTCAGAGGGCTCATTTAGTACCTAGCAGGATAGCATTCCAGGAACTCTTATTCACAATTAGTCACAAGTGCATCCTATCAGTACTGCCACTCATCTTCTCACCAACACTCATTTGGTGGGAGGGACTTAGGGACTTTGGCTAGAAGAGCCATATTAAATCATCCAATTCCCCTGAAATAAGTGAAAAAGTATTGTTTCTAGGGTTCTACTTCCTGTATGAACAGGTTTACAACAAACAAAATGTGTTTGAACAAGTCTCTCCAATCAGTGAGAGAGGTGCAAGCGAGTTTGCTCAGCAATACATTCATCTTAATCTGTTTAGTGTGTGTTAAGAGAATGTCTTTCGAAAGGTTCAATTAAAACTGTGTTCCTGGGAGATCTTCACTAGGCCAGTTACATTGAGCTCTGTAAGTTATGGCAACAGTCTTTTGGAATTCCAAAGAGATAATCTTGAGGTATTTTCTCATAGGACACAAAATGATCATGGAAAACAACATTGGTGAGAAACAAAGACCAGGAAATCAGTGCTGAATACTCTCTGTCTCTCTCTGTCACACACACACACACACACACACACACACACACACACACACACACACACACCACTTCACAGCAATGTACCTACTTGCTCGGAGTTTGATGGTAGCAAAGTCTGCTATATGAGAATACCATTGGGAAGCTCATCCCACCCAAACTACTGCCCTCAGCTTGCCCCTGAAGATTTATTTTGCTTCCGAAACTCAGGGAACATTTGAAAGGAACAGGATTGGAGTCCACAAAGATGCCATTTAGAGGTGGTATAAATCACAGCAAGCAGAAGTTGTTGGTGAATGCATTTCAGAGATACTATTAGAAATGTATAAATCTAGATGAAGGATACTTGGAGAAAATAGTCTCACATGTAGAAAATTTTAAATAAAGGTTTCTACAACTTTGCAGCAATTCTTTTTAGCTTATGCTATTACTCTCTAATTCCAAATAGCTCCCTTCAGAAACAAAGTAGAAAATAATATAAATAAATCATTACATAGATATAAGGGGTGTCCACATGCTAAAAATAATTGTTTCCCCTTAAAACAGTGATAACTTTTAAGCTAAGACGTGCTCAGATATTCAACAAGATTCATTAAAATATGTAGCCATGCATTTTTTTCTCTAGGAAATTGATTAGCAATCAGTTTTTTTTATTCTGATTATTTGCCCATGCAAATAAAATATATTGTGATATATATACTAAGAAAAAAAAAGACTCAGATTTTCTTTGTTAAAATTTTACTTGACATAATCTTTGTTTGGAGGAACAATAATGGACACATAGCAATGTTCTACAAATTCCCTTAGAACTTTCCAGATAATGCACTGTTCTAATCTCCAGTCACCTGGAACAGAGTTCAACTCATTGAGAAATCTACCACCACACTTTAGCCTCAAGCTAATATCAGACACTGATATTGTTTTTAAACAGCACACACCATACCTCTATATTGACTATTGTCCACATATACTTCTTTAAATGTTTATAATTCACTTAGAAGCAAACTGATAAAATTCTCCAAGATGGGAATCAGAATGTCTTTTTCAATTTAAACTTAATGTTAAGTTTATGGACTCAATGTATGTTATGATCTTGTCTTAGTGAATATGCACATAGTTTAGTACCACTTCATTTAATATTGATATAGATTTTTTTAATGTTTAATATTCAATTTCAACAATCACTTCTCTCTGAAATATTTAAAAAAGTTGGCAAAAATGTTTGCCAAAATTTTTAACAAACTGAATTAAAGAATAGTTAATGAAAACACTCTATAAATATAAAACTCAGCTGCATATCCAAGACAAATAATCAAAATATTTTTTCAGCAAATATTTAGTGAGCGCAATGTAGTGACTTAGTGAGCTATGTGTTGGGCTAGTAATAACAGGGTCAGAAGTTCAAAACCCACTGGAGAAAGATGAGGCCTCTACTCCCATAAAGAGTAGAAACCCCGGGGGGCAGGTCTACCTTGTCCTACAGTCCCTATGCGTCAGCACTGACTTGTTGACATCGAGTTTTTGCTTGTCTGTTTTCATTTGTCAGTACTTGGACCTTTTATCTCTAATTCAGCTTCTCCTGCTCCCCCTTCACAAATTTAACGTCTGCAAAGACACACCGAAGTAGTATCTTCTCTGGAAACGCACCCTGCTCCCTCGCGATGCCGCTCCACAAAGCCCCTCTCCCCGTGATGACTTTCTTCACCCTGACACACGTGCTGCAGCCATGCACGCTTCTCTGACAACACCAGCACTTTGACATCCTGATCATTGCCAATCAACAGTTTTTGTCACTGTGCTGTGAAGATTTACACCTTAGACTTGGGCAGAGGGGGTGATTTATATATTTATGAAAGAGAAACAAAAAGGGCAGCTATAAGAAGAGAAAAATAAAGTTACCTTAAAATTTAAGGGTTTATCCTACAATTTGGCATTTTGTAGAAATCATCTTCTCACCGGTGCCTTTGTAGTAGTCATTTTATTTAAAAACAAATAATCATAGGCGGGACTCTTCAAGTCCAGGGCATGAATTACTACAATGGGTTCTTAGTGCAGGCAGACCCTGGGTGATGGTCTTTCCCCAGTGTGTCTCAAGTAGGAAAGTGTGAATAGGTACATACAGTTACCAGTTACTCTTATTTTAGCATAAGAAAAGGCTTGACACCTTTTTAGTGATTCAAAAACTATGCCTTCAGCCAGTAACGGTGATTAGAAGAAGAAATTGTTTCAAGTTAGATTTGATTGTTTTAAAGTGAGAAAAATTTAGTAACATTAAGGGACCAGAATGGATTACCCATAATTCGACTTTCATAAAATGTGGACTTACTCTACGTTATTGCTCAAAGGATCCTCGTTATATATTTGCTGAAGAGAGGATCCAAATGGGGTGAACAGATTGACAAATGGCATTACTTTAAGAAGTTATTCGAAGAGTAATTATAATTTATGTAGTGCAAAATTTCTAAAGTGTTCTAGATGAACTTTAAAAGTTAATGTTACCTTTCTAACCACTTGGGCTTTATTTTTCTTCATTATGATGCAATAATTTAAAAATTGCTTGAAATATATGACCCTCTTATTATCAGTAACACTAACATTATGCTATAAAATAAGTATAATTGTATATGTGTTCTCTAGCACAAAAATCCATGAATCCAAAACCCTGGCACTGAGTCAATTCTAACTCATCCTGCCTCTGCATTAGCTCACGTGCAAGCTCTTCTACCCATATGCTCGTTAAAAACAAAAAAACAAAAAAAGTCTTACCGTTATTTACACTGATTTTCATAGAAATGCTTTCTCAATAACAGGCTCAGAATGTGGTTTTCCTTTCTATGAACCCATATTGCAATTGCAGTCTGGAAAGAACAATTGACTTCCTGTTTCTAGGCGTTAGTTAACACAAAATTCTCTCATTGCCATCTTCATGCTTTAATTTCTTATCTTCAATTAGATGGTTATTGCCTTGAGATGACAAAATGTGGTTTATACCTCTAACACCTTTACAGTCATAACTCAATACCTTCGACCTCACTGAGCCAAAGCAGCATGAGCCTGTTATGCTATTCATTGATTAAGGATGCACAGATAGTTTACTAAGTGTTTTTTTTTTTCAGTTTAACAGTTTTCTTGATATATAAGTCACATACCATACCATGAAATACTTTAGATATATTTAAAAGGGTTTTACAATCACCACCACAATCAATTGTACTTATGAGGTGATACCAAACAAAACAAAACAGAAACAAAAACAAAACCCAGTAAAAAGTTCCACTGGGCAGAGCTTTATAGTAAGTTTTTTCCCTTAAGGTGAGCATCCAACTACCCTCTCTGAGTTAGTACACCCAGTGGCTTTGCCTGGGAAGGTTCTCTCTGGACACAGTGATTTTTTTTTTTCTTTCAGAAAAGCAATTTCTATAGCACCTATTTTTTTTTTTGTGATGGCCAGTTTTAGGGAACAGCGTGCAGCTGTGAAATTGTGTTTTCTACTTGGGGAAAATGCTGCAGAAACTTGTGGTGTTTAACACAACTTACAAGGGCAGTTCTATGGAAAAAATCAAGTTATGAGAGTTTTCTTGTTTCAAAAAAAATGAAGTGTCGATTGATGACAAACTTTATTTTGGATGTCTGCAAAATTTCCTGAATGGAAGAAAATGACAACAAAATTTGTGTGCCTGTACTCCAAGATTGAAGACAGACTTTGAAGAGATGGGGAAGTTATCTGGACTATCTTGGAACTTGGCTCAACAAATTGTAACAGAAGATTTAGGAATGGGAAGAGTCGCTGTGAAGTTTGTGCCTCAGATTCTGACTGACCAGCAAAGGGAGCGCTGAGTGGAAACATGCCATGCTTTGAAAGAACAGCTCTGAAGCACCCAGACTTTTTCCCCAAGGTCATTACTGGTGATGAAACCTGGTGCGCTTCTTATGACCCAAAAAGCAAACATTAGTCCAGCCAGTGGAAGAGCCTTTGTCACCTTGACCCCCCAAAACTGGTCAAGTGAAATCAAAGATCAAGATGATGCTCACATGTTATTTTGAGGTGAGGGTGATAGTGCATTTGGAGTTCGTTCCACCAGGTCAGACTGTGAATTGGGCTTTCTATTTAGAGGTCCTGAAAAGATTGCATAACAGTGTTCATCACCTGCCAGTTTTTGGCAAAAAGCAACATGCCTCTCTTGCCCCATGCACCTGCCTCACCTGACTTCACTCCATGCAACTTCTTTTTGTTTCTGCAAATGCAGAGGGACCTGAAAAGACAGTGATTTGAGGATGTAGAAGAGGTGACCAAAAAAAAAAAAAGAGAGAGGGAGATGCTGTCAGCCATCCAAACAGATGAGTTTGAAAACTGTTTCCAAGAATGGAATAGCAGATTTGACAAATGTATTCCATGTAATGGAGAGTACTTCGAAGGTGATAAGGTTGTTTTGTAAAAACAATTTAAATATATAGCTTTGAAAAAATGGTCCTGTTGTTTTGGAAGGCACCAATAAAGGCTTGAAGGCATCTTCCTACAACAACCCTGATTTTTCAAATTAGATAACTCTTTATTAGCATTTTTTCCAAGTGGAAGAGTTGTTTTTTGTTTTTTAATGTCTGTTTTAAATTCAGTGCTATGGAGTTGATTTATGACTCAGAGTGACCCTCTGGGCAAAGTACAATTGTCCTTGTCACTTTTCGAGGTTCGAAACTAGAGAAGGGCTGAGAGCCTGATTTTTCTCCCTTGGAACAGCTGGTGGATATGAACTGGTGATCTTGCGATTAACTGTCCAATGTGTACTTACTATGCCACCCAGGCTGCTGAAATAATCAAACAGAAGAATAATCATCATCAATTTTCCCAATTATTATTTAAAACACAAACCTGGAAGAGAAGAACATTGTGTTTGGTAAAGTAGAGGAACAGGAAATAGACCATCCTCAGTGAGGGGCAGTGGCTCCATGGCTGCAGTGACTTAGGAACGATGGTGATCAGGGGTTCTAGACAGAGCACGCTCCGTTCTGTTGTGTGTGGTCCCACTGTGGGCTGAGCCAACCTGACTGTGTCTGACAACAGACTGAAGGTCATCCAAATTTACGTATAGATTTTAAAGGTATTACCTAAGGATCAATAGATCAATATTGTCCCCAGATAGTTGAACCTATATAGGAATGTACATTTTAATATTAAAATATTGTGCATGAAAAGTAATGCTTTCATAAACAATAATGTATATATCTATTGAAACACAGCACTCTTCAGTCTGAAGGAATATTCAAACAAAGCAATGTAACTGAACATAAATTTAAAGACATTAAGTACTCATTAGCTCCAAGTCTAGCAGACCCCAAACAACATCTTGTGTGCTCTGCAAATGTAAGCAGTGATTTAATTACAGCTCCACTCAAGAACCACAGTGACTCCCTCTAAGAAAAGAGCGAGATGAAACGGTGAGCTGAAGCTCGGAACCGAAATTCAAAACTTTCTCAGATGGACGGTTGTTAATCCATTTAAGAAATTCTTAATATAAGATATCAAATTTCACTTTATGTATTTGCATTAGCGCTGGAAATCTGAGTGATCTTGCTCAGGTTTAAACACATAAAGCCTTTTCAAAGACACACACACACACACACACACACTCAAACAAGTTCTCTGGGAAGCAAGTTGTTTGCCAAGTTGTTTTTATCCCAGGAAGGTCTTTGAAAAGGCTAATACACTGTTTGCAAATACAAACCATGATCGCAGCTCAGAAGACAAGTACTATTTAGAGTTGCTTCCAGAACAAGCCATTTAATGTGTAATTACTCATATAATACGGCATATTTGTTCTAGACAGATTGCAACAGGAAGAAATATGAGGAAAGCTATTTGCATAAAAAAACCTTGAAATCTAAATAATTCATCCTTTCATTTATTGGGAAAAAAAGGAAAGAAAATGTGTTTTGTTTCCTGTTTTACTACAGTATAAATAGAAGGATAACCTATGATCAAAAATTGCTGACTATCAATCCATGTTACTGTTGTAATTAAAAGGTCACATTGTAGTTCACTTGCAATATGATGTTATATCTCCGAAAATGAATCACTAGTCCTGATGTAGAAAGTTTGTCATTTGTCTTATAAATTAACTCTATTTTAGTTTACATTGAAAACATAATTATCCAATAGATATTACTATGTATGTAAATTAATTAACACACTAAAATAACTCAAAATACAATTAGTGTCCTTCTCAAAGTGAACCTTCTACTCCGCAGTATAAAGCATGGATAATGATACTTCATTTGATGTCAGTAATCAAATTATAAAATAATTAAAAATGGAGTACTATCATTATTTAGTGAACTTATATACTATAGAGCTAAAAGAGGAACTTAAGCTCGCCTGAGTAAAACTATGGGATAAGAAGCTGCAGGAAGATTGTTTAGGGGAGGGTGGCTGTGGGTGGCTCTTTGCAATGAGTAGTCACAATGAGCATCTACTGTTCTTTTGGCAAATGTAACCTGAATATGTTATGTTACATAAGGCATTGGCTACTAAAAACATAGTCACTACACATCTCGAGTATTCATGTGGATACAAACAGAAAGGAGATTATTTTTTCAGGTCCGATTTTGAAAATAACATCTTAAGAGCTGTTCACTGTACTTGCTCATTCTTGAGGGCAGGTAATCGCGAGCCTTGTTTCTCAGGCCACTGGAATTTGGGGAAGAAAGAACAGTGAACAGGAGGCGTACGAGAGAGCGGAGGGGGGACGAGACAGAAAACGACTTTCTGAAGGAAAGAAGTAAAGTAGCAAAAAGGTTAAGGGATCTCCCTATTTGTATGATATATTCATACAGACCTAGGAATTGGAGAAAGAAGATGGAAAAGTACACGCACCCACAAAGAAGGGCATTTTCTTCAGAGCGTCTTACGTAAGTCAAGCTCTGTGTTCTTATGTAGCAGTTTGTGAATTGGGAGTCAAAAACGGAAAGTGCTAATGCCAGCTTTAATAAAAACCATAATGTTCAGTTTCCTGGGTAACTAGTAATATAGAACATTTACTCTGATTTCTAGGGAAATCTTGATTATCATGGGCTTTAATAAGAATGGAGTTTATTTCATGATATTGTGCCCTTTTTAAGTTTTTCTCGTGGACATTGTCATCAGACCACAATGTCCATATTGAGTCTTTGATAACTCTTCGCCCCATCTAATTAAGTAAACCGTTAAGAATGCTACCTCAGTATATTAATTCATAGCTTCAGTTGTTGGGAGTTTACGATACATGATTCCAAATTTGAAAGGTAGAGAAATTCTTTTGAATCTCTAGAGTTAGAAGTAATTAAGTTCATTATTTATATTGTTTTAAGCCTTTTGTAAATCACAGCACATGAGGGAAAAGACATTTCATTTCTGTGCAAATGTTGGAGAGATGTTTATAAGAATTTTGAAGTCTTCTGAAATGACAGCTTCACCGTAAACTCTAAATCTGCAGAAAAATTGTTTCTTAACATCTTTAATGTAAAATAAATTACACACACACAGACACACACACAACCAGTACATTAGTTTCCTACGTATATTACAACAAAAGTCAAACTGGGTGGTTTGGCATCGATTCTCTCAGAATGCTGGGGAGTAGAAGACTCGTTAGAAGGCCCACTCCTTCTTAGGCTCTCAGCAGAATGCTTTCTTGCTTCTTCCTAGCGTTTGGTACTGATCAGTGTTCCCTGACATTCCTTGGCTTGTACATACATACAGCACTAGAACCTTTGCCTCCTTTGTCATAGGACTTTACTCTGTGTCTTTACTGTTTGTTTGTCTGTCTGGTTTTGTTTCTCTTATCCTCTTATAAAGATACCAGTAACATTTGATTAGAGCCCATTCTACTCCACAGTGACTTCGTGTTAACAAATCTGCAAAAATTTCCCCCCAATATAGTCATATTCATAGGAATCAGGAATTAGAGCTTCCGCATATCTTTGGGGCAGCCAATTCAACCCATAATAATTAGAATAATTATATGTGTATTTCAGAGAACAAGATGAACAGATTTTTTAATCTATAGTACATTGTCATTATCTCTTGCTGTCAAAATTGGAGAATGACTTATGTATGAGGTAAGACAGAGCATTCACTACTTTTCAGGCCTAAATAAGAACCCGAAATCAAACCCATTTGCCATCAAGTCAGTTCCAACTAAGAATGACCCTAGACGACAAAGTAAAACTGGTCCCTAAGGTTTCCAATACTGTAAATATTCATAGCAGCAGGAAGTATCATCTTTCTCATGCAGAGCAGCTGGACAGTACAAATTACCAACCCTGCAGTTTGTAGTCCAGTACATAACCCACTCAAAAAGCTCGAACTCATTGCTTTCGAGCCAATTCCAGCTCCTCATTACCCTATAGAGCAGGCTAGAATTGTCCCATGTGAGTTTCTGAGACTGTAACTTGACTACCTTAGAAAGCCCTATTTTTCAGCCATTGCTGGTTTTGAACTACTGACCTTGTGGTTAGTAGCCCAATGCAGAACCACTATGCCATCAAGTTTCTTAAAATGAGAAAGGCCACCCCAACACTACCATTAAGTTGATTCTGACTCATAGAAACACTCTGTAGGAATTCTTTGACTGTGTATCCGTAGGGAACAGAGAGTTTCAGCTTTCTCCCTCTGGGTGGCTGGGGGTTTAACTGCTGCCCTTCTGGTTAGCAGCCCAACACATAAAAAGGGAGCTTTAGTGGTCTTTTAAAAAGAGAATTTTCTCTTTAAACTAATTGAACTAAAGTCTAAACTTTTCACCTATCTTTTATAAACAATGTTCCCATTTGGGAATTGAGTAGGACTTTTTATTTTTTGAACTAGTTTAATATTTCAAAACTTCAAGGACATGTTCCTTTCATTGGGATTTGTTCCCTCATAGCATCAGCATTTTTAATAACAAAGATGGAAAATAAGAAAATTTTGAAAATGGAATCTAATGATAATACAATTGTGTCACTCACTAGTAATATAAAGGAACCCTGGTGGCATAGCAGGTTGAGTGTTGGAGTGCTAATCAAAAGGTTGGCAGTTCAAAACTTAGCTTCCCCAAGGGGAAAGGCTGAAGCAGTCTACTCCCATAAAGATAGACTGGAGATTGCGTTGAGCCATTCTGCTCTGTAGTATAGTTTCTATGGGTCAGAATCAACTCAACAGCAGTGAATTTGGTTTTGTTTATATCATTCTTAATAACGCCGATAAAAAATTAGATACATGGGTAAATTGAAATTTTTGTTAGATTAATATTCTGAAAATGGACTAAAAAGGGCTACTAAATGGCAAGTTCAAAGATGTTCCTATAAAATCAGAGATACCTTATTAATTGAAAGTATCAGAACATGAAGCTATCCCATCTTGCCCTGCCCTCCAGTTAGGATAATCTTCTGAAAGCGGTGTTTCCGACTCAGCCCCTCCCCAAAGAATTATTTCTGCCTCTTCAATATATATCAGTCAAATAGCAGTTTTGGAAACTTCAAGGAACTCAAATCATGTTTCTTTTAAGGGTTCTTAAGTTAAATATCCTACAAAATTCTCATAGGAATGTAGCTGATACTCCCCCAAATTAGCAGGTGCTCTGTCATGATGCAAAAGGAAATCCTTGGTATGACTTTCCTGGCCTTGTTTATCACTAATGCAGTTTTCAAGTTTCTTAAAAGTTCCTCATAATAAGCCTCGGGGCATCATGTGTTCTTCAAGAAGATCTATCAGAAAATCCCAAGAAAACACTTTACAAAATATTTTGAGCTGAAATCTTGGCCTTGAGTTTAACTAGTTCAATAGATCCCCTGGGAAGCCACTAGTTTGGCCAAACATTTTCAACAAAGAAGCACCCTATGGAGACAGAAATAGGTGTTTTACTGAAAGAACTTGTCTGCAGCCACCACTGATGGCTTAGGCATGTCTCATAGGTTTGGTTTGGAATAAGCCAGTACAAGGAATACCTGGAACCCTGTAGCAGCACTGTATTTTTCTTACCCTTTTACCTACCTATCTATTACATAGCACTAATTCATTTAGAGGCCTAGACCCTATAAAACATAATTGTTTGTCCTATGGTCATATGAGAAAAAAGGTGATTGATCCACTTGCATTGCCGTGTGACATGTGATTTATCTTGATACCATGATAAGAAGGATGAAGAAGTGTTGATTACATTTTCTTAGAAAGACTTTAGGTTAAAGTCAATGGTGTACATCGGTGAAATGCAATGTAAACGCTTCAGTTTAATGTATGCTACAGAGGCAAAATCATGGTCAATTACTTTTACAAATATGCCCATACTGATGTTAAATATAAAAATTAAAAATAAGAAGACAGACTATTTTGAAATATAATCTTTATTTTTAGAATCTTGGATTAAACATTACAGAGCCTTGGTTGCACAGTGGTTATGTGTTGAGCTGTGATCCATAAAGTCTGCAGTTCAAAACCACAGGTCCCTCCAGAGGAGAAAGGGAGTAGAAGTCCTTGTTGCTGAGATTTGTCAGCTACAAACAGAATTGCTGATCAATTGTATTTCATAGGAGTGATATGATCAGTTTTTTAAGCGTCACTTGTGTCACACTTGAACTCCTGATGACTCGCTCCTTGACATCATGTAACCTAATGCCACCTTCTTTTCCTAGACCTCTGATCCTTTTGAAATGGACTCTCTAAATGCTACTGCTTCCCGGGCTGCATTATTACTGTTACATTCTTACTCTACACTCTTAGAATATGTATTTCCAGAAAAATCCTTCTCATAATCTATACTTTGATATCCCATAGGCATCTCAAATAAATCTGTTTAAAAGTAAAATACTATGTTCTCTTTTCCTTATTGAAAAAATTTAAATGTAATAATAGAGAAATTATTACAATGAGCACTCATTATCCAATGTCCATACTCAGCTCCAGAAATCAACAAATGTACCAAATTTATTATATCTGTTCCTCCACAAACATTTTTGCTTGATTTTTAGTAAAAACCAAAGCATTCTTTCTATTTGTCAATATAGGTGTGTGAGGTATGTGTCCTTGACCATCCACAGGATGATCTGTTCTTTGTAGACTGTGTAAGCCCCATATTCAAGATTGATGGGAACCCACTGCCAGTCATCCCTGTCCCACCTGCTGCCGCTACTGCTCCTGCAACTGGAGCTGCTTGTGGAACCCGGAGGAAGCAGTGGAAGGAGACATGGTGGCAGAGTGCATGGTGAAGGTGAAAAATGTGCCCAGCTCCACCCACAGTCCCATAGGCAATCCCATAGCTCCTGTAGCTGCCACCCACTTGCCCTCCAGAAAAAATCAGACAGCCTTTGCCCGGAATCATGTTGGTTTCCTCCCCCTGCCTGCATTCTATCCATAGTCTAGTGCTGCAAAAGACTATGAGTTGTGAAAAACCATCGGGAGGAAATTATACACAAGAAGAGGGCTGATTTCCCTTAAAAAACAAAAACACAATTATGAGACCATCCACATAATATGAGGTCAACTGTTGCCCAAATCATCATGAAAGAGCACATGCCTGTACTTTAGTAGGAATCACTAGTTAATAGGACACATTTTACACATTGCACTCAACAAAAGATAAGTAAGTAATATCAGAGTGTGTTTATACTCAAAATACAAAGATTGAGTCAAAGAGCTCATTTTAAAATGTTTTTTCAAATAAGTACTTGACAGAATTCCATATATGGCATGGATAATTGATACAAATTGATTTATACATCTAACTATCTTAATTATTTCTTGAATGTCTATTAGTTGCGAACACTCTTTTCATCATTGCTTTGATTGTTTCTTTCTGTTGGTGGTTGATTTGTTTCACTAGTTTCAGTAGATATAATAAAGTAGTAAATATATTGTGGTATAATTTGAGAAACTTTTTAAAAATCAGAATGCATCACAAGTTGTGTTATACACTCTAATTGCATCACATCATTAAGTATATGGATACACACACACACACACACACACACACACACACACACACACACACACACGGTACCCCCCCAAAAAAAACAGAAGAAAGTTCTCCTGGGTGGAACTTCCCCAGTAAGCATTTTTCCCTGTACGCGAGCATCCAGCAGCTCACTCTGAGTTTGTGTACCTAGTGGCATTGCCTGTAAAGGTTCTCTCTAGTCACAGTGGATTTTTTAATAAAAGTAATTTCACTCAAGCTTCATTTTTTTGTTGTTAATAGCCAATTTAAAAGAACAGTGTCAGTTGTGAAATTTTTTTTCCTGCTTGGGAAAAATGCCGCAGAAACTGTTGTGATATTGAACACAGCTCAAAAGGGCAGCGCTATAGGAAAAACTCAAGTGTATGAGTGACTTTCTCATTTCAAAAAAGGTGAAATATCTATTGATGACAAACCTCATTCTGGACTTCAACTTCCTGAGCGGATGAAAATGTCCACAAAATCGTGCACTTGTGCTCAAAGACTGATGGCGGACCGTTGGAGAGATGGGGAGTTTTCTGGACAATTTTGGAGCTCAGTTCAGCGCATTGTAATGGGAGATTTGGGAATGAGAAGGGTCGCTGCGAAATGTGGGCCTCAGGTTCTGACTGACCAGGAAAAAGAATGTTGACTGGAACCGTATCATGCTTTGAAAGGATAACTCTGAAGCAACCCAGATGTTTTATCCAAAATCATTACTGGTGACAAACACGATGTAGTTCTTATGACCCCAAAACCAAACATCAGTCTCGCCAGTGGAAGATGCCAACTTGTTCCCCTAAAGCTCAAGAGAAATTAAAGATCAAGACAAAGCTCATTCGTTTTATTGAAGTGGGGGGACAGAGCAATTGGAATTTGTTCCACCAGGTCACACTGGTTAATCAAGCGTTCTATTTAGAGGTTCTGAGAAGATTCCCTTACAGTGTGCTACAAAAAACATCTGGGTTTTTTTTGGCAGAAGGGGGACTGGTTTTGCCACCATGACAATGCACCTGCTCATGCAGCCATCTCAGTGTGGCAATTTTGGGCAGAAAAACGGCTGCCTCTCTTGCCCCATCCACTTTACTCACCTGGCTTTGCTCCGTGAGACGTCTTTTTTGTTTTGGCAAATGAAGAGGGACATGAAAGGACAGACATTTAAAGATATTGAAGAGAGGAAGAAAAAAAATGAGAGGTGCTGCCAGCCATCCAAACAAATGAGTTTGAAAAAGGTTTGCAAGAATAGAGTTGCAGATTTGACAAATGTATTGAGTGTGATGGAGAGTACTTTGATGGTGATATGGTTGTTTTATTTTTAAAAATTAAATACATGGCTTTGAAAAAAAAAATCTGTGTTGGGGGGTACTCCCTGGTATCTACAACGAAAGCACATTGAACAGCTGTGGGCCATCGTCACAATTGCTGCTGTGTTTGAGCACAGTATTACAGGTCTGCGCCAAATCTGTTAGATCTCTCTGGAGCTAGATCCTCGGTCCTTGGCTCCGCAAGCCTGGTTCGTGATTGAAGTGTTTTATGAGAGTTAGAAGTTTCAGGTTTACACGGCACTGAGGGGCTCCTCCCGAGCGTACAGTGTGTCTGAAAACAGCTCGAGGTCACGCAAAAGTGTCCCAAAGTTCCTCCAAAGTCCTCCCAGAGTTCTCTGCGCCAAAGTTCTTCCCCTGGACTCGGCTTCTGCCTTTCAAGGATTCCACGGGGAGGCGTGGTGGACGACCCCTGATCTACCCCATTGGCTGAATTGAATTCACCTGGCCTAGGTGGGCCAATCCAGGTTCACGCCCACTCACGCCTACTGGCGGGAAACCTGAGCCTCTGGGCATGTGCAGTGTGCCACTGCTTTGTTCCCCTCGCTTGGCCCTCTGGGCATGCTTAACGGACATTCCCAGCCCTACGCTAACCTACCTAATAAATCCGTCTCAGTGAGAATCTTTCTTTATTCCTTTGACCTTCTGTTTTACGAAGCATGAATCTCTTTTTTGGGTGGTGCCTTGAGTAAGAATTGCACTGCTACAACATCAGCCGTTGAACCCCGTCGGCATCCAGCATCTTGTCAGGAGAAAGGTGAGGCAATTTCCACTCTCCACACTTTAGCGTTTTGGATAGCTTAGACAGGGTATCAACTCCTTGTCAGTGGATGTTTGGCTCTGTTTCTCAATGTTTGAGCATGTAACATGCTCCAAGTTTGTGAGAAAAAAATCAGCAATCAAGCATCAAAATAGCAAGTGTTGATACTTTTCCCAAGATCGATTTGTTTGTTCTTCTAGCAGTCTCTGGTGCTTTCCATATTCTTTAACTACCCACGATAATACTTTATCTTATCAGGATGACCATCATACTAACCTCAAAGAGGTGGAGATTAAAGATGGCTAAAATGTCCGATTTTCCCAAAAAGCCATCCCCATCTACTCACTCCTCTCCACAGTATATTCCATCTTGACCCTGCGTTCTACAATTTGCTACAATGTCTCACAGAACTCAAAAGCAATGTAAAGGAAATCATTCACATGACTTTTAGGAGCTATTAAATCCCACATCCCAAATTTAGATGATTGGATTCTCATCATCCACAAGTTGTGGAAGCTGCTAGACCCAGCTTGGGTCGGTGATAGATTGAATTCAAGTTGTCCCAGGAGCTGACGATCAAGCAGTTGTTGATAGGTTGGCTCAAACTCATAGCCACCCGATGTGCAGGAGAGCAAACCCTGCTCAGCCCTGTGCTGCTCTCACAGTTGTCCTTGTGTGGTCCCATTGTGGTGGCTTCTGGGCCCAGCCATCCTGCGGGGAGCCTTCTTTTGTTTCGGCTGCACCAGGACTGCTTTACTAAGCATGAGGCAAGACAAATGCAGTGGCCAGAGCCAGAAGCCAAAGAAAACAAGTCTGAAAGTCAGAGCAGGTCTTGCTGCTACCAATGCTCAGTCAGGACACTGGCCACAAAAGGGAAGGCTTAGATGGAAGTGCGGTTTTTGATTTTCAGCAGAGCGTACTCTCCAAGAAAGCAAAGTGTGGTAACTTAATTAACAGCCGCTCCTAAGAGGGAGAGGAAGGGTACCTCCCACCTTAATCCTGTAATGGAGAACACCGCCTAAATAGAATTAGAACCACAGGCAAGGAAGCTAGGATTTACAATACATAATAAAAGGGATTATAGCAAAAGGGATTATCGCCATATTAAGTAATTAACAAACTTTCACAAACAATAATTTAACAGCATCGAACCCTCAGTAGTCTTCCTTCTTCAGTTTGCAATTTTTATATGCATATAATTTGATTGAAAATATCTACCACTTATTCATTGCCTTTTCTACCAAATGTCAGCACATTTGATATTATCTTTCAAGGATTCTGCTAATAGAATCAATTCATATGCATAAAGTAATTTCAGTTAGACAATTTGCCACAAGTTAGAGTCAATAGTAGAAAAGTCGATATTCTTTTAAATATATATGTTCTGTATTGTAATTAGTAAGGTAGAATTAGAAAACAAGAATATGCTGACTTGACTAATATAGTATTCCAGATGCTTACAATCACAATTAGCTAGTTTTTATTTACTGGTTTTGATGTCAGCATAGCTTTCTCTATTTGTTGTCCTTGCTTTAACACTAATTTTATGGAACATTATTTTTCAATAGCATAGTCAAAATACCTTTCTGCCTCTTTTAAAATACACATTTTGAACTTTAATAAATACTTCTTTAACAAAGAGCACTGCTGAATACTAGGTAATAGGTTACTTGCATAACTATTTAGTGTTGGGATTTCTTCCGAATCAACCTGATTACCTATTTTTATTTCAGTGTAAATAAGCATATTTATAAGAAATATATTGTAAGAGAAATTTGTGATTGAAGTATTATAGTTGATCACAAAGATCAATCTAGAACCCCCTCCCAGGGGCATGGATAAGGGAAAAATGGGTGAAGGGCAACAGAGGATGATGTAAGATATGCAAAAAAAATCTATAACTTATCAAGGGTTCATGAGGGAGGGCGGGCGTGGGGAGGCAGGGGGAAGAAATGGGAAACTGATATCAGGGACTCAAATGGGAAGAGAATGCTTTAAAATGATGATGACATAGGGGCAAATGTGCTTGACCCTTTTGAGGAATGTATGGATTGTGATAAGAGATGTAAGAGCCCCCAATATAAGTATTTTTTTAAAATGCAATTGTGAAAACTATAATATCATCAAATACAGAACTAGTAGAAGATATATTGGGAAGAATTTTCATTGCTCATTGAGAAAGGAGTCTTTGTGATTAATCACCAGCTGCTAAAACCAAGGTTAGCTGCTCAAAACCAGCAGTTCCTTCATGGGAGAAACATGCGACTTTCCAAGCCACAAAGAGGTCCAGTCTGTCGAGCCCCCAGGGGCAGTTCTCTACCCTATCAGGTTGCCCTTAGACAGAATTGACTCATGGCTTGAGGGTTTGTTTTTTTGGTTTATGTATCCGGAAACAGTGAATTCTCTGTTGAAGAAGATTCTTATGAGATGAGCATGCTCAGTGGTGTCATGGATGAGATTAAACTGGAATAATTTAATGAGAGAGCTGATCATTGAATATTACTGCAATGATGTAGGATGCCCACAGATTTTACACACACACACACACACACACACACACACACACACACACACGTATTTCATGTTAGATGCCGTTTAGTTGGTTCTGACTCATCAGGATCTGATGTATAGGAGAACAAAACATGCCCATTCTGCACCATTCTCAGAATTTTTCTTATGATTAAGCTATATATACATATATTTATAGCTATATACACATGTGCGTGTGTATGTGTGTGTGTGTGTGTACCATCTCATCATCACACTGGGATATAGGGTTGACACAAACTCATAGCAAACCTGCAGAACAGGGTAGAACTGCCCCTGTAAGTTTCCGAGACATATCTGGGTAGAACTATTCCAGTGACTTTTACTCTTTTTGAAGTAAAAGTCCTGTTTTCTATTGCATTTAAGTGTGTGTTTATATTTAAGTGTGTGTGTGTATACAAATACATACACACACAGAGAGATATAAGGGAAAATGTGAACAAATTTCACATAAAGGCATTAACAATAGAAACATAAAGGAAGACATTTTAGTGCCATATAAATTGATTTAAAACATGGTTGTGTATGATCCTTTTTTTCACTGATATTAAAAATAAAGCACGTCTTGGATTTCTCTAATTTGATGCATATTTAACAAGGGAGTTATCTCATGCGAAGTCCTTTCCCATTCTTTAAACAACCAGCTTACACGTGGTTTAGATCAATCTTTAAACAGTTTGGAGTGTAAGAAGAAGGGGGTATGAGCAGAAACAGAGTTAGACAGAATTTGGTAGGTTCCATTAGTGGTAGTTAGATGATTTAAAAAAAAATTTTATAATGGTTTCATTGACATGTGTTACACATTCCAGTATATCCACTTACATAAAATTCTGTTGTTCAATCCATCAGGTGGGGTTATTCCATCATCATCTTATCCGTTCCCCTTTCCGCTCCTTGCCCCCCTCCCTCCTCCTAAACCCTGGGGGTGGAATCCAACCTGTCAATCAGGTCATAGCCTGACAGTGTTTTTATGAGTATGTGGCCTTCTATAAGAAGGTCCTGGGAAGCCAGCACTCTCTCTGCCACTGACCCTGAGTGCTACTAGAGATTTTCAAGACTCTTAGATCCACAGGACTTTGCACCCACTGACCTATGATCTTCTTGCGTTCGGTATCATTGCATGTAGCTATATGAGTCCAAAAAGGGACTTATAGACTAGTGTCAGACTCGTCGACCAGTTTTGGACTTATGAACTTGAGTTGGACTGAGCTGGAACACTCTTGGTATATAATTAGATCATGTTATAAAGCATATCTATCTATCTAGATAGATAGATAGATAGATAGATAGATAGATAGATAGATGGATTTGTTTTTCTAGTCAACCTGGCCTAACAAACATACATTATCATAAATCTTGTTCATCCACTTTGTGATTTCTTCTTCTCTTTTATTTGATTGCATTTTATATAACACCCTTATCTTTCTGCAGTATAAAGAAAGAATGTAATAATTTTACATTATTGAAAGCTATTTTCTCATTTTTGATGCTGTTAGCTTAAAATTTAGACTGTAGGTGTGTGAGTTGCAACAAGGTAGTCTTTCTTATCATCCGTTTTCTCCTCTCTAACATGGGGATTAGGACCATTCTTCTCTCCTAGGGTAGTTTTAGGAATTACTGAAAAAGAGTCTCTGAATCCCCAAATGGTTTCTAGTAAATCATAAGTCCTCATAATCATTTCATTTTATTTCTGTTCCCTGTATTTGTCACTTATTTCCATATAGGGTTTTATGAAAGCTTTAACTTGAGACGAGTCACAAATATCGACCATAATAAAAGATCGGAATGTTAATGTACCATATATTATTGAAAATAAATCTTTAGGAAGAAGCAAAGAAGACTACCTAATATATTTCCCATATGCCATCTATGTTCAAGTTGCCGAGACACAAAGGTATCTCTGGCTCTCGGCTCCAATATTAATAGTCTTCCAACAATTTGTGTTTTGGATGAATATTGTAGAGAAGTACTTTGTATTATCCCTATGTATTCTTAAATTTGCTGTTATATGTAAAAGATATATTTGTTAAATCAAAGTGTTACCTAATGAAAGAATAGGGAGAGAAAAACCAAGTTTATCTGAATCTCCACTGTTTTTTATAAATGACTAGCTAAATATTTTCCAGAGCTATTTCCTTGGGTCCAATTCAATGGAATCTTCTTTTTTCTTTCCTGAATAATAGAAAAGTCACTGGTACTGGGAAAAATGGATTTTAAATAAGCGTATAGCTCTTTTCATAAAGCCAAGCATAGTTTAATTAGTGCCAAATATTGAGAACTAATTTAGACAATTTTACTTAATTTTTTTTCATTCAGATAGAACATTTTCAATTTTTTTTTAAAAAGAGGGAAAAAGGAGTGCGTCAGAATATTTTTTTCTTTATAACATCCACATGCAATTAACCACAAAGGGATATTTAAAACACAAACTCCAAATGAGTTGACTCTTTAAAACACAAAGAACATATAAAGAATGAAAAGTGAAAGGAAGAGATGTCTTAAAATGATTAATAAAAATTTTCATCTTTTAAAATAATTTTATGATCAAAGGAATTAAGAATATTTTAGATAGCATATGACAAAAATGAATCAAAACTATTTTTCTTTATATTTGAAATTTTCAAATAATGTTTGAAAATAGTTATTATATTTTCTAGATTATCCATCAAGATGATTGATAAGGTCCATTCTTTCCTCCAGCCAAGCTGAAAAAAAATCAAAACATGGTCAATAAGAGATTTTATTTTAAAATATCCATAATTCATGTGGAAGTGTCTAAGTGGTTCAGATAGTGGGGCACTGAGCCAGTACTGAAAAGGTTGGCAGGCACATGGAGGATCCACAGAAGCAAGTCTTGGTTATATTTCTGATAGGGCAAAGCTCTGTGAAGCCCTATGTAGAAAATATTCTTTTTGGAGACACATGGAGTCACAGGTAAAGAATATGTTTTTAAAAATTATTTTTTAGTATCATAATACATGACTGCCATCAAGTTGATTCCAACTTATAGTTACTCTACAGGACAGGCTAAAATCCCTGAGCTCAGGTGGCACAGAAAGTAATGACTTGCACTGCTAAACAAAAGTCCGGCAGTTTGAGCCCAGTGACATGCTGAGGGCGAAAGTGCTGTTCAAGCAAAGATTGACACTCACAGGCAGTCCACAAGGGGCAGTTCTACTCTGTCTTCTATATACTCTGTCTATGACTCAGAATTATGTCTGATAGGCAAGAAAATGCAAAACTGTCTTTAGTGAAGAGTGAAGGAAAATGAACAACATATTGGAAAGATCAAGCTACATTTGCAGTAATATACAGTACAGGGTGGGATTGGACAATGTTCTAGATGTTTCAGGGAAAAGGAAAAAGGTGAAAAAGAAAATAAAATCATGCGAATACAAGGTTGGAAAATCCCATAATGTGATGTTTTGCATACAGCTGGACATCCACAACCACCACCACCCAGACAAGAAAATTATTTGACTAATAGATAGGAGCGAAATTTAAAAGGGGATAAATTTAATTTTTGTCCCTCAAAAATAAATAATGATGGCTTAGAAAATAATGTACAATATGCTGGATACAATTGATGCATGGGTTATTCATGTTCTAAGGATTGTTATAAGAAATGTAAGAGCCCCTAATAAAATGATCTTTAAAAAAATCCTTTGCTTTTCGGAAGTCAGTTGTGTCACCTGTATCTTGAAGTTAATAACCCTTCCTATAATCCTGATGTCGTGTGTCTTCATAGAGTTCATCTTCTCAGCAGTTAAATAAGTATGGTGAAAGGATACAACCTTTGCCAAAAATACACGCTATTACTAAAAAATTCAAAGTAGAAAACATTCAGGTCAGGAAATGATCAAGAATATGTGAAAGTGTTATTCCTATACTGCTTCGCACATCCACATTATTTTCTAACAACAATTTTCACGATGTGATATTTTAGGGTGAATAAAAGTAAGACAGTGGTGAGTACATTATTTGTTGTACCGTTGCCCTTGCATACCATTTAAAGCCATATGCAGGTAGCGTACCTGGGTCACCCTTGGACATGCTTAAAACAAACAAATCAACAAAAAAGCAATATTTCCCTTCTACAAACTGCTATTAACAAGATGATTAAAGTTAAGAATACATTGAAAATGCTAAAGTGACCCAAAATGTAGCATAATTAATAAAGCAACCATCAGAGGAAATTGTTAATTATATAAATGTATAGGTTCCAGGACATACTTGTTTTTGTATTTCTGTAGAACTTAAACGTTTTTTATTCTAATATTATGTTATCAGTTTCATTATTTCATCTATATATACTATCATTTTAAGATAGTGAGTTTTCCTTTTTTCAATTCATTCTATTATGATATTTATTGAGTGGTGAAATGTATTAGACATTATAAAGGAGACATGACAGTTCAAGAGTCCAGGAGGCAAAATGAGACATGCAATATCATATTGCTAATGCTGCTTTTGCATGCCACATGCTATGCTATTTTTAATCCTCTTAAAACCAAGAACAAAATACATTATAATCTCCATTTCACAGGTCAGGCATTGCCCAAAGTGACATTGTAATAAGGTAGCAAAGCTGAATGATCAGTCTAGCAAACAAGCATTTTGATAACCCCTTTCATTTGGACAAGACCAAATTCTTATCTGACAATTTTTTAGGACAAAATGAATATACTATATAACTGTACTGCAAAGCCTCTAATTTGTTCTAAGAATACTTTTTATCCATAGTAACATTTAACTGTCAAGTTATGTCTTCATTCACTCCATCAAATACGTTAGGTTTCTTTTTTTACTTTTGTATTTCTATTATTCTATTAACTTTTATATTTATCTTGCCTTATGAGACAATTTAGTACAAGTTAGTTCCTTGTCTTAAACTAAGAATAGATCTTATATTTTAATAAGTGCTGAAAGAATTAATGAACAATAATGTGGGAAATTAGATGTTGTTAAATTAATGACAAATGAGCATATATTCCAAGTGGTAGAATGCATTTAATATTTGAATGAAGACGTATGCCACTGTAAAACACACACTGACATGCACAAACCAGTATGACATACAAGGCAATAATAAAACCCCTCGGGTATGAGTTCTTTTGTAAAAAGTGACAGTAGAAATCAAAGACCATATTGTTTCCCACTTCTCTAAATGACATTTTTGAATTTTGCAGTATGTTTAGCTAACAATGATGAAGTGGCGTTCCTGTGCTATAAGAACCATCTCTCACAAGAGTAGATTGATTCCAACTCTGCATTCAATGACATCATTTGGAAATAAGCTATGTTAGGAGAATTTTCACTATGGAAACTGATAAGCACTACAGATTAGTGTTATTTATCTATCAACTATCTATCCAGCCATTCTTCAATGTCTGACACATCTACCAATCTATCTATCGCTCCATCCATTCCTTTATGAAAATACCTACTGAAAAGCCAGGGTTTTCCTCATGTTTAATAGGCTGACTAAACGCGTGTCGAATATCTTCAATTCTCAAGAGACCTGCTCACAGCTCTTTTACAAGTATATGAGTTCTCCGTTTCTATTTTCATTAGAGAAAATGTTAGTTTTGACACGATTTTTAAATTTAATGAAATTCCCAAGAATTCCTCTACCGTGTAAACCGATGAAAGCAGGGTATTTGATTATTCCACTGGAAAATCTTTTTGTTTTTAGCAAAAAAGCACATATGTGATTTGAGTTCCCCAGCCCGGGAACCTCTCTCACTCTGCGTTTCTTTCTTGGTCTTTCTGCACGAGGCCGTTAGCACCTGCCAACCGCCACTACATCTTTTTTGTTGATAATCCTGGACAATTTATAAAGTCAAATTTACGTTATCATGAACAACTCTACACGTAACCTTTGTTACTCTCTATTTTTATATCCTTTGTATACAATGTTCCATTATCTGTGAATGTCATTTTAACACCTTTCATTTGTAGTACTGCTTCTTCATTTGCAAAGGAGGCACTAGGACTGGCTGAGAGACATACATTCCAGGGGAGCCATTTCAGGTCCTCTCTGTTCACTCCCAGTAGCCATTTATATGAAACATTAATTTGTATGACCATATACACATGATTTGTAAAAGCGCATAGCTAGTGTCGCTCAGAGTATCTAAAGGAGACATTGGAAAAATTCTACTTAATTTGTCTCAATTTCAATCATGCCACAATTTTTGTGGTTGCCCAGTGAGATAGTGTGTCTTTATTATGGCTGGAGCCCAGACATGATTCTGTTGATTTTATGACACTCCTGGATTATTTATCAATTATATACTTTAATTTAGCTTTAAGCTTAAGGCCTTTGAGAACCTACTTGCTTTGGGTTGAAATGGCTGACGCAAGTCACCACTTACATGCAAATCATTTACCTGAATAGCTGATAAAACTGTTACATATTAATTGACCATACGGTATTAACCTGACATAAAAGCTATAGCCTTTACCCATGTGGTCGACCAGGAAAAAAAGTATATAAAAGAAGGATGAAATGGAAATTTTCTTTTTCCAAACTGCTATGTCAGCTAATGCAAGTGAAAGCCATGTGTGTTTCATACACAAGGCAAAGGACATGAGGACTTCAATATTAAACACTAAAGAACTACATTTGAATTCTGGGACTCCATGGATAGCTGCCTCTGAATATCACAGTCAAGCCAACCTAAGTGAGGTGTTTTATCTTATTCCAGTTTTCTTTTGCTCAAGGTCACCTCTCAGAGTGACCTTGAAATTACAGTGATGCTTTAAAATAGGTTGTGTTGTTAGTTGCCTTTAAGGTGGATTTAAATCGTAGCTCCCCTTTGTACAGTAGGTGAAATATGGCCCGATTCAGTACTATCTTCTCAATTATTAAGTTGGACCCTCTTGTTACAACCATTGTGTAAATCTGTCATTAAGGGTGGTTCTCTTTATCCTCAACCCTCAACTTCACCAGGCATAATATGCTTTCTCAATGACTGGCCTCTCCTGATAACATATCCAAAATTGGTGAGGCAAGGTCTTGCCACACCACTTCTAAAGAGCATTCCGACTATATTCTTTCCAAGACAGATAATTCATTCTTTTTTTGATTTTTAACAGTTTATTGTCATAAAATTCACATATCACAGAATTCAATAGTTCAATAAAATCAAGAAGAAATACAATCACCACTGCAGGCAGTTTTAGAACATTTTCTTCATTGTTGTACTTATCATTATTATTTCTCCATTTCCTCCCAACCTCTCCTGCCATAACCCCAAGGAACCATTAATCCAGTTATTGTCTCTATAGATGTACCTATCTTGGATTTCATATCCAAGAAAATATTTCAAAATAACTAAAATCAATAACAAAATAAGATAAATTAAAAGCTCAATTGGAAAGAAAGTAGAACATATTAAAAACTAGGAAAAAAACCTTAAAATGGATCAAAAGGGAGATCAAAGGATAAAGTAATAATTTTTAACCAACGGTATCTGCAGTAATACACTTTCAAATGTATTCTGCAGAGTAGCAAGGGAGTTCACATGACTGGTCCATAGTCAAAGAGACTCACTAGAGGCCTAATCCAGGTGTATTTCCCCGCCCTTAAAAAAATTGAAATTAAATGGGTAAAAGGGGAAAGCAAATAATAAGATATTACATTTTAACCTATGTCTGCCCTGATCAACTTTACAATGCTGTCTCTGATAGCAAGGGTATTCACATCCCTCAACTGTGATCAGAGGGGATTCACTGGTGAACTAATACATATGAAACTTCACCCATTCGTGAATTCTGCAAGTGAATTCTGGGCTTCCACTTTCATCCACAGCCTCCTGCAAACAACGTGTTCACAGTGTAAGCTCATACTATTTCCTCCTTTGGATTTGCGTTTTATTATTTACAATCCTTGGGTCATACAGACTTCCCTGTGGACTTAGTTGAAGCCTCGTTGGATGGCTGCTTATTTGAGGACAAGCCTTTAGGAACCCAAATGCTATCCCTTGTTATAGTGGGGTCTTTGTAATTTCTTCTCTACACTTCGTTACAGCACCCATATCCTCAGTGATCTCTTCATGAGGATGAGCAATCACGCAAGGTTATACAAGAAGAGTGACTTTTTCTTACATTGGGACTAGAATTATGTGCATATTTAGTTCCTGGCCACTATTGCTTTGGCACCCTCCAGGCATTCTTCTGGCAAGCCATGGTATTTAGTATTCTTTTCAACACCACAGTTCAGGGACCTCAACTCTCTTTGATCTTCTGTATTCGTTGTCCAGCTTCTGTATGACGTGAGGAGATTGAAAATAACATGGCATGAACCGGGCACACATTTTTCCCTAAGTAGCTTTTGCTTTTCAACACTTCGTGCAGTGCAATAAGCATTTCATTTCTTGACTATGCTACCTTAGGTGTTGATTATGGATCCACATAATTGAAATCCCTGACAACTTCACTGCAGCCTCTGTTTAACATGATGTTGCTTGTCGGTCCATTCCTAAGGATTTAATTTTTTAATGTTGACATGAGCGAGAAAGGAGGGTCTGGGCAAAAAAAAACACCCCAAACCGAGGAAGGCTGTTAGCAGAATGGATGATACGGTGACTCCACCAATGGGCTCACAGATGGCACAGTTGTGCTCAGAGCACTGAGAAAGAGGAGGTGGCTGTTGCTCAGGGTTAACTTGATGACAGCCAACAACTTCAATAACAAATTTGAAAATCAATCTACTTTACTGAACATACTCCCTTAGAAATACATAACATGATTATAATTATTCTTGTATTGAATATTTACAGGCTGTGAAAATATGTATGAAAAATGTGTTTCACTACATTTGTATTAAGTAGCAGTTGTTTAAAGCAGTTTTAAAATTGGAGGAACAACAGTCCTTTAGCAAGATTTTTCAATGTTTTAGCATTTTAATACCCTGGAAAAGAAAAGGAGGCTTACATGTATATATAAGTGATTGTGGGTTTTCTCAGTTTATATACTAACAAAATGAAAAAAAAAAAGCAAACCAAAATGACAAATTCTTAAAATTATGTTTTGTTAAAAAAATGACCCTTTTAGCCTCGTTGATGTTGTTGTCATTGTTTGGTTAGTTGATAAAGATTCTGCAGGGAAAGTGTACCTCCCTTTCTCTGCTAGTGAATCAGTTTCACTTCATGTTGCTATACCTTACACACGCACAGTTTCCAATTTCTTTTTGTTGTCGCACATAATTTGGTCCTCAAGAGGAGACAGAGTTTACTTGAGGATTTTAGAAAGGATGAAGACCCCAGTGGAAGCATCTGGTTGAAACAATTTAGAATCCTAAAGAAATAAAGGAGAAATTAGAAAAAAATATATATACATATATATATACATACACACACAAAGAAAATTACTTTTAAGAGAGTGGTGCATTAGACTGGGCCATCTAGAGAAGCCAAACCAATGACATGCATACACATACACACAAATATAGATAGATAGAGAGAGAGAGAAGGAGGGAGAGAGAGAGAGAGGGAGAGAGAGAGAAGGAGAGAGGCAGAGGCTGGTGGTTTTGAACTACTAACTTTGAGGATCATAACCCAATGTATAACCACTATGTCATCAGGCAAGACTAGCTTTATTTCAAGTGTGGATCAGATATTCAGCTGAAGGCTTTTCCTGATTTATGACAATTTAAGGGTTGATTGATTCAGTTACAGTAAGGACACCACAGGCTGAAGAGGAGCAGAAATCCAAAGTCAGCAGGAATTGTGATTGGAGAGGCAAATAATTCACGATCAAAATCAGATCCACAGTGTCAACTAATGTCGGCTATAAGCCATGCTCCAAAGGAAGCCCCTTTCAATTGTATCAGGGCTGTGACCCAAGTAAGGGGGCCACACTACTCTCTACTCTTACAACAGCTGGGGCTCACGGCACATCCCGTCATAGAGGTGATTACATTATGTTAGGCCACATGTCAGGGGATTACTAGGCCTTGATTGCCGAACTACTGATATTTCTGGCCCATCCAATTTGACACAAAAGCTGATTATCACAATTTGATTTCATGTTAAACTGTCAAACAGCCCAAAGCAATCTTTAGATATAAATTGATGCCATTCTAAATCCCAGCAATGTTTTTAATGATATGGGAAATAATATTCCTAACTTTTTATGGAAAAGAAGAGACCCTGAACAAATAAAGCAGTATTGAAGTTGAAATCAAAGTAGGATTTCTTATATTTTCTAAACTCAGATCTTACTGTGTAGCCACACAGCAAAACATCTTGGGACTGGTACTAAATAACCGACCTCTAGAAGCCCAGTGGAACAGAAATGACACCTCAGAACGAAATCTGTGTATCTGTGCACAGCTGTTCGTGAACCATGTGTTGAAGTACTCTCAATAAGGAGCTGACTGTCTCTTTAACAAATGGTGCTGAGAAAACAAGATAGCCAATTGCAGAATCATGAAGCAGGAGCCATTCTGAAAACCGTACAATCAGAGAAACTAAGGCTGAACTCAAGACTTCATTTTAGTTAATATTAAAAGCCTAAGATCTCTTGATTGTCACATGGACATTTTGGCATGCATTCAATAACGATTGTGTTTATTAAATGCCATTGAATCGGTGTCATCCGTAGTGACGCTGTGCACAACAGAAAGAACCACTGGCCAGTTCTCTGCCATCTTCTCCCTGTCCCTGCAATTGCGCCGATTGCTGCAGCCATGCTGTCAGTCCGTCTCCTTGAGGGCCTTCCTCTCGATCACTGCCCTGCACCTTTGACAAGCATGATGTCCTTCATCAAGGACTGGTCTCTCCCGACAAGAGGTCCAAAGTACTTCAGACATTCTCATTATTCTTTGGCAGTACTTCTTCCAAGACAGAGCGATTCGTCATTTTAGAGGTTCCTGGTACAGTTCAAATGCTTCTTGATTCTTCTTTGGTCTCCCTTATGCCATGTCCTACTTTAACACGATTACGAAGTCATGGAAAGCACCATGGCTTGGGTCAGGCACACTTTAGTTCTCAAAGTAACATTACTGCTTTTCAATACTCTAAGGAGGTTTTATGCAGCAGATTTACCTAATACAGTATAACTATTGTTCTCTTGACTATTGCTTCCACGAACATTGATTATGGATCCAAGAAAAGCAAAATCATTGACAACTTCAAATTTTTCTCCATCAAATATGATGTTCCCTATTGATCCAGTCGTGAGGACATTGAACTTCTTTACATTGAATTGTAATCCATATTTAAAGCTGTAATTCTTGATCTTCATCAGTAAGGGCCTTGTTATCCTTGCTTTCAGCAATCGAGGTTGTGCCATTGGCATTTCACAGGTTGTCCATGAGCCTTCCTCCAATCCTGATGCAGCATTCTGCTTCAGATAATTCAGCTTACCTGGTTATTTGTGCTTCATACACATTGAATACATATGATGAGATTATACAACTTTGATGCACACCTTTCCAATTCTACTCTGCTTAATTTTTTGTTGTGAAAGATAAGAACAAAAAAAACCAGAAAAAATATAGAAACAATTTTCTAAGGCCTCTCCTAAACATACAATTTTGGATAATGGGGTAGAAAGAAAACAAACAAACTGTGTTGGGTCAATTCTGATCCATAGGGATGCTATGTAAAGTTTTCAAGACTGTAACTCTGTCGCAGAGCAGATTCACCTTTCTCCCAAGAAGCAGCTACTAGGTTTGAATCACTGACCAGCAGACTAAAATAGATAACAAAATGAAGAAATCTAGAACAATACAGAGGGTAGAAGGACAAATAGGAACCAAATATCCTTCTGAAATGTAAGCTCATCACTAAGAAAAATATTGCATAAACAAAAGGACTTTTCAGTTGAATGGAAAATTGATTTGGTTGCTTTATGCACTTACCTTCCTTTTCGGCACTCTCTTACTTGAAACAAAGTATTTGCATGTGTACATTTCCAGGCCTTTAAAGTTCAGAATTTTGCCCCCATGTGTGAGTCTGTCAATGTATTTGAATTTTATTAAGTCTCATCATTCTGGAAGCTCATATTTCAAGAGGTGGGGAATAATTAATTAGATATTAAAATAGGATCTATGGACTTTTCATCCCTCCTCCTAGAAAGGCCACCTTATCAAGTAAGCTAAAGTAGATAACTCTAATGATGAAATCCACACCTATTTTACATTTTAAAATAACTAAAAAAGTTTGAGAGCCTATTGTGTTCACAATATTGTTTTCAATTACACTAATATATTGATATATATTCTTTGCCATTGCATTTTGGAGACCATAAAAATCTCAGGAAGTTTTAATAATAAAAGAACCAAAGAACCCCACAAAATAAATAAAGAAAGCACCAAATCCAGTTCTGGTAAAGTAGTCATTCCACTTGACTTAGATAATTGGAGGACATTAGCCATAGTAAAAAGTATACAATTATGTGCTTTAAAGACATCATATTTGATTTTTGCTCAGGATAAGATAAGCATATTTTAAAAGACAAGGCATATATTAATAAATATACATACATTTAAACAAAAGCTGTTTTCTGTATATCTGACAGAGCTAGTTCAGCTACTTGGCCTGTGTCCTGTGTGTGTGTATGTGTGTTGGGGTTATGTGTGCCTGTGTGTTATCAAGCCAATTGGTCCTTAAGCAACGCAACCAGGGGTCATGTGTGCTGGTGAAGATTCCCTCGGTCGGAGCTAGTTATTCCTGTCAGATGATGTGCATTCAGTACTGGGGAAGAGAACTAGACAGAAGGCTTTTCTAGGTGCCGTGGACTATGAACTCCTGTGGAGGCTCCTCGCGTCACACACCTACGCTCCTTGTCAGCACTCCTCTCGCTTGTTATACTTTGAACTGTTTTTTAAATGATTTTTTTCTTTCTGTAATTAGTAGAGGAATAAGAGAACCATACTCAAATGTAACTCCTACTTCTACATGGGATTAAGGACGTGAGCTGGCTTTCATCAAATGATTATTTTATAAGATGGAGCTCTCTTTTGTCCATTTACAGAGAGCCCAACCTGGTGTTCTCCCTGTCACAATAAAATTATGAAAATACTTGATGAACTGTTTGTAGGTATTGAGCCCCCCTTTTCCTATCTCACTCACCCCTGGATCATCATCAACCTATTTTAATTTAGTACCACCCTCTTGATTTTGATAGTCTTAGCAAACTTCTGGTAGCTATTTTAAATAAATGCTGTTTGGTACTTGTCATACTTGATATGTAAGATGCACTCATATATATATTTTTCATTACTTTGTGGAGTTTTTTTTGAAATACTCTTTTGTTCCTGTGATAACCACATCCTTCTCCTTTCTTCATTCACAATGACTACACTTTCTAACTCATTTCAAACTCTTCTGTGATTTGATTTTCTGTTGCTGTTCTACTACAGCTCCTGTTCCTTTCTCACTTGACCTGCTTCTTGAGGACCAGATTCTACAGTACACGGACTTCATTACCATACATTTGTTGAAGGCTCTTTGGGTAGCATGCCTAGTTCAGACTTGATATTTTTAGCAGCTCTCTAAATCTTACTTCATACTAGACTTATGAGATAAACTTAACATTTATTGTCTTTTCACTCTTCTATTCGATGCTCCTCCCCATGCCTGGGTAGCGGTTAAGGTAGGCTCATTTCTACTGTGGATCTCCCTCTTGACTGGCATTTGCCGCTGTGTTAGATGATTCAACTTCTCGGACAACCACTGAAACTTCTCTAGTGCCATTTAAAGTTTCAGTGTTTGAAGATCTTTCTGCTCCTAGACTTCTTGTATTGTCATATAGTACACTCCACTTTATTCATTTTAGTGATTGCATTCTGCATTGTAATATAATCTATATTTTACTACGCGACTCAGTTGAATTTTGTGTCCAAAAGGGATATTTTGAAGTGTTTGTAAATGTAATTTACATGTTACACATTAAAACAAAACACCCAAAACTAAGTTTGTTATTTTTTCAAAAGTAAGGTCATTGAGTCTCAGGAAAATTAAGATCATTTTGTAAAAATTAGAATTGTGTAAAAATAGATGGTGACTGCATCAGAACACAAAACAGAGGGGAGTGACATCATTAACCGGTCATCACAGGTAGTGGCACTCTTACATCGCACCTTGGCGTTCATCACTGCCAGACATACATTGTTAATGTACAAAATACTCTAATAATACAATTTATACTATTGTTATAAATAATACATTTTAAATAAAATGGTCAATACGTGAGGTCTATTTTTATTTTGTGTTAATCACCATCACTGTTCTTGAAAAGTATTTTGTAATCAGACAAAGTTTAACTGATTTTAAAAGCGGAGGCATTATATTTTATATGCCTACCTAGAGAGTTTATAAAAATGTATTCAACATTTCTGAAATGTACCATAGTTCTCATTTACAAAAGAAAGTACCTTATAAAAATATTTAGTTCATGATCTTATTTTATAAATTATGAACGCATTATTTTACGTCCATATTCCGCAGATGTTCACTAGATAACTACCATTTTATGTTAACAATAATCCCTTTCTTAGATGATTAAATAAACTTAGAAAGCACTCTTTTAAAAAAAATTGCTTTCAATCTGATTTCCTTATGAGTATAGGAGTGCCTTATATGTATTTATGCTTACTTATTTTAGAAATATCCAGACTAATTTAGCAACAGTTTCTCTATGGAGCTCTGACGAGCTTGCACTATAATTATATTGTTCGCCGTCTCTGTTATCGAAGGCACCTTTGCACATTTAGGGCCTTTCATAACAGAGAAAAACCCAATGAAAAGACTTTTCATGTGTCTTAACTCTGAGGAAATACAAGGAAACACTACAAAAGTGATTAAAGGAAGTGAGGGTCAAGTTTCCTGGTTAGTTTCACTTGAGACCCTTCGTTTCCATCCTCACAGAGCTCTCAGTATTTGAAGTAAATGAATTGGTAAGATAATCAGCCATTGTCTGGAAAGGAATATGACATTGATAAAAAATGGAATAGGATGTTAGGTTACATTTCAACAACTCCTTTTAAAGTCTAAAATTTAAATTTAAGTCACTCTTCTGAAAGCGTTTTTTAAAAGTAATTTTCTGATTCTGATGGATTATTTCTGCTCCGTTGAATTGATTAAACGAGGTTTACTGGAAATGGGATTTACATTGACAATGTTTCTGTATTTACTTGTTAAACTTTATTATGAAATATCACCCTTCCATCGAGCAAGAACTATATGAACTGGGATAAAGATTATTTTAAAAAGTCACTGGTATTATCAGTAGATAGTGATAGAGGATTATCGATTACGAAATCTGTTTCAAATTCTAATCCTTAAAACATTACTAACATTTGCCATTTGACCGCTGTAAGCATGACGTCAACACCCACGGAATGAAAATAATGATACTGGTTGTGTAGTGGTTACGAGTGGGGCTCCTGCCTGGAAAGTCAGCAGTTTGAAACCACCAGTTGCTTCCTGGGGGAAAGTGGAGGGTTTCAGGCTCAGAACCCAGAGGGGCAGTTCTGCCTGGCCCGTGAGTATAGCTTGGAGTTGGAATCAATTTGATGGCAGTTTGGGGTTTTATTGTTGTTGTCGTTATATCTTATTTACAAATGAATTTTGCTTGTCAACACCTGGAAGAATTTAATTAGCTTCATGTATTTTTTCATGAAACATATTTAATAAATGCATACAATTTGTAGGCATTGTATACAGATGATCAGTATGAAAAGAAACAAATATTATTTGAAAAAATAATAATATAGTTATTGATAATAGCAGGAAATTATGAACCATTTTATCATTGGGGCTGGAGCCTTCAAAACTGGTGTTCTAAGGTACCAGTAGTCTGAGGGTTCCCAACGTCAGGTGTAAGGGAGAGTATGTGATTCTGTGGCAAATGGAAAAGGGAAAAAATCAGAAGGAGCTGAGCCCTATCTACTTACGTTTTGTAATCACCAATTGGATACTGTACTCTTCTTTCTTTGAGGAAGAGGAATGGAACAAGGCTAGATAAATACACTTTTCCTTTCTTCAAAATTGTATCCCTTTTTTGGAACTAAGAATAAGGAAATGATAAATTTTTCCATAAATGCGAAGGAGAACCTAACCTTGTCCCCTGAACACATAGGTTCTGATGCACATATGTATCTGATATACCTTATAATTCTTTTATTTTATTTTTTGCCAAGCAGTTCTTTTAATTTTTAACTTGGTGATAATTAATATACACGCAGTCCAGCAGTTCAAGACTATCAAGAATGACTTGCAGTCATCGCCACTCTCAGTGTTGGCAATGATGGGCCTGCTTTTAGATCCTCTGTTACCCATTCAAGTTGACTCCCCAGTGTATATGTAATTACATAGAGAGATATAATTCTCTATATGATGTATATATATATGTAATTATACATAGATATAATTCTATTTGTAACCTGTCTTTTATAGGACACATTTCATAATTCATTTTGAGTTAATTTTCTGTTGGTATAAGATGCATTTGGTGGCTTAGGAAATTATTAGCAAAAATGAAGTGTGATGGCTTAATCTTGAACTGGATATTAAGGATATTTTAAAATAACGAATAGTACACTACCTCATTTGGATCATATCAACTCAAGGTAAAAATGATTAATGTATTTGTTTGCTTATGTTTTTGGTTGAAAGTGGTGCCCACATCTAGGCACATTGCCCATTTCCTGGTGCTATATGTCTAAAAAATTAGCCGTTGGAAACACCATTAAACAGAATTCCACTCTGACACGTGGGTCCGCATGAAACATTATTGATTCCATAACAAGTGACTCTAACAATCCTCATCAATACAGAAATATGATCTTTATGTATTTGTGCAAAACTTATGCATTTTATATAAAATATTTTAATTCAATTATGTATTAATTCCAGCTGATCCATACACATATGACTAATAACATATCTTTCTAATATTTAAAAACCTTTATTATTCCTGCTTATGTGTTCCCTGGAGTCTCACAGATATTTCACTTCCAAGTTCACTGTCGTTGAACTGCAGCAGACTGATCGTGACCCTGTAGGAAAGAGCAGAACCGCCACTTCGGATATTTGAGCCTCAACAGGAGCAGAAAACTTCCTATTTCTCTTGGGCGGTGACTGGTGCATTGAAGCCACTGGCCTTGTGGCTGGCCACTAAATGCGTTGTGCACTGAACCACCAGGAACGCGTCGGCGCTTTCTAGTGTGCTTATCAGTTTCCTTTCTCTATGTTCATCTCTCTCAAAACAAAAACCAGATCCAAACAAACCTTCCAGAATCCTTGAGAGAGTGTTGAAGATTGGCCTTTATTTACTGTCTTAAATGTGCCTCCAAATTTCTCCCCCCGCTCTGATTTTTATTATTGGATAACATGTTGTAAATGATTCTTTCCCTGTGAATCTTCTAATAATTACCCCTTGCTTTTAGATTTTGAATTGTACGCACATTCAAATACAACCTTTGCTGTGTTTAATTCCATATTTTGACTTGTTGATGACAAAGGTTAGGAAGGCCTTTATGATTTCAGTGAGAAATTTGATATCCAGGAATCTAAAATAGTGCCTAATTTAACCCAAATGTGTAAGGGAAGATCTAGTAGTTGGGCTGTTAGCCATGAAATCAGTGAGGTAAATCAGAAATAAGGCATTTTGTAACCTGGATAGATAAGGGGTACCTTAAATCAGGTAAAAATGGCAAACCTGAACAGCTAGAACATTCTATGAAGAGATCATTTTCAAGGTCAAAACTATAGAGATTTCAAGGAATATGTGAAGGGAAAGAAGATTAACTCCAGTCTCATTGAAGATAGTGAAAAGCAATTTCAATAGTGTTAGAACATTTTCAGATTACAGATCAAATGGAGAGAAAAGATGGTGAGAAAATGAAGGTAGCTGGCATATTTCCTGTCTTCTAGAAGCTTGGCAAAGAAGAGAAACAGAAAATTTTCCTAAAATATTGGGTTGAAATAGACTTAACTGTGTTCTGGCAAGAATATAAAAGCTTTCTATATTCTCATATGTGGTTTGTCATAAGATAAGACACTTTGATGCATTCCCTGTCTTCTCAGATGGGGCTTCCAGGCTCTGTTGGGGACGGAGCTATCTTCAAATTCAGAGGAGTGATGCTGCATCTTGGACCACAGATGCTCTTCCCTGCTCTCGAGATTTGTGCAACAGTTTGCTTCCTTTGTGTCTTGTGAAAGTTTGCGTTCCATCCTTCTCACTTTACCTGGGGTTGTTAGAGGCTACCATACTGAACTCCAGTCATCTGGAGGTTGCCCTCAGACTGGAGGGCTGCAGAGCCCATGTGCAGACCTGTTCCTCCTGCATGTCTCACGTCAGTAACTTAATTCTTAGCCCAAGAAGTCTCCTGATTGAGAGCCAAATCTAACCTTAGATGACAATTGATCTAGTGGGGAAGGCCCTATTATGAACAATTTCAAATGACACTTCTAAAATGAGAGAAAGGGCCACTAGCATGTATTCAACTTCAGCTGAATTATTCTCCCATCTAAATTCCATTTTTATATCATCCTTTGCATAATTAAATATAATTTTTATCTCTTCTTAAATGCACAAAAGACTAAATTGAAAAATTACAGACATTTAGGAGGATATATATATATATATTTGCTTTTCAGTATTTCAGCAAATAGCAACAATCATTGCAAAAAGAAAAATAAAATATTTTTAAATTGAAATAAAAACACCAAATAGTTAAAACTCATTTTGGGGGGATTATTTCCGTTTTACTTAGTATAATATATGACTTGCTTTTTCCCACAAGTTTCCTCCAAAGTTTGGTAATGAAAAACAATAAGCCTTGGATCTAGGTGCATTTGGGGAGTAGCTCTGACTTAGGGGTCCTCGCGGAGCTGTCGTGAAGTTGTAAATGTGGGATCCACTCTTAAAGCTTGCCTGGGAGAGGATCTGTTTCCAAGACCACTCTCATCGGCTGTTGGGTGAAGTTTGTTTTTTTCTCCGTAGGAAAATTCACAACATGGGAATATATATGCTATATATAGTATATATGGCATGCTAGTTCTTAAGAAATAACTTTTCACAATTACATGTGATAGGTAAGGTCTGACATAATCCGGGTATAAATTACCCCCACCCCTCACTTAGATGCTCCCTTAGTCGTCGAAGGTGCCTTGCTGGCAGAATAGTTATGCAGTGGGCTGCTGACCACAAGGTCATCTGTTGCAAACCAGCAGCCTCTCCGTGGCAGAAAGACAAGGTTCTCTACTCCCATAAGGAGTTTCAGTGTCAGAAAGCCACGGGGGCAGTTCTACCCTGTCCTGTTGAGTCGCCATGAGAGAAACTCAATGGTGAGGAGTTTGCTGTTTTTGAAAGGGAAATCCTCTCCCCTTGTGCATGGCCTGGGCCTTGTGATTTTCACAATAAACAGTAAAAGTACTGACGTGTCACTCCAGAGTCTAACTTTGTTTTAGATTGGGGCTAGAGTTCAGTGGGGGCCAGACTCCTTCTGCTTGTCCCTGGTACATGCATGGCTCTAGTACAAAACCAAAACCCATTAAGTCAATTATCCTAACAAAGCAACAAGCCATGTAGCAGACAACAAAAAACAAACAAAATAAAGCCAGGCAAACAAAACCCCATATAAACAGAACAGTAGAACATTGCCAATCATCCCCTTCAGGTATAGGGTGAGTGCGCTGGTAACATCATCAATGTTTCCAGTGACAGGGCACTCTGCACA
The DNA here is from genome assembly GCF_000313985.2 of Echinops telfairi. NCBI lineage: Eukaryota > Metazoa > Chordata > Mammalia > Afrosoricida > Tenrecidae > Echinops > Echinops telfairi. The sequence continues at coordinate 25,528,829 of NW_022111369.1, read as the reverse complement.
CTGTACTTATGAGGAATCTACACCAGTACAGTTCGACCAGAAGCCAGGAACTGCGAGTTGTTGCTCCACACAGTTTTTTGTTTTTTTTTCCTGATTTGAGCTCCACAAGTTTTGATCTCTCATTCGATTGAGCTCTGTTTATCTTAAGCATGGGGACTGGTGCCAGGGAGAAACTTCCTGGAGGATCTATAGAATTTTCTATATATGACCTATTTTCTAGCTAGTGTTTGATATTGCATAATATTGTGCTGTAAAATAAAACATCATAGAGTTCATTTTATCAAACCCGATTAGGTTGAATAACGCTATAAATACACATACACCCGAAGGACCGGGGAAGAATGACACTAAGATCAATTAGAAAGCTCTACAGATACACATGCAAGAGATTCGGATCATATTCACTGATGGTGAAGATATGGAGACAAAGGATATGTTTGGAAATGGCATTTGCCCTGCTCCAGGTATTTCAGTACCAGGCCACTTCTGAAGGGGAAGAAAAAAGATGAGTGGGGTGAAAACACGGAGTGAACATTTGTGAACGTTGAGTGAGGACCTTTGTTATTTTTTTTCTTGTCTGTACTCCCTCACTTTACTTTCAATAATATGTACAACATATTCCTATCGTTCAGCTTCTCATGGTCTCCCTATGTCCTTGTCTGTGTTCGGCTGCGTCTTTCTCCTCGCCCTCATTACGACCCTCATTACGACCGCGGTGTTATCGGACCGTGTGCTAGATCGCTTTCTTTAGGCATTTATTTTCCAGTGTGTATTACTGAACCTTGCACATTTAATAAATGTTTGTTCTAAAAGGAGTGGGATTAATGAGTGTATTACTAGGTCTAATAGTGCCCCCAGGGCAGCTGATCTCAAATATATTTGTTAGAGGTCAACAGAAAATGAGACAATGACTAGTTTTATATTTCTTAAGAGCTGAGCTAAACCTTCAGTAAATTTATTGTGGCTGGAAACCTATTCCATATTCATTTCACCATTAACGCTTAGTTTCTCAGTTTCCAACATAATTTATATTTGACTTCTTTTATATAATCTTAGGGACTGTGTGCTGTGTTTCGTTGTGTGTACAAGTTTCCATAACCTCAAAATGAATAATGCCTTTCATACTTACTTTTCTTGTTGTATTAACAATTCTGTAGAATTCATATACAAATTATTTTCTATGCTTATTTTATGCCTAACATTTTATTGATGTGCTTTAAGGGTATACCTGTTTAAAATGCCCTGCTAACGTTATATTAGCAAGTATTCAAAGCATGGCTATTGACAATAAATCTAGTCCCTAAGTCCTAGAAAAGTACAATGATGATGATTAAGGAGAATTTTTCAAACACTTTTATTGCATTTTACAGCCAAGAAAAAGGTATGAGTCAAAAATATCAAACTGATAGGTAACATGATCTTATTAAGTCTGCTGGCAATACGTAAATCAAAGGAAAGATATGTAAATTATTGTGACATCCCCATGTAAATAATTGTGAATTCACATTGTAAATATAGGGTTGTATTCCCTATTTCTAAATTAGCTTCAGTATTCCTGGTCTTGCTGCAGGTTTGAGCATAGATGAGAAGCCATTAGCAGCTTTATAACCCCAAGACCCAATCATAACTCATAAGGATTGCAAAGTGCTCATGAATATGGAGGCACATACTCATTGCCTAACAACCATTTGTAAATTTTTGCACCAAAACAGAGTCTTTTATCATTTCTTTAAAAATCAAAGTGAGAGAATCAATTTCCTTGCACTCTTAATTTACAAAAAAAAAAAATGGCTTTAAAGATATTTTCTTCACATCTGTTTTATTAGAATATATCTAGCTGATATTGCTTTTAAATAAGTGGAATACTAGTGTGAAATAGCCATATGGGAGCTCTCGGAGGACCAGGTCTCCCTATTTCCTGGTGTAGCCCTGCTGACAGCATGTTGACGGGAGGAGAGGGAAACTACTTCAGGAGACGCAGAGGGTCACATATGGTAGGGCAATTCTCATTGTTATTAGGTGCCCTGTGTTGACTTTGACTCATGGCAACTTTACTTGTAATAGATATAAAATGTTCCCCTATTTTGGCAACAGCTTTATAATCATTGGCATATTTGAATCCATTGTGTGATTATTGTATAAAACAATCCCAATACAGTTTGCTTCGTTTTTCCCTGACACTCTATGTTACCATGCCTGATGTTCTTCCTGGTGATTGGTATTTTCCAATGGTGAGTCCAAGGTAACAGAGCTGAGGTCTCTCCGTCATTGTTTCTGATGAGTTTTCTGTTTGTCTTCAAGCTATTAGGTCCCAAATCCAATTCTTAATCACACATTCTAGAGAGAATCTCTCACTGGGCACCATTTCCTTACAACATATCTGACATTCTCAGCATGCTAAAAATAAGACAGATCATTTGGGGATGATTTCATTGCGTACCAATTTTATTTTTCTTTCGTTTGAAGCCTTTTACAACCTGACCATCATTTTCTTAATTATTAATGTTTTATATTTCACCCTTGCCATTCACCCAATAGGGGGCATTGCATATTTGTTTGGGAATGAACTAGATAATGGTAAATAATTTTGTGTTTTTTTAAAAAGTCTTATTGATCAATGGCTCGTTACTACTCACTATTCATTTGCTACCGATATGTGTGCACCTGCCCCAAAGACCTATCTTTGAAATACCACCCGGATGCTCCTGGGAGTGAGACTTTAGGTTGCTGAGTTTGGGCATGTTGTCAGGAAAGGCCAATAACTAGGAAAGGAAGTTACTTTTAATAAAACAACGAGTCAAGAACAATGAGGAAATAGTCAAAGAGCTGGAGTTTTACCATAGACAGAAATATAACAATTTCATGACGATGGCCTAGGTGCCATCATTAGCTCTAATGTAGTTTTATCAATCCCATAGCTCCTGATGTGCAATGAATAGTTGACAATATTTTTGCAGTATCATATGTATGGTATCTTGGTAATTCTAAATACTTACAAGTCGGTTATTATTAGAGGGTGTCCTCTAGAAGGTTAAGTATTCATTATGAGGCACAGTTTAACACAGTCTATTCAACTAAACAGACATACTCATATCAACACAGTCTATTCAACTAGACAGACATACCCATATCAACACAGTCTATTCAACTAGACAGACATACTCCTATCTATAGATGGGTAACCTCACCATATCCATATGTCTACATTTCCCCACAGCCTCTGACAAAGTTTGGAATGTAGTTTTCCAAAAAGATTCACTTTGCTTTGAATCCATTTCTCACAATTAGTCTAATGATCCATTCCTGCCTGCAAGGCCTCATTTGTGACTCCTCTTCTTCTGTCACAACATGACATCTCCACAGAAAGAACAAGTTGAGTTTATTTAGACTGAGGCCATGGAAATAAAGAACATGGAAAATTCAATGTTCTGCTCTGCTCTGGTGGCCCTGGATGAAGTTACTCAGATTTCCCTCAGGTCAATGGGCACTGGGTGATATTTAAATGATATTGTGATATGCTTATAATTACTAGTGCTAATCAGAACAATTCTAAAGCAGCAGCGAGCATAGTGAGAAGCTTATTTTTCTATATGAGGATTAATACCTGCGCTGAAATGAGTTCCTTTGTGTGGCCTTTTGCTTTGGTTGTTTGGAAGCCTCCCACCCACCCCTTGCCTAAACCCTTTGCCCTAGTTTTCTGCACCAGAAGGTTATTTTTTTGGTCCAGATTGATTGACATTTCCTGTGTAATTTGAAAACCACTTGAGCTTGATATATTCAGCTTTATATATATCCAGGATTAATGTACATTTTGAAAGACTTGGTCCATAAACTATGCAATTGAGGTGATGGTTAGCCCACTCAGGTCTAGTATGCAAATGAAGTGTTTGTGATCGATACAGAGAGGGTTCATGCCTTGAAATTCATGCGCTTTGGGCCTATATATACAGACAACCCACATACACTGGTCACGCAGAAAGAGCAGCAAGAAGAAGTGGAAGGAGGAGAAGGAAGACAAGAGAGAGGAAGAGAGAGAGAGGAGGGAGAGATATAGGATGCAAGGAGCCTCCTAGAAAAGCTGGAACATTTGTCAAGAGTTGTTACGCTGAACACAATGAGAGACCTTGACAGCGACCAGTCCGAGAAGTGGGTGCAAGAGTTCTGAAAGAGTCCTAGATGTTAGGATCAAGAGAAACTGTTCTGAGGGGTCCGAGGGGAGCCTCCCCTCCATGGCCTGGCAGAGAATATTGAAAGTAGCACAGGCTATCAGGAGAACCAGCAAAGCCCTCTTGGAAGAAATATACGTAGCAAGAATGATCCTTAGAACGTAGAGTGATGACATTGTTCTCATGTACTTTGGACATGTTATCAGAAGAAAGCACCCTGGAAAAGATCATCATACTTGGTAGAGTAGAAGGACAGTGGAAAGTAGAAAGAGTCTGATCAGTAAGATGGACAGATACCGTGGCTGCAATAGAGACACAAAGAGTAACCACATGGATGGAGCAGGATCCGTCAGTGCTTTGTCGCTAATGCGTGGTGTTGCTCTGGTGGAAACCGACTGACAGCCCCTTACAACGACAACACGGTCTGCGAGTGCTCGCTTGCCATTGCAAAGGCTTCTCAAACCCAGAAGAGAAGTAAAGTTGCTAAAGGAGGGGTGACTGGCATAAGCTTTATTATTTATTTTTATTTTTTTAAAGCAAGAGTTAGAGGTCTGTGTGATCCCCACCTTATGGGAATGTTCTTTGGGCTGATTCTGGTCAATTATCCTCTATGAAGTTCAAACGGTAGCATTATTGCAATTATTACCTCTCCCTACATTTTACTGTTCCACAGTTGGGTCACAACCTAATAAATCTATGTTTATGGAAGCATTGTTCAAGAAACTTCACAACACAATGAATGGGGCAAATCTGCTGCACGAGATCCTCATAAAGTGTTTAAAAGCACAGGTGTCATTTTGAGAATGAAGGCGCACCTGACCCAAGCCGTGCCATTTCCAGCCACCTCACGTGCCTGTGAAAGCTGTACTGGGCAGTGTTTCCTTCTGTGTCTCGGACATCCCTACCTGAGTCAGAACCAACTGGAAGGCAAGAGCTGGTGTCAATTAAAGTTTATACAAGGATTGCGATTCACCATATACACTTACTAATGGGGGCTTCTGGTCAGTTTTCATTTAAGACTGTTGTCTGCTTTGTCATCATGCTTGATGTGTTGGCTACTAACCTCAAAGTCAGCACTTGAAAATCACCAGGTGCTCCTTGGAAGAAAGAAGAGTCTATCTACTCCTGTAAAGATCCCCAGGCTTAGAACCCACACAGGCAGCTCTCCTCTGTGCTGGGGTAGATCAGGGTCTGCTCAGGGACTCTGAGTTTGATTTTTGTTTGTTCGTTTTTACTCCAATCAACACACGCATCCGAGAACCCTCTGCTCAGTAGGCCAGACTTAGTGATTTTTAGAACTGTAGACAAGCACTTATGATGGGAAAAACTTTAGTTTAGAGTCCAAATTGGCTTTTATGCTTGGCCCCAACTACAATTTATTATTTATAATAAAGATTAATATATGTAAATTATGAATAACTATGAGAAAAAAGTTTGTGGGAAATGGAATTAAAAGATAATGAGATTTTCCAACAAACTCTTTAAAGCATCCTTGTATTATGTTTAGAATGTCTTGCCTACATATCATCTTGAAAATTGATTTTATGTTTGTAATAAGCACCATAGTAGAAATATCTATGAGTTACTAATTTCCTTTAAAAATCAAAGCACGGTAGAATTATGCATGATTCTAATTTTTTCACCCAGCCCCATAATACAGTTCTAAATAGGAACACTGATATTCAGACTTAAGAATAGTCATATGCAAAGGCATATACATTGAATGTTTCTTATTTTTTATTCTTTAATGATTTCCAAGGATAGTTCCCAGATTTATAAATATCTCCATTTACCAGATTTTTGATACATAACTAATGTGTAAAGCCTGTCAGTTTGTATTATTTTTTGTTGAAGAAATCTATGTAAAATTAATTATATCAAATTATTCAGCCAGCCATTGTTCATTATCTTCCCTCTGGTCTACTTAATCATCCTTACTTCTCTCTACTGCTCATGAATCCTGGTCTTCAGCTAAATGAAATAACTCATCGATGTATGCCCTAAATGTTTCCACTCACATCCCTTTTCCCCCTCATTTTGTCATTTCTCTACTCTTTAAATGTCATAATTCTACCTAACACTCAACTTCCCCTTGTGCACAATGTATTCCCCTATCTCTCGTGATCTCGTGATCTTATTTTAAATTTATTTTCTAGAATAAATCTTGGCATATATGATCTCCTCTGACTTCCATCGTCTTACGAGGCCGGGGTCAAGGATGCCTCGTGTTGCATCCTTCTTTACCTCCTCAGGCACCACCCATTCCCCCATACTACTCTTCATCGATGCTGGATTTTATAACTCATTGCAATGGCCACAAAGCACTCACAGTCAACATTCACTTTTAAGGGGGTTTATTAGGGAAGTGAATATGTTACCTACCACATGTCAGGATCCGCAAACAGCAAAGATAGTTACCCGTTTCCTCAGCCAGCAGCCAAATCTCTCTCCAAGTCTTAGTCTTTCAGCAATGTGTCTCTTGTCCTTAGCCCCCATGGGTGAGGACGCTGGCTTACTTGTCACTGTGTTCCATGGTTGCAATCTCCAGCCAGATAATAAGAAGGTACCTCATAGTCTCGGCTCTGTTCTGAAAAGTATCCGTGCCACAGTCTGTAATCTGGTCTTGGTGGACTCAGCCACTTCCAATTGAGATCTTGAACTTGCTCTTTCTTCCTAGGTCTTCCAGGTTTCTGCTTTTTCTCTACTGCTTCAAAGTTAGCTTATCACTATATCCAATGGAATGGTAATAAAAACTGACCTCTCTGTATCATCTAATGTTTTCCTTTGTTCCCTATGCAGAAAAATAATACAATTTTAGGGTTTGGATTAAATCCTACTCATTACAAGTGATGTTATTAATTTTTTGAAATGGATGTAAAATATGTGTCACTGGAATCATATTTCATGGGTGCTTACAATGTAGTGACATTGATGACGTTCAGCAGTATTCAATTTAAATAAATTCCAATCATTTCTGTGTCCCCTAAGCAATAACTCCCCATGTTTTTCTCCTGCCTGCCCCTCAGAACAACTTTGTCTTCAGTAAGAGCCCTTTCTAGCTATTCATATAGGTAGAATCAGACAATGTTTGTCCAGTTGTGCCTACGTTTTTGCTCAGTCTAATGTTTCCAAGGCTCATCTGGGTTGAAGGATGTATCAGAATGCATACATCTCTGGAGCTGAATAAGAATCTATTGTTTGAATGCACCATGTTTTGTTGATTTTGTATGGGTTGAAAGACATTTGAGTTTTCCCTCCTTTCTATTTGTTTTGAACAACCGATATCAGAATGTGCTTCATGTTTACAATTTGTCAGTACATACACTTCACCTGCATTAATGGTCTCTTCAAATCCATGCTACTATAAAATGTTCCTTTCTGCAAGTGAACTTTAAGAGGGCAATGTAGTCAGAGAGTACAAACTATTCCATTCCTGTGTACATGTAAGGGGAAAGGTTCTCATAAATGAACAAGGTCATAAACGCATTAAAAGAGGTGATACAACTGCACATTTGAAGGCAGCTGATTGATGGTTGTGACATGTGCTTATAGCTAAAACAACAAAATCAAACATTTAAAACATGTCTTTTCACATATCTTTTGATATATATACTTTGTGGAAAAAAATATATAGTTCCAGCTAACAGGTTAAAGGAGTATTTCATTCCAGTTCAAAAATTGGCCCCATGTGATTCACGTGACCCTTGGTTCTGGTCAAGTGGAACAGAATCACTGGCATGGGATGGCAGAATCATTGCTCCTCTGAAACTAAGGATGAAGAGAAAATGCTGAAATTGGTAAGAATCGGTTCTGTACTGCCTGTGACATGAACTTGGTAAGAGTTGGTTCCTTTGTAGCCTGCCAATCCTTAGGATCAAAGTGAGGGATAGAAATCGTGTTGCAGAGAAGAGCAAGTTCTAAAGGTGGTGTAGGGGAGGGAGAGTATCCTAGGGGAACAAAGGGCAGTCTCAGTGTGATTCCCAAACCCTCAGGAGCATTTGGTTGTTGATGTGTCACATAGCACTGAGCACCATATAATAAATAATCTGGTCTTTTAAAATTGACCATGTTGATAAGTGAGCAGTAGGTATATTAGTTTTCTATGACTGTGTGATAAATTACCACAATCTTGGTTTCTTAAAACAACTGAAGTTTATTAGATCAAAGCCAGGAAGATTAGGCATGGTGTAGTCTGGTTCTCTGCTGGGCTTGTCACAAGGCTGAAATGGAGTGTCATCTGGGCTGAAGCTGAAGGTAACAAGGGATATTGTGCTTTCAAAAGTAGTGATATTGCTGGGAGAATTGAGTGTGTGTGGCTGCAGAACTGAATTTCTCATTGGCTTGTTGACTGTCAGCTGGGAGCTAGGCTCAGTTGCTAGCAGCTACCGCATTCTTGTAGCCCCTTAAACCCTCCTGTGATCCCCAGAGGAAGAGCATGTTCAAGTCTTCTCCCTTCAGAATCTCTGCTTTTAATTGTACCAGCTTGAGAAAGCTTTTTGTTCTGAAGTCTTCTTGTGACTAGGTCAGCTCCACTGGACTATTCCCTCAGATTTAAAAAGAACTGATTCTGGGCCTTAATTATATCTGTACAATCATTCAATATGACAGGCAACCTAGTATTTGACAGAATAATTGGAAGTAAGTTAGTAATAGTGGGATTTGGGAATATTTGGGAATATCTCAAAATTCTACCTACCATATTGATGCTCAGAGAAGTTACATACTGTGTTAGAGGTGGCTTTCAAATCTAAATAAAACAGTTTGTCAAGTTTTGATTGCAGCTATATACTCCCAGGGTACACATAAATGTGTACATTTATATATTTGTGTACAATATATACATTTACCAAAATCATCATCAAGCTAAGAAGAAATTGTCATTTTTCCATCCAGTGCTACACAATTATATACAACCTACTCTTAATTGAACATTATTTACTTTAGGTATTGTCATTCCTTTAAAATATTTTTTGAGAAATAGAGAGATAAAGAACATGTGGAAAATTTTCTTTAACACTCTCTAATGAAAAATTTATCACATTTTTCAACAATGTGTAAGCCATTTTGAAGTTAACTGGTCATTTACTTTTATAATAAAAGTCTAAATTTTCTTTCCAAAGAAAAATCAGAAATGATTTGTTTGTTTGTTTTCTCTTGGAAAATTGTAAATTCAGTATTTCTAGGGGATGTGGTTAAAGTGCTATTTATGAAAATGTTGTGATAGATATTCACCATTCCTATATAAGTCATTGACATCTTAGTATATTACTGATACAGGCCCTGGTGGCACTGTAGCCCAGGTGTTGGGTTGCTGACTGCATAGTTGGTGGTTCAAACCTATGAGACCTTCCTTAGGGCAAAGATGTAGCTATCTGCTCTCTTAAAGATGTGTTGTTGTTGTCAGTTTCCCTCACGGCAGTTCAATCCCGAGAAATCCTATTCACAACAGAACGGAATGCCACCCCGTCCCGTGCCATCCTCACAATTGTTCCTGTGCCTGAGCCCCTTGCTGAAGCCACTGTGGCAATCCATCTTTGTGAGGATCTTCCTCTCTTTCTCTGCCCCTCCACTTTACCAAGGGACTGATCTCTCCTGACAAAGTACATGAGAGGAAGTCTCTTCATCCTTGCCTTAAGGAGCCGACTCTGGGCATAACTTCTCCAAGACAGATAGATTTGTCCTTTTCGTCATCCATGGTACTTTCCATATTCTTCTCTAGCACCGCTGGTCAAATGAGTCTTGATTCTTCCTCAGTCGTCCTTATTCAGCGTCCAACCTTCATATTCACAGGAAGCAACTGAAAATACCCCGGCTTGGTTCAGGCCTGCCGTATTCCTCAGAGTAACAACATTGCTTTTTGTACTCAAAAGAGGTCTTGTGCAGCATTATCTATTTATCTCTTGATGGCTGCTTCCATAAGCATCTGTTGTGGATCAAAGCAAGACAAAATCATTGAGCACATCAAGCTTTTAGCCACTAATCATGATGCTACCTATCGGTCCATTTGTGAGGATTTTGGTCTGTGCGTTGTGTTGTAGTCCATCCTGAAAGCTGCAACCCTTGATCTTCATCAGCGAGTACTTCAAGTCCGCTTCGCTTTCAGCAAGCAATATTGTGACAATTACATATCATAGATTGTTAATATGTCTTCCTCCAATCCTGATACCATATTCTTCTTTTTCTTACAATCCAGCTTCTCTGGTGATTTGCTCAGCATAAAGATTGGATAGCTATGAAGAAAGAATACAACCTTCACATACACCTTTCCTGATTTTAAACCATGCAACATGTCCATACAACTGCCTGTTGATCCACGTACAAGTTTTTCATGAGTACAACGAAGAGTTCTGTAATTTCAACTATTCTCAATGTTGCCCATAGTTTATTATGATAAACCTAGTTAAAGACCTCTGCATAAGCAATGAAATACAAGTAAACAGCTTTCTTTTATTCCTTGTTTTGAGCCATGATCCATCTGACATCAACAGTGATGCCCCTTGTTCCACATCCTCCTCTGAATCCAGCTTGAACCTCTGACAGCTCCCAGTCAAGTGCAGACACCACTATTGTTTGATGATCTTCAGCAAAATATTACTTGTATGTAATATCAGTGATGTTGTTCTTTAATTTGAGCATTCTGAATAATTTGGTCATTCTGTTGGGTCACCTCTTTGAATGGATTCAAGGATGGATATCTTCCAACAATTTGGCCAACTAATTGCCTTCCAAATTCCCTAGCATAGACAAGGAGGTTCTTCCAGTGTTTCATCAGCTTGTCGAAACATTTCAGTTGATGTTTGATTAATTCCTAGAGTCTCATTTTGGACTAACGGTTTCAGTGCAGCCTGAAATTCTTTTCTTGAGCACCATTGTTTCTTGCTCATATGCTATCTCCTGAAACGGGGAAGTGTTGACTGGTTCTTTTTGTTACATAGATTCTGTATTATTTCCATTTTCTTTGGATGCTTCTTGCATGATTCCATATTTTGGCTACAGAATCTTTCAGGATTGCAACTCAAGGCTTGCATTTTTTCTTCAGTTTTTTCAATTAAAGCTATGCTGAGCATGTTCTTCCTTTGGAATTTCTAACATCAGTCCATTGCACACATCGTTATGATATTTGAGTTGGTCTTCTGAAGCAGCACATTGATATTTTCTAGTCTACACTTTGATTCCATCATTCCTTCCATTAGCTTTAGCTACTTTATGGTTAAGAGCAAGTTTCTGAGTCTCTTCTGACGTCCACTTTGATCTCTTCTTTTTCTGCTCTCTTTGTAATGAACTTTTGATTTCTCCATGAATGAGTTTCTTGAAGTCCTCCTACAGCTCAACAGATCCTCTGTCATTTGCGTTCAGGGCCTCAAATGTGTTCTTTAGATGTTCTCAAAACTCAGGGGGGGAGAGACTGAAAACCATATTTTGGCCTTCATGGGCTTGTGACGTTTTCTTCAGCTTTAATCTTCACTCACATATGAGCTATTGATGGTCGTTTCAACAGTCAGCCCCAGGCGTGGTTGTAGTTGATATTGAGCTTCTCCGTGGTCTCTTCCCATAGATGTAGTTCAAGTGTATAGACACCTTTTGTGTTGTTGATTACAGACATTTGCTATGAACAAATGGTTGGCCTTGCAAAATTTTATCATGTGATTTCCAGCTTCATTTCTAACACTAGGTCCATGTTTTCCATATCTATTATTCCTTTCTCCTTGTTTACAACTTTTACATTCCAATCATCAATAATTATGGATGCATCTTGATTGTATGTTTGATTCTTTCTGACTGAAGTTGTTGGCAGAAGTCTTCAATTTCTTCAGCACTAGTTTTCATGGTTGGTACATAAAATGTCCACAATTGTTGTTTTGATTGGGTTTCCTTGAATGCATCCTCAGTTCTACTTTGTCTTACAGGGCTACTGTGAGTCAGAACCAACTGAGTGGCATTATTATTATTTATACAATATTTGTACCTAAGTTTGCCATCTGTGGGAAAATTAGGTGTTTATAAATTAGTTGCTAACTGTCCATGGTTCTCAAGAACATGATTCCTATGAACTTTGTGGATATGTCTAATCTTTACAGCAACTTTTGTTGTGAAGCACTTGCATACTTTGCTTTGTACTCCGAAAAAGGGTTCTATTTTACAGGGTCCCTTGGAGGTCAGAATTATGATGGCAGTGAGAAAATAAAAGTAATACTTATTTGAAGGGCAGCATAGAAGCTGTAATGATTTTCATATATACCAAAATCAACAACAACAAACAAGACTTAAAATCCTTATCATCACTTCAATCAATATGGAGATTTCTCTCTCTCTTTTTAAGAAAGAAATTGATGCCAGAATCATTATCCTGCATAGCACGTAACTCCAAAATTGCTTTAAGAGGAATAAAACAAAGTTTACTAACAATGAACCACGAAAAAGGAACTAGAAAATTCGTTGACAGCTATCCAGTGAACACAGTTTAGGACAATCGGGCCCAGGTTAGGCATGACTGCATCTGTTCATCCTCCTGTCAACAGCTGGCGAGCCTCCTTCACAATGGCAGGGGAGAAAGCACAGGAAGCTTCCCTAGTTTACAAATAACATGTTGAGAAATTCCTTGACCCTCTAAACTCCCAACTATATGTTGAAAAATGTTTCACAGAATAATTGAATAAGAAACTATTACAAAGGAATAACTAATTTAGTTTACTGAAAAGAACAGTAGGACAACTTTTACATTGAAAATGGATAATCGGAAGAAATGTTATATAGCTGCAAGAACACAGTCTAGTATAGAGTAAAACTGAATTTCAGGGCGTATATAAATATTTATTTCATTCCCCTGTTTATATGCCCTGTCTAGAGATACATATTTCACGAGGGTTTTCATTATACAAAACTTTTCATTCAGCAATCTGTCAAGGCATTTTAATACATAGGTTTTATTTTAATAAATATTTTTATCATACAAAATTTAATATTAGCACAGCTGTACTTAATTGTCCATTAATTCATTTGCTTAAAAAAAGTGTTACTCAAAAGTAATATGTTGACGTCATTAAATGCCTTGAATATCACCACAAAACAACTTTGGAGCAAATTAGCTTCCAATTGACATCAATGTGCTCTTTAATGATGTTGTTTATTCAATTAAATTTTTCATAATTCCATCTGAGCTTCCAAACTTATATTTTTTCTCAAATTATAAAATTGTTGAATATTCTGCTATATATCAATAATTTACCTAGTGGTTTTCCTTATATCTGTGTAAAATCACCTTGACAAGCTCTATTTCATTCCATTACAATCTGTTTATGGAGGTATGTATGGATTTCTGAAGGTTTATCTCAAGTCATGTTTTCAACCAAGGCATCCCTGCAAGAAGATAAAAGCATCCAAAAACTTATCAGTTTAGATCATAGTATATTTTAACATTTATTTAGCATTACTAAATTATGGTAATAAATTGCAGTATTTCTTTTCTTAATTCAGGAAGGACTTAAATAATTTAGTGACTTTGATGTAGAGAAAAATATAGTTATTTATGTAGATAAATGAATAAACATCTGGGAATAATGTGTTCAGACTTTTTGTATAAGAAGTGTACATGAATATCACCAAAAACTATGTTTAATTAGTATATGTTTTAGAAGTTACAGATTTATAAAAGTTTGATTATTTAAACCAAAGCCATTGTTGTTGAGTATCTTTCTATTTACAGCCACTCAAAAGATAGAATTGAACTTATTGGCAGAATTCAAATAATTTTGCAACCAGTTTCCTGCCCTAATGAGTGTTTTAAGTATGAAAAGCAATATACTGAAAAGTAATTAATTGTTTTATACAGTTATTATTAAAATAGGAACAAAAAGAGGTACACAAAACTAGATTGGGTTGTAGGAAAAGTTTTAAAATATTAATAAAAATATTAAATAATGCCTGACAAAAATAATAAAACAGTTATTAATATAGTTCCACATTGCTGCTTGATTGACATCTTCTCTTGCAATATTCTTCTGATATTCTTCCACGTCACCTGTTGTTTTATTTTTCCTTAACTGTCTGTTCACTCTAGAGTAAGATCCCATTCTGTGGAGGTAGGCCAATTAGACAATAGTCATTTCGGTTTGGAGTGTGGAAAACAGCTAGGTGATTTCTCTTCTCTTGACATAATTATGTTCCTCTTTGAAAAACCCCTTTTTCACTTCTCCTGAATTTACTGTAACTGTTCTGACAATACTTTTAGCTCTTCCAACACTTTCAGGAATTGTATAATGTACTCATATCATCCTGTGGAAGTTTGGGACTTACCACAAAGCTTAAATGAATGGCCATATGTTATCCTCTGGTTGTTAAACACTTTGTCAGTTTACATTACATGTGTGCTTATTAAAGTAACAAACTGAAGGGAATAAAAATGCATATTTTATCAAAAGTATAATGATTTGTATGAAAGGAATAAAGAAATATGACAAAATAGTTCCATCTAATTTGTTGCACCTGTAGATAGATGAACAATATTATGTATGCTTAGAATATGCTGTTGCACAGATGAACATTAAAAAAGACTAAGGAATGTAAATTTATGGTTTGCATAACGGGCAGCTGCCCAGCTGCCCACCTTACAGAGATCCCGGATTATAAGTACCATTTTAACGACCAATTTGCTGAACTCAACAACAACAACAAATTAGGTCTAGGTGCTGCTGCCGTGGTGAAAACAGACTGAACGCCACCACTGGTGAGCAGCCCAGAGTCCCTAAGATCTTGAGGGAAGCTGACTGGCAGCATTTAATTATGGACAAAATGAAAATGAAAATTATTTGGAAATTTTTCTTAATAACTACATGCCTAATGAGAATGTATATATTAATTTTTAGTGTTCAGACCTGAGAATCTTCCTTAATATAGAGATGTCTACATTTTATATATTTTACAATGCATTTGGAAGACCAATTTTGACCAAACCATAGAGGATGAGGTTATTTATTCCTGCAGAGATTTAAATCGTCGAATCACAAAGAGACAGTTCCCCTCTATCCTTTAGCGTTACTATGAGTGACAATGAACTCCCTGGCACTGAGGGAATGAGTGAGTGAATCAGATGCAACTTCTAATTATTAACCGTGTACACAAATTGTTTATAGTAAAACCTACAAGAAAGGCTTCCAAAGGTAAGTTCAAGCCGGGCTGCTCTCAGTCAGAGTTCTCTGTTCATACAAGGGCTCCGGGATTTGGTGGGTCTGAAATTCCAAACCACCGACCCCTCCTTGGTAGAAGGACAGGGCGTTCTACTTCTGGGAAGAGTTCCAGCCTTGGAAACCCACAGGAGCAGTTCTACTGTGTCCTATCGGGAAGCCTATGAGCTGACATGAATTTGTTGGCAGGGACTATCATCAGAACAAAAAATCTTACCATAGTGAATGATGGGGGGAGTGCAGAGTGGAGACCCAAAGCCCATTAGTAGGCCACTGGAGATCCCCTTGCAGAGGGGTCTCGGGGAGGAGATGAGCCAGTCAGGGTGCGATGTAACAACGGTGAGAAATACAACTTTCCTCTAGTTCCTAAATGTTTCCTCCCCGCTCCCACTACCATGACTAGAATTCGACCTTGCAAGTCTGGCTAGACCAGAGGATGTACACTGGTACAGATAGGAACTGAAAATACAGGGAATCCAGGGCAGATGAGCCCTACAGGACCAGTGGTGTGAGTGGCGAAACAGGGAGGGTGGAGGGAGAGTGTGTAGGAAGGAGGGAACCGATTACAAGGGACTATATGTGACCTCCTCCCTGGGCAAGGGACAACAGAAAAGGGGGTGAGGGGAGATGTCGGACAGGGCAAGATATGACAAAATAACAATTTATAAACTATCAAGGGCTCATGAAGGAGGGGCGAGCGGGGAGGGAAGGGGAGGGGAAAAATGAGGACCTAATGTCGGGGGTTTAAGTGGAGAGAAAATGTTTTGAGAAAGAAGTACAAATGCGCTTTACACAATTGATGTGTGTATGGATTGTGATAAGAGTTGTATGATCCCCTAATAAAATGTTTTAAAAAAAATCTCTCCTTTTCCTCTAACTTTGGTGGCTGCCTCTCATATACCAGATTTTGCAATATCCTTTTGTCCATATTTTTTTTCATATATTTTAGCTGCTACTCTCACAATAGATATGATTTTTCTCACTCACTCAGTGCCGACTCATAAGGTACTTGAAAGGCAGGGAAGTATTGGATTTTGATGGAAGGAACTGAGAACCTTATCCTGGTTCATTATTTTATTATTAGCTTAAAATTGTAAATTGCCCTGACATACATTTTGAGAAATTAGTGTTACAGACTTGGTTAGGCTATTCATCATGCTGCCTTCCTTTATTTTTACAATATGTGAATTTTGGTATTTTCTATAATGCTCTTTGTGTAAATGCTGCCTTTCTATAAAAGGGAGCACACTCCTTTTTCTCCCGACAGTTTCACTCTAAGAACCATCTCTTTATATTAAATTATACCTTTGTGTTAAACAGTATCCATCACACACATAGATGCTCACAAATTAAATCCAAACCTGGAAGATACACTAAACACCATCTTTTCTTCTTCTCTCAGCTTTCTGTTCATCTGCGATAAACAGCTTGCTGGGATGGCTATGTTGTGGTGGTTTACTTGTTGGTTTGTGTTTCGGAGGCCAGGTGCTGTTGGGCTGACAGTGAATGGAGTCTTCTCCTCTGGTGCTTCCTTTTCTATAGTTTCCTTGTATAAAGGAACCTCTTCAAAATGATGAACAGTATCCTTGGAAGATGAGACAGTTAAAAGTAAGCGGAGAGAACATATATTGGGGTTTTTTTTATAATCATTTTATTGGGGACTTGTACAACTCTTATCACAATCCATCCATCCATCCATTGTGTCAAGTACATTTGTTGCCATCGTCATTCTCAAAACATTTGCTTTCTACTTGAGCCCTTGATATCAGCTCCTCATTTCCCCCCCTCCCTCTCTGCTCCCCCCTCACTCATAAACCCTTGATAATTTATAATTATTATTATTTTGTCTTATCTTACACTGTCCAACGTCTCCCTTCACCCACTTTTCTGTTGTCCATCCCCCAGGGAGGGGGTCATATGTAGATCCTTGTAATTTGTTCCCCCTTTCTACCCCACCTTCCCTCCATTCTCCCGATATCACCACTCTGGGCACTGGTCCTGAAGGGATCATCTGTCCTGGATTCCCTGTGTTTATAGTTCCTATCTGTACTAATGTACATCCTCCTGTCTAGCCAGAATGTTGAGGTTTTTTTATAGCTATAAATAAAGAATTTGGAGAGAATATTCTCAGAGTCCATCTTAACGAAACTTGTCCATCAGGAGATGGTGGGAACTTTCCAGGCATGTTTTTATCTTTAGTTACTCATTTAGTGTCCTCTCTTGGAAGCCAGACTACCTGAGCGAGTCTGTGGTTTGATACAGCCATATTTTTAGAGAACGTGGAATAATGACATCCCTGTGAAACCTCACCTAAGTGCTTTTTATTTGCAATCAATTATTCTTATACTTCATCTGCTTTAGCATCAACTGTAGTTTGTTCAATCAAATTGCCAATCTCCACTCCAGTTCATAGGTGATGCTGATGCTTCTTGGTGAACCATCCTTTCAGGCCCATTATGTAAACCTAGAAGAGGACTAGCAGCTCAGTGGTCGAAGTGTTCTCCATGGATAGTTAGCACCATTTCTTAGATGTAGAGATCAATTATCCAAGATTCTTGTAATTTATGGTCACCATCCTTAGTGAATTAGTTCAGAGCATATTCAGAAAGAAGTAGTGAAAAATAGCCATGGAAATTCAGGAGATTACCCAATAAGCATGGTAAGCATGGATGTCCATGTGCTTGTTCATTAATCTGAGCCATCCTTACAAGTGTCGTTATGCTGGCACTAAAGCGTGCAGCCATTGTGTCTATCTGATTCTGCAGGGCCTTCCAGTTCCTTGCTGACCCTCCTTGACAAGGAGGCTGTGCTTCCCCAGGAATTGGTCTCTTCTGACAACATGTCCAAAGCATGAGAAATGAAGCCTCACAATGTTTGACTATAATGAGCATTCTAACTCTACTTCTTACAAGACAGATTTGTTTGTTCTTTTGGCAGTTCGTGGTACTTTCAATATTGCTTCTCTATCATCATAATCCAAATGCATTGCTTTTCTTCTATGTTCCTTGTTGAAAGTCCAACTTTCACCTACATATGAGGTGACTGAATATTCCAGTGCTTGGGCGAGGCTCACCTTAGTTGTCAATCACATCCTTGTTTCAACACTTTTAAAAAGAGGTCTTGTGCAACAGATGTACAGAATGCAATGCATCCTTTGATCTCTTAGCTACTGATCAATCCCAGGAGCACTGATTGCAGAGTCAAGAAGACTAAATCCTTGACAACTTATTTTCTCTGTTGACCAGGTGCTATTTACTGGGCCAGTTGTGAGGATTGTGGTTTTCCTTACATTGAGTTGTAATTCATACTGAAGCCTGCAATCCTTGATCTTCATAAGCAAGTGCTTGGTAACATCAACTTAATATTTCTGGTTAGAGTAGGGTCTGCCTTATGAGAAAATAAATGTTTAGTTGAAAGGACTGTAAAGGGTGGGGTTAGGGGCCATTGTCCTCTAAACAAAATTGATTTACTTCCAAGCCTAGACTTTTCCTTAAACTGTTAGAATATTCAAAGTTTTACGTTTACTCTTAATATGTGGTGGACAAATGGAATAATATATTTTGGAAAGGATGGGAGGAAATAGTTAAAGAGAGAGAGAAAGAGAATAAGATGTCCTAATTGGTTAAGGACACACACTTTGATGGGCCAGGGGCACCCATGTAGGAGCCCTGGTGGCATAGTGGTTCCTTATTGGGCTGCTAACTGCACAGTCAGCAGTTTGAAACTACCAGCTGATCCACAGGAGAAGGACCAGGTTATCTACTCTTATAAAGAGTTACAATCTCAGAAACTGACAAGGACAATTTTATTCTCTTCCATAGAGTAGCTTTGAGTTGGCATCGACTCAATGACAGTGAGTTTGGCTTTTTGGTTTTGGAGGGAGAGGCAACAGCCAGATATGCCAGGGTAGAAAGTCATGGTAAGGTATGCTGGTCTCAGATCTCATAGGATCTGTTAGATGGTGCTTTTCTTGTCCCAAGGGGAGTTCTGGAATTAATTATTAATCTTCTTGAGAGTTAATATCTTAAATTTTATTTTAAAAATAAGATGATAAAAAGATGACTCTCTCAATTCTATTTGGCCATGGTTTCAGGAACTGACTCCTTAGCAGTGTAAGGAATATTAGGAAAATATAGGGCCACATTTTCTTCAAATATATATTAATATTTAACTATTAAGCCTAGGTTTTATATATATATTATATATATATGTACACACACATATATATTCCTGATTTACATCCGGGTCCTGTTATATAGACTCAATAGTAAATTGGTTCTGCAAAGGAAATTATTTTTTAACTATAAGTAGTATAAGCTTTTAAATTATGAGTAACATTATTACTTTTGTATGTTCTACTATGTAGACATTAACCTATACTAAATTTGTGAGCAAATGAGTTCAACTTTTCTAGAGGATAGCAAGCATCCTATTTTTTTCATATTAATATTTCAATGACACATTATTTTTACTTATAGCACCATGCAATACTTTACACCTTCAAAATGGAAACTGAAGGTCATATTTAAACAAAAAAAGAAAGAAAAATTCTAATATATTGTTGCAGGAAGACAAAGCTCAATCTGCTCTATTTCTAAAAATAGCAGTGATCCTGCTTCCTGAATGTACTTTCCAAATCGTTTCCTTCTAAACTTAATTTTAAGTGCACTGTTGAACTGCTAAACCCAAGATCTTAAGTAGGTTCAAATCTACCAGCTGTTACACAGCAGGGGAATGAGGCTACCTAATCCCATGAAGATGTACAGTGTCAGAAACTCTGTGCTGGGGTCCTGTATATCAGTAGGTTTATAACAGTGTGGGGGGAGTTTGAATTGCTGTGCGATTTGAAGTCCTTCTTTTTAATGCACCTTTTCTCCTTTCCCCCTAATCCTTGTCCTGTGCTCTTCGTCCCCTCCCATTCCACATTGTTTTGTGGACTTGTCAAGGCAATTTAGTGTATAATAAAGGTTATTTTATGAAAAGAAGGAAGAGATTGTCACAAGGGATACATAACATTGATTTGCCTCATAGACTCAATCTGAAAAAAAAGTTGAATAAATATAAACAGCTGGAGGTGCCAATTTTCATGTCAAAAAATCCAAATTTTCTTTTCTTACCTAGTACTCTTGAAAGAAATCATAGGTACTTCTTATTAAAAGAACTGTTATTTGGGCTATTTATTCCTCACACAGCAAATTAATAGAGAAGTGAAGAGAGTTTTCAGAACGGATCATGTCCCAGCGTGGAATGATTGTGGGAAAGATTAGCCTCTTAGGACCATGTACCTGGGGAGTCAGCTCCTCGGATCCTTCAGCATTTCACTTACTCCTGCAAAGCTCTGCAAATTGCCCCACGAAGTCCACTATTTCAGGTCACAGTATTGTCCCTCTATGTGTGCCGGGGCTTTCTGTATAACTTCTCCAGGAATTCAAAATGAAACCTCAAGTCAAATGTCATTGGATTTCACACACAAAAAATGTCTTGGTCTGAAATCTCTGAATACAGTTCTGGAGAATTTGGCTCTTGGTCCACATTTTGCCCTTCACTTAAGTTATATTATCATTGTAAGATTTTGAGAAAAACTGAGACTTACCATTTGTTTATAAAAGGAAAGTCATATAGGTTGTTTCTTTCATGCAAAGAGCATTATGAGCATTGAGAGTTTCCTTCTTTTATATGATGGCGAATGGAACATCTTATTAGGGAAGAAGGAGATACTGACTGGGCTCACCTAAGGAGGGCCTAGAACCATGAGCTAAGAACCATGTTCCTTCAGTGGTAAAATTCTAAACTTTTGCATAGGACACCAGTTTTAATTCTTACCTAATGTACCTCACACAGCCAGCACTCCTCTGTGAGCAGAGGCTTCTTGGTTGCTATGATATAAATAAGTTTAAACAGAGCTTCTGGACTATGAAAATCAGTCAGTGAAAACCATTTGATCCTAATATGTTGATGCCATTCTTCACTGGGTCACCACTGAGAAAGGGAGTTGATTACAGGACAGGAAATAATAACATGGAAGGGCAAGGAAGTACTACCATAGGAAAATCATTCAAATGTGTCAAAGTCTACATGCTTGTTTGTACTGGGGAAATGTCACGCTGATGTAGAGATTTTTTAATGGAATCTTCAGAGGCAGTCACAAGAATAGTCAAGGAACAAAGAAATGAGAATATGATAAAGGCAAACGTGTATTTTGCATTCTACATACAATTTCATTTTTAATATTCAAAATACAGATAAAAGAGCCTTGATATATGATATTCATCTGTCAGAGATCAATGTTTCAATTGATTATAATGCTTTTTCTTATTGAGTTTTCAGAATAAATAATTTTTAACACATTTAGTTCTTACAGTTTATTTTCTTTTAATTGTACATTTATAAAATATAACATATTGGGAGATAATAGAACCCAAATGAGGAATGGGTTAAAAAAAGCAGGGTTTCTATTATTTGAATAATATTTTCTAAAACACTTGAATATGAGCTATCTAATATATTTCATATTTGCCTAATTTAGGATTAGAACTTTTAGTTTAAATTCATGCTAATGGCAGTGGTTCTTTGGATTTTTTATAATTTATACAAATTATTAAAGAAACTTTTTCTTCCTCACTTACAAATAAATCACAGTTTTTTGTACTATACAGTTTATTTTTATTCTCTGTTGATCTTTGCTGCTCTCCGATTTTCGTATTGCATTTAGTTTAACTTTGCATAATTTTGTTGGTTTTTCTTTATTCTAAGTCTTGCCTTAGGTCTATCTTTTTTTCTATATTTTCAAATAACTAGCGTTAGCTATATTAATATACTGTTGTATTATTGTAGTAATCTCAATCATTTCTATACACATCTTTTTCTCTTCTCTTAATTCTTTGAATTTACTTACTACAGATTTTCCTTTTTCATGCATGGAATACAGTCAGGATTTAAGTATTTTACTTCTTTGTTTAATGAAAACTCTATTTTTCCCTACATCTATTTTTTATGTCTCACACATCAAGATACATAGTTTACAAAATTATCATTTAGTTCTATGAAGTAGTTAATTTTGTTTCCCACTTTTTTCTTTTCCTTCATCTCTCTTTTTTAGAGATAAATGAAGCTCAGACACTATAAGCAACCTTTCTTAAATGAAGATTTCTTACTTTTATGATTATTGATATTTACTTCCAGGTGATTCTTTGGTTTGGGGAGCTGGTCTGTGGAAGTTAACATCATATATAAATTTTATCCCCTGGAAGACATACTTTTGTCATGTTAAGCAAGCAGTACTCTGACATGTGGCAAATGCCTCATAAGGGCCAACTTATCTTTTGTTGAGAACCAGTGGCCAGTAATTGGTGGCAGATTCTGTATTAGAATCTTAATCTGTTAAGGTATAGAAGTGAGTTCTCTACAACAATTATAAGCCATAGATTTAAAATCCAAAATATTATATTCAATAAGATTTTTAAAACCAATAATTTAATATTTTGTTATGAACCTAAAGGTTTTGGCCAAAAAGTAAAAGTCACCTTTATTATGAAATAAATATACTTTCTAATAAGATTTCAAATTTTTCTCTTTTTTTTCAAATATTTCTAAATAAGCATTTTAGTTATCTGCATGATTTTTTCCCATTCAAGGTATATCTATACGATATTTAAACAATCTTTCTGGCAACTTGATATTATATTCTATGGCCCTGATTGTCTGTTTTGAAAACAAGAATGATGCTTGTGTATAAGCTAGATAATTATTGGAGGAGATATGGTAGTTAATATTATAATGTACTGTGAACTCTGAGGACAAGTGCAAAGTAAGCATTAAACGTTGGTAGATAATGGACCGGTTCATTTCAGTACCTGATCTCAATTTGAATATTACCACCCTAAGTGAAATATTCAAAGTCTTTAATAGATAAAGTCAATGACTCTGACACTGTCATTCTCTCAGGATCATTACTCATTAAATTAAAAAAATCTTAAAAAATGAAAGGCTAGGTTATTCTTCTGAAACTCTATATTAAATATGAAATAGGACCAAGGAATTTGTAGAAATTAATTGAAATGTTTCAAAAAGCCCAAGCAACATTGCAGGTGTTTAATTGTGTATGCCAAGAAAATGGGAGGATAGCTCCCTGGACCAGAAACTAGAGGGATCATCATGTTTGTTCCCATGCCTGAGGAAGGACCAACATACTGTAGGAATCATGGCACTGTATCATTCATATCACATACAACTAAAATTTTCCTAGCCATAAATTAAACAATTGCTTTAGCAATACACTGCCAGAGAACTGCTAGAAATGCCAACAAACACAGAAGAAAATTGTGGAAAAGGATATAGCATTGTTGACGTCAGATGGATCTCGGCTGAAAGCAGAGAATATCAGAAAAGTGTTTATTTGTGTTTTATTCACTATGAAAAGCCATTCAATGGTTTCGATCATTATAAATTATGGATAACATTCCAGAACACGTCCTTATGCTTTTGCAGAAACTGTACATAGACCAGAGGCAATTGTGCAAAAGGTAAAAGTATATATTGTATGGCATAAAATCCAGAAAAGTGTGCATCACAATTACATCCTTTCACATACTTATTCTATCTGTATACTGAGAAAATCACCTGAGAAACTGAACTATATGAAGAAAACATGTTATCGGGCTTGAAAGAAGCCTCATTAACAAACTATGATCAATAAAGGACACAATATTGGTTGCTGAACAAAGAATTGAAGCCCCTAATGATGAAGATCATAGACTATAGCTTTCAGAATTTAATTACACACCAGTTAAAGAAAACAAAGTCCTCATAACTGAACTTAGGAACAATATCATTATTCATGTAAAAATATTGAACTTTACAAGATTTCTCTTTTACTTAGATTTACAACGAACACTCATGATAGCATTAATGAATAAATCAAATGGCATATTGCTTTGGGAACATCTGCTCCAGGAATTGATGGAATATCAATGGAACTATTTCAACAAGCAGATGAAGCACTGGAAACCTTACTAGACTGTGTCACGGATTTGGAAGATTACTACATGGTTGACTGACAGGAAGAGATACATATTTTTAGATTCCAAAGAAAATTGACCCAATTGAATTATAAAACAATATCATTGATATTGAACATGAGTAAATTTTGCTGAAGATCATTCAACAATATTTGTATCAGTGAGGACATTAACCAGGAGTTGCCGGAAATTCAGGCCAGATTCAAAAAAGGATGTGAAACAGGTATATCGTTGTTGATATCAGATGGATCTTGCATGAAGGCAGGTATTGCAAAAAAGGTGTTTGCTTGTGTTTTATTGACTTTCCTAAGGCATTCCACTGTGTGGTACCATAATAAACTATGGCTAGCCTTGATAAGAAATGGGATCCCAAAATACTTTATTGTGCTCATAGGGAACTTTTAGATGGATCAAGAGGCAATTGCATGAATGGAATAAGGGACTACTGCATAGTTTAAAATCAGGAAAGGTGAGTATCAGGTTTGTATCCCTCACCATACTTATCCAATAGGTATGCTGAGCAAATAATCAGAGTATCTGGATTCTCTGAAGAAGAATTCTGCTTTAGGATAGGAAGAAGGTTTAGGAACAACCTGTGTTATGCAGATGACACAACATTGCTTGCTGAAAGCAAGGAGGATCTGAAGCACTTGCTGATGAAGGTCAAGAATGATGTTGGTGCCGGATATGGAAACAAATAGGCCTTGTGAAGTGTAGTCAGAATGCTCCTTAGAGGCAAGGATGGCAAGATTTGTCTCAAAAATGTTGACATGCTATCAGGAGAGACCAGTCCCCGAAGAAGGACATCATGCTTGGTAAAGTATTAGGACAGTCGAAAAGAAGACAATCTTGGACAAGGTGGGTGGACAAAGTGGCTGCATCTGTGGGCTGACGCATAAGCACACTTGTGAGGATGGTGCAGGACTGGACAGTAGATGTCCTGTTGTAGGAGTTGGATCTGACCAAAAGGCACCTAACAGACATCACAGCTGCAATACCCCTCTCGAGCACAGGACATAGCAAACATGGCCTGGACTAAGGCAAACCTCACCAAAGCCATGGGATTTTAATAGTCCCATGTACACGAGAAACCTGGACAATGAATAAGGAAGACATGAGAATAATTGAAACATTTGAATTATGGTGAAGACTATCGACAAATCATGGACTACTGTAAGAATAATTAAATATGTCTTGAAGAAGATATCAGAATGTTCCTGAGAAGTGTGGATGGCATGTTTCTATGTCACATACCGTGGATATGTTTTGTGGAGGACTAGATCCTGCAGGAGGGCAGTAAGCTTGGTAAAGTAATGGGTTAGGAGCAGGAAGAAGGACTTCATGGAGAGAGATTTACATCATTATAATAACAGTAGCTTCAGAGATAATGTTACAAAGAAACGTGGGACCCTTCTGTTGTCCTTGGGGTTGCTTTGAGTTTGAACCAACTTCTCAGCACCTAATCATTGGAACTCACTTAACACGATTCTACACTAACTATGGAAAATGTGAAAATTGAAATCTATTTAATAGTTTGCAAAAGTTTTTGAATTGGTCTATTTTAAACAGATTTAAAAATATTTGAAAAAAAATGTGTGAGTAAACCAAAGAGCTTAATTAGTAACATTTTACAAACACTGCATAGTTTAAATAACTAGATTAGTTATTACATTTTTAAGAATACTATACATGAAATTTTTTGAAATTATGAGTACCTACCAAAAATTTAACTTATATTGAAAATAAAACTGCATATCCTTTGCTTGTGGGAGTTGGCTATCAATAATTTTGGGTCAGGTAGTAAACCCATACATTTGTAAGACATTTGATTAGAATTTTAGAACTATGAATTTTTTTCATAGTCATTTCATTTCAGGTGCTTGGGGAATGTACCTAAGCTTCATTTTCTTTAAAGTATTTCCATAAACATTTAGTGAACTATTGCCCATGAAACATTTACTATACTAGTGGGTACTATTATATGTTAGTTGCTATCATCCTTATAATTGAAATTATTATAAACTGGAGAGAAACACAACATAGTACACTTGCTTTTATTCTAAGATGTTTTCTAATAGTCCTGAATATGGTGTGTACCCAGAATCTCCTTTCCAATGATTGAAGTTATTTGGGGCAGGGGGCTTACTTTCCTAGTCACCGTGCTCAGGAAGGGTGAAAGAAGGTTAAACGAAGAAAACAACATTCATGACGAATTGAGAACTGTTCTTAGAATCTGTATTTATGTATGCTCTAGGACAAGTATGCTGCATCATTGGCAAAGTGAGTGCAAGCTCCATCACTGTCACTAATTGCATGGTATGAATTAACAGTAACACAGTTTTCCCCTGAAATTAGATCCTGATTATACTGTTAATGTAACTGTAAACTTTGCTACCAGCAATTTGCAAGGATCTTCATCGCTGACCCTGACCGCCCAGAGTTAATTCCAACTATACTACCTGGTGGGTACCAGACATCAACCTTTTATTTAACTCTTAAACCTAACTGTGTGCATCCCTAGGAGCACATGTACTTTCTCTCTCTCTCTCTCTCTCTCTCTCTGCGTGTGTGTACAAGTAAACATTGCTGGCCATCCAAATACAATCTGTGAAACAGGATTTCTAGGTTGACGTGGATGTTGCATGAACAGTATATTAAAACATTATGAGATCTGCCTTCTGATCGACCTGGAGGCCCTGCTGCAGCTGTGTTAGTAGTACTGACTGCGCGGTGGCGGGGATGCATTGGGCTGCTAACCACAATCATCAGTTTGAAACCACCAGCAGGGCTGGTGGGAGAAAGACGGGGCTGTCTGTTCCTGTAAAGGGTTTCCATCTACGAAACAGACAGGGAAGCTCCACCCTGTCTTACAGGGTCGCCAGGAGTTAGCACTGACTCAGTGGCAGCCAGCCTGGTTTGGGTTTGGTGCTACTGTTTTAGTTGCTGGTGGAGATAGATGGCCACACTGTCTGTGGCAGTGGTGGTGGCTGATAGAGCACTGAGGGCATACGAGCAAGAAGCAAGTGGGGATGGAATGAGGCACACCAACTTTGTCTGTTATGCTTCCAAGCTAGGGAGCAGTAGTACCCCAAGGCTGTAGACCCCCACTGCCAGATGCCTCCCCAACAAAGCCCAAGGGCCCACAGCCAGAGCCATGTCCTGTCTGTCTCCAGTCAGGAAAGAACAAATAAAGGGAGATTTGCTCTCTTTTAAAAAATTATAAAAGGAAACTTTTATACAACTATAATGAAAAGAAAAAATATAAAGAAACCTTATGAGTCTTCATACATATATGCCTAAATAGACTGTAAGGGATTTATAGATACACATACACACACGAACATAGAGGGGCTTCCAAGTTTTTGTGGAAAAGACCAATTAAGAAAAAGGAATGCTACTGAAAATGTTTTAAAGGTCACAAATGAACTAATATATGTGTGTATATATGTATACACATGCACAATTATATGCACACACATGCATACATATATGTATTCATTCATGGGAAATTTTCATTGTCTTTTAATGCCATTTTTCCATGGACTGCTCAAATCCCCTGAAAATGTGTTTCTCTTAAAAGTGTAAGACAAAACACTTAAAAAAATTTTTTTAACATAAAACAATCAAACTTTACTAATTTGTAATTTTTGATTTATCAATAGCAATTTTTATTATTCAGAATGGATATGTATAAATTCTTTAGTAATTAACATGACAATGCTGCTTTTGGTTCAATTTCTATTTATTTATAATATATTTTACTCCCATATTTAAATTTATTTATTTTACTCATCATGGCTATGCTTAATATAAGGAGTGGATAATCTAAGAAATTGTTTCTTGTGTATCATTTAGGCTTTCTATAAGACACTAAAAATAATTAGTTGTCAAGCATCATCAACTTTATATATGGTTACTTTGAGGCATTCTTTATATATATATATTTCATATATTCATATGTTTATATAGATTCAAATAATTTCTACTCTCCAGGAAATTATATTGTATTAAGGATGCAAGACACACCCTCATTGGGTCAGTGGCACCGGGACTGCAGCAGGAAAGGTGAAAAAACTGAGAAAACTTTTGAGAGTAAATGTTTTCTAACTACTTTATTTAGTGGAAATATTTCCAAATGTAATTCCTGTACAGAAATTTTGTTCTAAAATACTGTTTTAAGCACATAAAAATATATACAATCACCCAAAGCATATACCTATTATATTTACAAAAGAAATTTGGATTAATGATTATTTATAACCCTTAGCCAAAACCAAACCCAGGGCCATCAAGTAGATTCAGATTCATGTCATTGTTGTCGTATGTTGTGAAGTTGGTTCCAACTCATAGCAACTGTCATAGAGTGTATTAGTCTAGGTACTTTGGAGAAACAAATCCACAGCAACTCACGTATAAGAGAGAGTTTTATGCAAAGAAAATGTGCATCACGAAAACATCCCAACCCAATGCTGCCCAAGCCCACAAGTCCAACATTAACCCATACCCAACACCAGTCCACAAAGTCCTTCACCTCACAAAACAGAGGCAATAATGCCGACTGCAGGAGGAAAGCTGAGTCAGTGAACGTGTAAGCATCTCAGCACTGGCAGGGGTCTCCACATGGCTGCTCCAGCACCCAGGGCTGCATAGGGATAGATCCATGCGGCTTCTCCTTGGGGATGTCTTGTAGGAAATCCATCTTGCAAGCTGAAGCAGGGAACTGCTAAGGCAGCTGCACCTGGTGCAACCATCACAAAACAAGAGACCCGAGAACTAGAAAGGCGAGGCTTCACCACCCATTTATCCCTCCGCCTTTCAACCAGCACCACATGTGATTATCAGCCAGGCTGGCACAATTAACTAACTCATAGAGTAACTCACAGAGTTACTGTCTCAGAAACACGCAGGGGCCATTTGACCTTGACCTATTGGTACAACAGAATGAAATGCTGCCTGTTCTGGCACCATCTTCACAATCATTCCTATGTTTAAGCCCATTGTGGCAGCTACTGAGTCAGTCCGTCTTGTAGAGGACCTTCCTCTTGTTGGCTGCCCCTCCACTTGCCAATCGTGATGTCCTTTTCTAGAGACCCATCTCCTCTGATCACATGTCCAGGGCACTTGTGCAAAGTCTCTCAATCCTTCCCTCTAAGGAGCATTCTGGCTGAAGTTCTTCCAAGAGAAAGCTGTCTGTTCTTTTGTCAGTCAGTCCAGGGTACTGTCCATTTTCTTTGCCACCACCAATTCTTCTTCAGTCGTCCTTATTCAGTGTCCAACTTTCACGTGCATATTAGGCAATTGAAAATATGATGGCTCGGGTCAGGCACACCTCAGCTTCAAAATAACCTGCTTGCTTTTCAACATTTTAAATAGGTCTTGTGCCATAGATTCACCCAATGCATTGTGTCCTTTGATCTAATGTATAGGCCTCATATAGTTTCTGACCATTAAACAAATACTTATTTGTGTTTTCAGAATCTTTACATATGTTTTCTCAAGCATAATTTTCTTTGTGTAAAAGTTGTTGTCAGCTTAAATTCTTCATCATTCAACTGTTCACCTGTATTAATACTTTTTGCAGTTTTATAAAAACTAAATGGCTTATAAATAATAATTACTTATTTAACCATATATAATTTTGGAGGAAATGCTAACTTTTGTATTTGTTCGTATCTTTGCCAATATGCCTATTATTCACATACCAATTATATTTTACAAAATAAATATGGTACAAACTCATAGATCAGATTGACATTTTTTGTGTTATAAAGCAAATAAGCATGGTCTAAAACGACACCTATTCTCACTGCCATTGCGTTGATTCTGACTCATAAGGATTATGTGCAATGTGCCACCAGGATTCTTAGAACTTGAGAGAGCTTTCCTTGGAAAACATATATTTATAACCCATCTACTAGTGCTGCATGCTGTGCTGTTAACAGCAAGGTCAGCAGTTTGAACACACCGGCTGTCCACAGGGAAATGACTGGAGTAGAGGTCTTTCGACTCCTCTAAAGAGTTACTGTCTTGGAACTCCCGGGTGCCATTCCAATCTGCCCTATAGGGCCACTGTGAGTCCGCATTCACCTGATGGCAGGGAATTTGGTTTGAATTTATAAGTTGATATGTTTGTGTGAAGATAAGATTAAGCTAAATAATAAGATATTACATTTTAACCTAACTATGTAACATAATTGACTTTGTAATGTAGAGCGTTATCTTTAGATGCAACTTGGTGTGTGTGTGTGTGTGTGTGTGTGTGTGTGTGTGAAGGGTAATACTGTAGTAATTATTTCATCCTGACAAGTGGAATCTGCTTTTCACCTTGAACTTGCAAAATAAAACTAACAGCGAGAAAACATGAAAATAATAATACCTGGGAAGCAACTAGATGCTGTGTTATCATATTTACCACCAAAGTTATAAATATTGCTTTTGAGAAACTTTATATAGCTCAAAAAAGTCTCAGACCATTAACAATGTGCTAGACTGGTAATATGTGTGCATCAATACAAAGACTAAATAGAAAACTACACTATCCTTTTGGAAAGAGCAGGCAAAACCAAGGACCTTCTTTCCTGAAATTCTGCATACGCACTCAGTGATTGTTTTCAGTGTCTGAGATGTATTATGAAGCACTGGTTGTACTCCTTAAATATGACTTCTGGTAGCACAGTGCTTAACATGCAAAAGGCCAGTGGTTGGCATCCACCAGTAGCCCCCTTGGTTAGAGATGTGGAAGTCTGCTTCCTTAAATATTTACAGCATTGGAGAGCAGGTGGGGTTCTACTCTGTCATATAGGATTGCTATGCATTGGAATGGAGTTGATGGCTCTGGATTTGGGTTTGATTTCCTCCTTTAGTACGAAGTCAAATTTAAGTTGAGATTTTACAGTTGAAGAGCAAAGTAAATAAATAACTGGGATTTGAAATGTTGGCTAGGATTTGGACTTCTTTGCTTATACTATTTGCAGAAAGATGAACTGTTTCTTCTGTATATTTCCTTGCTGTTTGCAGAGAGATGAACTGCTTCTTTGTGCGTTTCCCTTCGGTATATCTTAATTCACCACCAAAGTGACTAATTTGTCATCATTTCTGCAGGTTTCTGCCATTTAGTAAGCCAGCTTGACGTTTCAAGCAACTTTAAGTGCTCGGTCAGGTAATAGTCCAATGCCTCCATTAACATTGGATTACCAATACTCACCAGGAGCCAATACTTCACCTGCTCTGAAAGGAGCTGGAGACGAAAGAAAAGACCTTTAAGAAAAGACCCATTTAGAACTCATGACAAGCTGAACATCTCTGTAGAAACATACATCACTTCTTTGTGAATAGACATTTAGATTATCTGGTTTAAAATGAATTAAGCAGCTCCAGTATAGTAAATTTATATCATTCTTCCTAACAAACTGCTGTGGAAATTACTTTAAAAAGTCAAATAGTATTAAATTCACATATAATGTTTAATTTAGATTTACATAAGAACCCCCACACATTAAAATAAATGTTTATGAAAGTACCAAAATTGAACTAATATCTAAGTTCTAAATATTTTCAGAAAAGGTTAACTTAAAAGTAGAATTCTATCTGGCCCAGAAATGACAGTCCTTAAGTTCATTTTCTTCATATAGTTATTTTTTATTAAAAATTAATACTGTGGTTGTTAACTATTTAATATTATAATTAGGAAGTACTCATTTATACATATACAGCTTTATTTGAGACAAAATGTATTTAAACTTATCTCTCTGGTCTGTAACTGGCTGCAGACAAGTTCTCTTGATATTTAGATTTTTGTGTTGATATGTGCATATTTATGATGAGAAAAACTGTAAAAAAATAAATTATCTTTCAGTTATATTTTTCCACAAGCTTTTTGAAGTCCTCTCATATATATAGAATTCTTTACATCTCATATATATAGAATTATTTTTTGTATGCATTTAGCCATACAGTAAAGGAGGAGTAGTGTGGGGGGAGACTGTTCAAAACACTTAAGTACAATCCTTGCAAATATAAAACAATTGTAAGAAGCATATTTTTCACACTGTAAACCTGGTCTCACATAAATTAATGTTCATCTTCCTATGTCTTAGTAAAGGAACTAGCCATACTTGTTAGAATCTGACATACCTGTACTGTGGTACATGAAAGTAATTGCTTCTAGAATTCCAGTTTTTACATGCATGGGTTTATTTCAGGAAAAATATATTTAAATATGTCTTGTGCTCAGTGAATGACTGCACAAGAGCTCTCTGGGTAATATACTTGCTTCTCCTAGCTAAAGTACCTTCAAGTAAAGGTTCACCCAAAACACAGTGTAGGGGGATGCTGGCCAGTTAAATGCAAGGCAGAAAGGTCAGCTCCAAAGGTCAGGGAAATGGTCTGTTTGTGTTGCCAAAAGGTCATTGATAGATTTTCTTAAAGACACAGGCCATTCTGAATGTGCTTTATGAAGAAGTTCTAAGAAAATTGAAAGCTGCATTTATGAGAAAAAGTCCAAGAAACTTGTTTCAAGGGATATTTTCCCCATGATCGCAGTGTACCTTCTCATTCTAAGAGGGCTACCAGTGCTGTCCTGAGAGAACTTCAGTGGGAACCATTACTCCTTTGACCTGCAGCTCATCTTTTTCCTTAAGAATTCTGTTGTTACTCCAGCTCCAAGAACACACAGAGTCCTTGGAAGATGCCAAAACTACCAGTTTTGAAGTTGTATAGATTAAAAAGCATAGAAACTGTGTCTTCAGATGTGTATAGACGTAGCTGGAGGATATGTCCAGAAACAATTCTTTCACATTTTGATGTTTTCCCTTATAAATGTTACTATGACTTTATAGTATTATATTTTACTTACCCTCCTGTGGAAATATTTGGATATATATCATATAATTATTTAATAAGAAATAATACAGGCTACTGTCTAAAGATTGAAAATGATAAATATTGTTGGGGTTGTAATAAATAAAAGACAAAGAAAATAGTGATATTTACTGATATATCCCTGTTAGCCAACATGATTTAGGTGTTTTTACATGGATAAGATGATTTATCCACATGTGAAATTTCTTACAGATAGATAATTTTATTATTGGATTTTACAAAGGATGCACATAATTTAGAATTTTATTACCTTGCTCAAAGTCATATAGTTACCAAGTGACTGAGACAAATTTAAAATCAATCTTTGCTTAATCTAAGCACTGCTAACACCCAAACAATAGGTTTGTCACAAGACTTATCAGCATCATCAATATTTCTGTATGGATGGAAAATGTAATAATCATCTATTAGGAGTTATGCTAGTTTTTCAGAAATAATCTTCATTGTTCCTGTTAATAGATGTTTTACCTTATTCTTTGAAAATAAATATTGAATTCACTACTCTATAAGATTGGGAAATCCATATTCCTTAAAAAATGACAAGAAAGAAGGAAGGAACTGAAAGGGCAAAAGGAACAAGGAAATAAAATAACAATTATTTTTCCACATACTGTATCAAGTACTCTCAGAAAACCTTTATCATTACAACTCCTGCTGCTCATTAAATATTTTCAAAATAGTATTTCCTATAAATCCAAAGGTTTGAGAAACCCAATGTATTAGCCAGTTTGTCCTGCAAGAGCATTTTCTACTTAACTATTTTCCCCCAAGATGCTCCAAAGGGTCGTTTGATGTATGATTCATTACTTCCATTTGCAAGGAACTTCCTTCCTGCTCGGCTACATGCTACTTCCAGGACAGTGTGTTTCAGTAATAAATAAAGTGCATGCTTTAAGTGAAAGTGTATATTTTTCAAATACATAAGTATGCCCTATTTCTAGAGGGCATGGCAGAATATTTATGTTATTGCTTAATGGCCACATTCACTTCTTTCTAGGAGCAATTTTTGATGAATCTGCCAAAAAGGATGATGAGGTATTTCGCACAGCAGTTGGCGACCTCAACCAGAATGAGGAGATACTGCAGACAGAGAAAATCACATTTTCAGTGACGTTTGTTGATGGAAACAATCCTTTTCAAGCAGTCCAGGAAGGTAAGGCCCCTCAGCGCTGTGCTTTTCTGGTTGGCCTTTTAGCTTCAACTGAAATGGTGCTACAATTTAGATGTGTAAAAGTCCTAGAGAGTGGACATTTTGTGTCCTTTTCCCCCTAATGTGTGTTGCTTTTCTTCAGGAGAGCAATGTTGCAGATATTAAGTCTGTATTCCCCTCATTGAACGGCAAAGATTGAGAAGTTATCACTTTGATTGAAATATAATATGAAACATGTATAAGGAAAGGCTTTGAAACAGTTTCATGACTTAGTTGTAAATAGAAAGTTCTGGAAAGGTGTGGTTCGATATAAGAGATCTTAGTTTGTGCTGCTCTAAGATAACTGCCACCTTGAGTGCTACATGTTGCAATGACTTTTCAGGTGTATCCATGACATTGTATTGCTGCGAAGAAAACCTTCAGACTCCAAGTACAAATCAAAGATATGCACAAGCACTGTAACCTATCAACTTCTGCAGTAATATATATACATATATTTCTATGGGGTGTTGAATATTAAAGTACTTTCCTCCATTCACTGTGATCTGACCTATTTTATGGGCACAGAAAGATACAAGGAAAAGTTGATTTTATTTTCCTGTAATATTCATTCCTATGAAGGAAGATTTTTATTGAGAGCTTAGACTAATAGAATTCTATTTTGGATAACATTAATCTATTCAAATATTTAGCCCTGTGTGCTTGGTAAAGCAGTCATTGTTTATAAAAATCACTTGTGGCTGGCCTTTTTATTTTATTAAAATATTACATTTATTTTATGTTACAAGTACACAATTTAATTAGTTGAATGAAATGTGTCACTAAAAATTTAATGGGGATTTAGAAGGTAAAAAAGATAGGTGCAATGTTCAATGAAATCCAGTTTGGTGATAGCTGTTTTTTTTTAAGTCAAGTTTTGAAGAAGTAGGGAAACATAATTGCATGAAAAGGGTTCCATTTTCATTTATTTTTATTACTCCAGATTTATATTTCAGACCAGAAGCATTGGCTATTCTTGAATCTTACGTATGCTTAGTTCAATCAATTAGAAACTAATATAATGAGTGTTGTTATAAAGGATTATCCTTCTTGTTAATTTGAAACAGTGGAGGAAAAACCCATTTTTAATGAAATGAATATAATTGTTATAAATGAAATCCTTTTTATGCAAGCACAGCATTTTAATTTTTAATGAGGAAATATCTATGGGAAAAGCTCGATTAGAATAAGTTTCCTACTGATTAAATTTCAAATATAGAGTGGTCCTGGGAATTGAGGGCTATAAATAATAACTTGGTGGTACATTTTCTATGTGGTTGTTGATGGGCTAAGTTGGTTCTGACTCATAGTGACCCGACGTGCAACAAAATGAAGCACTAACTGTTGTGGGCCATTCCCACGGTTGTTCTTACGTTTGAACCTGGCCAAACAGCCACTGTAGCAAATCACCTTAGAGAAGGTCTTCCACTACCAAACAGGTCTTCCTCTACAGAACAGTACTTTACCAAACAGGATATCTTTCTCCAAGGACTGGTCTCTCCTGACTGACAACATGTCCAAAGTGTGTGAGAGAAAATCTCACTGTTCTTGCCTCTCAGAAGTATTTTGGCTGTATTTCTTCCCAGACAAATTTATTTCTACCTATGTGAGTTCTTGAATTTAGCTAGTAGCACAATGTTTAGACAATACAATATGTACACAACTTTATTGCATTAATTTTAGAAAAATAATCTTTCCTTTGCAAATTGTAATTTCTAAAAAGAATAAATCACTCTTGTATGACATCATAATTCTCTCCTGCTCATTAAGTTATCTTAATTTCTTAATCTTCTGCTAACTTTTTCAGTAAAAGTCATATTGATGACATCTTTGTCATCAATTCACATTTACTAATATTTTATTTCTTAGAAGATAGTTTTATGGAGAGAATGGAAACATTTTCAGGTACTGAAAAACTCATTATAAAAGTTCAACAGAGCTATTTAGTATTTTTCCAAATTAATGTTAGAATTCAGGAGAGAATATGCCAGACAATAATAACATAACATTAAGGAACACTATACAATACTTTCTTAAAACATATTTACTAGAATAGAGATGCTATTCACATATAAGAAATAACTATTAATTTTTTTGTTTCAACCCATACTTAGAATTTTTAATATTTATTTTAATTTGGAGTTATTAAATGTATCATTCCATAGTACAATCACGTCAAGCAATATTGTACAATTTCTACTACATCAGTTTTGGAGCATTCTTTTTCTCTCTGGACTCCTTGGCATCGTCTCCCTTTAAGACCCCTCACCCCACCCCAAAGTTCCCCCTACCCCTGAAACCCTTATTCTGCTTGCTGTCCCTATATATTCATCAATCTTGGGTTTCATACACCGCAAAACAGAAAGACACGTCTTCAAGAGGGTGACCCCCCCAATGGCATAACACTTCTGAGATACACCCTTATATGAGCAAACAAACAATAACACAGAAAATCCTCCCTCTGATGCATGCTGGACCTGATCAGGTTTTCAGCCCCTAGTTCTGTTCCTGCGTAGCCTTTATAGCGACCAGAATCAGGTCCCTAAATAAGTAAGGGTGACTTTGTGTCTGTGACTATCTTCTAAGTAAGTAAATATCCATAAATGTGAGTTGACTGCAAAGATGTGTTAAAATACGTTCCTTGACTGAAAAACAAATTGAAAGTAGTTGGTAATTAAAAATCAAAATAAAGCAATTGGTGGGGGGATTATAACATCATAAATTTGTCATTCACATTTTTAAGAGATTACATTTTAAAAAGAAAAGATCACTTATTGAAATAATACAATAGAGTTGTTTATATATTGCTTTGTCTAACCATTCTGCTGCTATGTAAACTCTGAAAACAAAAATGTCTCTCAAAAGTACTATTGTTGAGTTTTTTCTTTTTTTAAATGATTCTCTGTATGAAAAAATCAGAGTTGGTGGAGCTAGAGAGTAAGGAAGGCCAAAGAAGAATCACTGCACTTAAATTATGGTGCTGGCAACAATATTTAGTCATCGGTTGCCAGAAGACTAAATAGATCTGCTTGGAAGAAGCACAGCTAGAATGCTTCTTAGAAGTAGGTATGGCAAGACTTGACTTCACATACTTTGTGTATGTGATCAGGAGAATCAGGTCTCTGGGAAAGGACATCATACCTAGTAAAGTGGAAAGGGTATAAAAAAGAGGAAGACCCTCACGGAAATAGCGGTTGCAAGTCGGAACCAAACATAGCAGCCATTCTGAGGATGACACAGGACTGGGCCCGGTTTCGTTCTGTTGTACACAAGGTCACTAGGAATCAGAACTGAGTGGATGGCTCTCAATATCAACAATAAGACACTCCTGTGTCTCCTGAAAGTAATGGCTACTTTTTAAAATACCATTCAGCTCTTAGTTGAAACAATTTTACTATGGCTTAAGATATTTGGAAATATCATAATATTCCTTGAGGTAAAATAAGGAATTGCATTGTAAAAATGTATATTACAGTTTAGACTATGCATTTAGAAATATGAGTATTGTTTCTCATGCAAAATTTTTGAGTGCATATGTGTATCAGGGAGGATGCAAAGCAAGCCTACGTTGGTTTTGTATATCATAATTCTGCAAAAAGAGATAGAAATAATTGCTCTTATTAGAAAAAATACCTTAAATTGAAATGCAAAATGACAAATAGTGTAAGTCCTGAAAGGTCACCAGTGATTTAATTTGAAAGAAATAGGATCAGCTATCATAATTATTCTTCTGTTACATTGCAAACTACTGTAAAGAGTGCAGAGGGTTATAATAGACAATACTGGGTTATGAAAAATACCCTGTGCTTCTAAAATAGAAAATCTTGAGTCAGCGTACCAAAGTAAGAGGCAGAAGTTAGTCCTCCATATTGACAAGGGCAGTACTGTTAAGTTAAAACATAAAATTAAATCAAATTTTAATTTTAATGTTGTAATCGTTAAAGCTGTTCATCTTCCAAGTTTCACCTTGCTTTAACTTCTACTTAGACCTTTACAGACCTCAATCTGTATAGTGATTGTTCTCAAAGAGTATCGTGAAAAGTAGGTATCTCACAGCACCATTGTTGCAAGTTGAATTTAACTCGTAAAGTTCCAAAATAAAATGATTTGAAACGTATGAATGCGAAAGTTTAGTTTAGGAAAGAAGTTTTATTTCTTTGTAGTTATACCTAAAATATATCCAAGCATTTCTTATGTATAAATGTAGTACCAGGGGAGGAGGAGGCCCGAATGTAAGGGAATCTAAGTAGATAAGGCACATCTCCCAAACACCTTGCCATTCACTGAGAATCTTCCTGTTGCCATAGGCTAAATCTGAACGGTCTTGTTCAAAGAGGATGCACACGCAATAGAATGATTTATGTGGTCACATTACTTGGTACTTTATTTCAGAGCTTAGTCTCGTAATTTATATCCCCCTAGGCATTAGGAATAGATTTTTACTCTCTTAAAAATCTTATTGCCACAATATTTAGATGGGACTCTACAATTTAGTGTTTCAGTCGGCGTACTTCATTATTCTATGCTGTTACATGGGCCATTTTTGGATACATTTGTAATTCCAACTTTGTTTTCCGTGAGTTCCTTCATGCCAGACAGGGTTTGGGACCTGGTGGGTCTAGAAGCCGACAGGCAATGTGTGTGCAGGCGTGCTGTGATTAGGGGTCTTCAGGTCAGTTCTAGCTCACGGGCCCCTACGTTCAATAGTGTGAAACGCCGCCCGTGCTGCAGGCCGGCACCGCCCTCCAATTGTTCTCTTTGAGTCCAGTGTTGAAGCCCCTGTGTCGATCCATCTGCGAGGCTTTCCTCTTTTTCTCTGTCCTTCTCCTCTACCTCATTCCATGTCTGTTTCCAGGGATCGGCCTCGGCTGCTAACATGTCCAAAGCAGGTACGCTTTTCTTCCCTGACTCCTATGTTTCTTTATTTATTTCTCATTCCTCTTCATGGCCATCTCTGTAATACGAGCTGTGCTTTGAACCGAGCCTTCTTGCCAGGTGTTCTGTGTAACCCATTCACGTCTAAGCCTGTGAAGTGCTGAAGGGACGTCTAATGCGTCTCTGCCTACCCTGGCAACAGGAGTGATATTTTTTGTCCAAGCTGTTTCTAACCCTTCATCTATTTCCCATGAGTCTGAGATATGTGTGTTGCTTTGACAGTCCAAAGCAATTTTCAGTAAGTCTTGGATCACATTTCTTTTTCTCCTGCCCACCAGTCTGTATTTATGTGAACTTTCACCCATCACCACTAGTGGCAAAACCAACCGTACAGATGGACCCGAGTAAACATCTCACACTGGTCCTTTCCTCTGAAGATTTGAATGTTAAGAGGAATTAGAATCACATAGAGCAGTGGTTCTCAAGCTTCCTAATGCTGCGACCCTTTCAGACAGGTCCTCATGTAGTGGTGACCCCCAACCACAACATTATTTTCGTTGTTACTTTACAACTGTAATTTTCCCACTGTTATGAATCGTAATATAAATATCTGATATGCTGGATACATTTTCATTGTTACAAATTGAACATTATTAAAGCAGAGTGATTAATCAAAAACAATATGTAATTATATATTGTGAAAGATTTATTTCTAATTACAAATAAATGAAAATTTGTCTTGTAGCATGGGAAACAGTCTTCACGCAGGGCACTCGTATGTGGGCATATCTGCATGTGGGCGGACCCACCTGGAGAAGGATAGAGGAGCGCTGTCTTGGTTCCTAAGGCCATCAGAAATGTGTTTTCTGATGGTCTTAGGCAAAAAGGGTCCTTTGACGCCCAAAGGGGTTGCGACCCACAAGTTGAGAATAGCTGATATCGAGTTTGGTTTTGAATGAGAGCACTGAGTCAAATTATGCTCATCAATTAGCAATTAAATTAAGGCCAATTCAGGGTGGGACAGTAACAATGGGAGATTAGCAAGGAAAGAGAAGGAGGTGACTTGGTCTGAATTTAGGAAGCTCTAACCATGTACTTGAGGAGAGCTGTGGGTGTTTTAGAGCAGGAGAAGACATGCTGTCCTTTCTGTTTCACCTGTCATGTGAAGTTTTAATTGTGCTAATAACAGAAAGGGACAAGACATTCTAGCACTTTAAATGTTTACTTTGGAAAAGAGGTAATTTCCTCTCTCTTTTCTCATTGCTTTTCTCTCAAATGAAAGCTAATAAAATACCAATTGACTCTGGTTTTCTTTGTTTTTTTCCCCCTCTCGGATTTATGTTTGCGTTGCTGCATTTGTACACTTTTCCTTTAACTTATTTAAACCTGGTCCCTTAAAATCGCAGGTGTATAATTCAGTGAATGATTGAAATTCCTGTTTATAGATCTCTGTAGCGTAATTTTATGCTTTGCTGCTTTGACGCTTTAAACCTCACTGTCTGCATTGTATAACTATTTTGTAAGTTACCTCATAAAATATATATTTTAGCAATATGTGCATCTGTAAATTTTGGTTTATTTAGATCAATCTTTAGCAGCTTTATGAAAGCACGTGAAAATTTGTTCTTTTTGTGTCACTTAAATGTTCTTTTTACCTACCAATTTATTTTCTCATAATATTAACACACTACTTTCTTCTCTTTCTGCCCCTATAGATGTAGTGCATGATTATGGCAGCATAATTCAGTTTTTAATAGGTCTTTTATGATACTGACTTGTAAAAGAATCACTTAAATGTCTTAAAGTAACTCTGAATATATCGTTTATTAGATTAAAAACCACACTTACCTATGTTCTGCAGTCATAATGAGAGTTCACTGTGTAGTCATAAAAAGAGTTTAAGTTCATGTTGACAAATTAAAAATGACTGTATTATAGTCAGACTATTTTAACCATAGCAGTGCTGTGTCCTTGAAACTGATGTGCATGTTTTTAAAGGATTCAGTTTACTGGCTTAATTTTGAATAAAGAATGACCTGGAACCTTTCAAACCATTTTTTTGGTAAGTGCTTAGAAATTGTTAAGTTTATGAGAGGCATTAGATACATACTCTATTAGGACTCCTGCAACACTTTGTTGAATTATCTTGCAATTTTCCGAAGATTTGCCACTGTAACACTCACATTTAAAGGGAATACATACAATGCTAATGTGCAAAAGGAAATTGCATATTGTGAGGAATGAAAATGAATCAGCAAGTGCTGTGGGGGTGACTGTAAGCCTTCTGCCTTGAGCTTATTAGTGGCCATCCTCTACCTGATGCTGGTCTCCCTCACTGGGGTAACTTGGCCTTTACTCTAGCTCCATGTGCTCGGTCTCGTGTATGTTCACCACAACCGTTGCCC
Organism: Echinops telfairi; assembly: GCF_000313985.2. NCBI lineage: Eukaryota > Metazoa > Chordata > Mammalia > Afrosoricida > Tenrecidae > Echinops > Echinops telfairi. Next base: position 25,487,117 of record NW_022111369.1, on the reverse strand, counting down.
CTTCATTCAGCTCCCTTTAGTCTTCAATTCCAAGGGATGCCCAGTCCAGTCCAGTTTACTTTGCAAATCGAGTCATTTCCTCTTACTTCTATCCTTAATTTTCTTTCCAGATATGTTAACGAAGATACTAATTGGCTCATTCTTTTCCTTTTTTCCTTTTTTCTGGTGATTTGTTTTTGGTATGCCTTTATTTGTATGGTTGCCCCTTATCTCATTTAAATACATCTCCCTTAAAGTCATAGGTGTCGAATTCAGGTCTCAGTAGATTGACACACAAGCTTATAGACATCTGTTATCTCTGCATCCCTGAACATGAGGCCCAGTACAGATTCTCAGTACAGTCCCAGGATGCGCATGAAACTAATTAACTTGCTCGATGATGCCCCTACATGGCACAAATAGTTAGGCACTGAAGTACTATTCAAAACAGGTGCATTTCAAAGCCAGCCAGTGGTCCCTACGAAGTAAGGCCTGGTGATCTGCATCCAAAACCTTAAGCCTTGAAGGTCCTATGGATTGACATGAATTTGGATTGACGTTGTTGCACCAACAACAAGAATAGCACCGTTCACTGGATTGAACAATAAACGCCTGGGACATGGAATTAGATAAAGCTGCCTGTATGTAAATTGTACTTCACTTCTCTTTTTTTGGTTTGGTTTTCAACAAAGTATCCAATACCTTTGAGCCTTAGTTTTTTCCTGTGTAAAATGGGAAAGATTTGACACCCTATAGGTTCTCATAATTATATGGCCATTATATGATAATGACATGGGCTTCATGTCATTATCATATAATGTATAGCAAGTGCCTTTCTCTACTAATCTAAGTACATGTCAGTAGTAGTAAAACATAGGATATTTTATCACAGTGGTGCATATCCATTGGTACATTTCAGTCCGTCTCTGACTTTTCCTTTCCATACATTCTCTACCACATATAC
>NW_022111369.1:25474667-25484599 GCF_000313985.2 Echinops telfairi | reverse complement strand
TTTAATTTGGAAAAGATTGATTTTCATAACCTAAACCATACTATGTAGAAATTAATACATATGGTGTATGATTTGAAATTAGTGCTTGTTTGTTTATTTTTGTATGATTAAGGGAGTTAAAAAAGTATTGTTTACACCCAGATTTGAGTAAGTAGTTAGTTTTTGTGTTAATCTGGGTTCTTTAGAGAAGCAAATTACTATCTATCTATCATCTATCTATCTATCTACCTATCTATCTATCTATCTATCTATCTATCTATCTATCTATCTATCTATCATCTATCATCTATCTATCTATCATCATCTATCTATCATCTATCTATCTATCTAATAGAGAGATTGATTTATATTAGGAATGATGGTTAACACAGCTGTAGAAGTGGGTAAGGCCAATACAGTTTCAAGTCCATGTGTCAGATGTTAACCCTGAGGATTCTTTCTCTTGACTCTGGGGCAGCAGTTTAAGGAGCTGATGGAGTCAGGCTCAGCCGGCAGACCAAAGGCGCAGAGTCAGATGAATGCAAGGCCAGCAGGTAGGCTTGTGACCACAAAAGCGGATGAATCCGATGGCAGCAGGTCTGATGGCAGCACACTAGTGGCTCCTTGGATGCCCAGGGAGTATGAGAGGCCGTTTGTTCAATGCCCAAGAAGCAAAGGTCAATTAACCAGCTACAGAATCCAGACCCAGCAAAAAGTAAGATAACCGACCCCCACTCCAGCCCCCCCCCATTACATCCTCTTATAGAGGAATTAGACCACCGTCCTGAGGAAACTTCCTTTTTATTACAAGAGGGTTGTGACCCAAGTAAGGCGCTGCACTCTCCCCCATCTTCCTAAACTGAGGAGCAGCTCTCAGCAGATACACTTGTTAAATCCATTGCATTGTGTTACATCGCATAGTCTTTCCTAGGCTTGGGTAGCCCAGCCACTAAGAATCCTGGCTCCAGCCAACTTGACACACAAGCTAACTCTCACAATGTGGAGATAGGTAACTGGCCAGGCAGAAAGAATCCTTATGATTAAACCTTTTGGCGTTGTAGTCGTATTGTACTTGAGAAACTAGATTACCCTTTGAATATTCATTTTTATTCTTTTACATGTTGAATTATTTTGATCATCAAGATCATTGTTTAGTGAAACAGCACTACCTATTATTTGGTGAACCAAATCAGCATCCAATTTTTCCCTTGGGAATGAAAAAAAATTCCCAACTGAAAATATAATGGTCTTGTTGCTATGAGTTGGAATCAACCTGATGGCCATGACTTAGTTTGTTTTTTAATATTATTTTTTTTGGCTGGGTCTCGCTGATATCTGGACCATTGGCCTTTCAATTGTAGATTTGAATTGAAATATTACCTCTTTGTAATTCTGATTTTGAATATTTCATTTAAACATTGGATATTTCATTTAAACATTCATCTTCTCTTGATAACAAAACAAAGGGAAATAATCGGTTAGTTTGTGATATACAAATATTTTCTTTTTATAATCCTAAGAATGAAAGGTTATTCAGTGTTCTTTTATATTTGCAATTTGTTGTTACCCCTGACAAAGAAGTCTCATTTGAAAAACTCAGGAGTTATTAATGACATTTATTTACTTAGAGCTCACTTTGAATCACACACTGTTAAAAGTCATTTATTCCCACACTTACTATTTCTATTGCCTGGTAAGCTATGAGATAGCTACTATCTCTACTACCAACTACAGATCAGGAGATTCGCATGCTTAGGCAAACTCGTTATACTTGCATCTATTAGATCAGTGATTAAGAACACTGTGTCTGCTACAGTCAGCTGATTGTGATATGATTGGTGGGGAGAAGGAGAAAAAGGACAAGGTATGTGTTTTCCCTTTCTGTGCAAAGTGGTCTTAGAGTGGTGGTAAGCCTCAAAGAGAAGTCAGTCTTTACTCAAGGGTGCCTGCTCGACTGCACTTTTTCGGAGCATCACTAATTCCTCCTTGCTCTATCCTGAGGTCCTAGAACTTGGTCCAACTTAAACTGCTACTTGTTGTGGGTTCCTACTCTCTTTCTGGGTCTGCTACATACTATCCTTACATGTGGAATTTCTCTCTTTGAAGAGAAACCTTATCCTATTTGTGAGTGTGTCACTTTTTTCTTATTGAGATCCAAAATGAGCATATTGCTTATGTGGCAAAGTTGAATTTTCCTCACTCGGTGATTTGATGGATACTTATCCAATTAGGAAGTGTTGAATGGATTACTGTGGATGAATGCAAGCGCCGTTTTATGAAGCTTAAAAAGAGCACATAACACAACGTTATGCTTTTCTCTTTGATGAGCTAAAATTCTTCATCCAGTGCAGTGAAGGCAGACTTGATGCAAGGGTTGCTCTGTGGCAGGCCACATTCATAAAACCACTAAGTTTAACCAGAAACAATTCTGCACTCCAAATAGCTACCTACGGCAGACTTACATATTTGAATGAGAAAACCTTTTAGTAATATATGATTATTTTTACTAAAATGCCATGTAAAATAAGTATAGAATATGTATTTTATTTAAATCATATTTATAATAGGAAGAAGCTAATGAAGGCTAATAATATATTTAAATTTCTCCTTTAAAAATCTTCTTAATTTAAGAAAAAAATATGAATCGGTTGTTTTGAATCCCCATCATATAGTGTTGTCAGCAAATGAAAACTAAAGTTAATGGGTGGATAGAGAAGGACTACTATATATCAATAATAGGGAAACATAGTAAGTTTTGCCTTTTGATGAGAAAGGGGAAAGGAACTAATAAAAGAAGCGGACCTGTTCAAAGACGCATCGGTGTGGATCTGGACTGGGAACAGAGGGGACTGATACACCTTCAGACATAGACATGCACTTTGCTCTCCAGGTCTGCATACTTTTCCCAGATTCCAGGTCACTTCTTCCCAAGGGCAGGGGAAGAATGTTGAATTTCGTATAGAAAGAATCAAGTAAAATAAATACTATCGTAGACATCAGCCTTCATATAGCAAAGTTTTGGGATATCATTTCAAGAAAGCAAAAGTCATGTTAATGATTTGAGCTCCAAGATGCTACTTCAAAGGCACAAAGCCTCCACTGTGCTTTAAGAGCAAGCGGTATTTCAAAAATAAGTATTCCACATCTACAGCAGAGAAATTGTTTTTCACATTACAGAAAGAGATAAATGCCCAACTTTTATCACATGAGGCGTTAATGCATGTGAATTAACGCTCTCATGAGATGTTTACTACATGCTTGGCATGGTGCACCGTCACTCAGAGGGTCATGGCACTCTGCTTTTACATGAAAACACAGCTTGTGTCCTCACAGGTGGACAGAGCAGGTGAGGAATAATGCCATGTGTGATGGGTCTCTTATCGGCAGAGTCTCTGACCACACACATATATCGTTCTTTAAGGGAGGGGGTTCGTGGTTCCACAAAAGCATTCTTTTATTGGCGTGATCATCACAAGTGGAGACTCAGGCTGGTGTCGGATGAATAAAAAGTGAAATCTTTGAAAATCACTATTCACCACTTGTCAATCAGCACCTCATTCATACTCTCATCCAAACAGACACGATTTCTAGCTTATACATTTCAACCCCTCTACAGTTATTACTACTGTAGTAATATAGTGATATATATATAATGTAGTGAAAGAGAAGATTTGCTGAGTCCTATATTCTAACTACATTGCTCTACATTGCAGTTCAATATACTTTCCATCTTTGCACAGGAGGAATAAAAGAGACCGAAATTAATATTTTATGGAGAAAATATCATTCCAGCTAAAGTATCAATTAAATAGGTATTGCTTTCCTGTAGGAAGAGTCACAAAAGGAGTCTGTAGGAAGGGATCAGTCATTGGTTTGCTTTTTCTGGAAAATTGTGTTTTGGGAAGCATATAAAATTGGTATTAAATAATTGGTGTTAAATAGCAAGCCAAGGTTTGGACTTTGATTTCTTAGCGACTCGCCAGACTGGCAGGGCTGAAATGGTGAAACAACGGCAATTATGTATGTGTTTTAGGAAAAGACACATAGCTCCCCCCATTTTAAGTGATAAATCAGAAATCAAGAAATTAAGATCTGGAAAACGAGTTACTAGACTATAGGTACAGTCCAAGCGGGCCCTGATAAGATCATGGAATGGAGCAGTTCGGAGAAGGCTGGAAAACTGCGCTGTGGTGAAGCTATTCTGTAGAAAGAATTGGCATGGCTTGACAACTTACAATTCTGGGCATAATAAATGGGGGGATCAAGGAAGCTTTCTATTTTTTTAGTAGCTGTAGTAATCCTGTACTAGCTAAACAAATATACAATTATCAGGAATAAGGAACATAGATGAAAAAATCAGGGGAATTTATAAAATACAGCTAATATTTTGGAGTCCTTTCCATGATTAGAAATAGTTGAGGTTTATATAAATTAAGTTACCTTCACATCAATCCTCTGTTTAGGGAGGCGAGGTTAATTAATTTAGCAAGATTAATGCAGTGGTAAGTTGGAGAATGAGATATGAGATTTTAATCCAGGCAGTCTGACTTCAAAGGTGTCACTCCAACCTGTGGCTGGGATTAGATAACAGGATATTCTTGGAAAAACAGGAACTGCGACTTCATAGAGATGTAATAAAAGGTTTTCCAGTGGTGAAAATTATAGCTATGATATGGAGTAATTTTAAATAATATATAAGCAGGAACTATAAACCCATGTATGATGGTTAAGATTGTGTATATGATGGTTAAGATTAAATGTCTCTGTGGCTGACAGTTACATAATGATGTAAACATTCTCTGTCATATCGTCTGATGCTATTAGTCAGTCATCAGTAAGGGGAGGTTCTTGAGTGGTATAGCCTGCATCATAGACTTGGGCGTTCTGGTCATGACCACTCACATACTTGCTCTGGTACTGGTATTTGGCTCATCATGCATCAATGGATCTAAAATTCTTGGAATTCCTCTGTTTCTACAGCCCATGAGCCAGCTACCTACTACTATCTGACAACTTGATTTAAGATTTGTTAACCCCATAGTTACATGAGTCAGGAAAAATCTCTAGCCTGACAAATGATCTCTCTATCCATCCATGTATCATCTACATATCTATCACTGTTTTTCACTTCTTGAGAACGCAGCCTAGCACACCCTGAAACACGAATGACACATAATTCTGTTTTTTGGAATAAAGGAAATAAAAAGAGAAAAAATTATATTGAAATTTGAACCAGTACATTGCCTAGTTATCTGGGGAAATTTATGTTGAAAAGTGATTATTCTGGCTGTTTTAGAATGTTGTTTGTGTTTTTGGTGCCGTCGAGTTGGTTGTAAGTCTTAGTGACCATATATACAGCAGTCCTGGGCCACCCTCATGATTGTTCCTCTGTTTGAGCCCATTGGTGCAGTTCCTGTGTCCATCGATCTCTTCAAGGTCTGTCCTCTTTTTCACTAGCCCCTAGGTTACCAAGCGTGAGGTCCTTCTCCAAGGACTGGTCTTTCCTGATCATATATATATATATAATGACATGTGTATGTCATTCTGTATAGGTTATGATTATATATAATATATATATGTGTCATTAACTGGATGATATCCAGAACTTTCGATGCAGTAGTAGTAGTGTTAAGACCCCTTCTAAGCCATAAGGAGCCCCTGGATGGGCAGTCCTGAGTAACATGAGTGGGCTAAATCTTCAAAGTGTAATAATGGAAAAGTTTGATATAAAAGAATACCTTAAATTTAGTAACGCACTGAACATGCAGGAGTATATTTAACTGAGTTGGGGAAAAATAATAGGGAGCCAAAGGAGGAGAAAGAGTGAGAGCTGAAAGCAGCTTCGACAGGAGATAAGGAGGAGATATTTGACAGGTATCAGAGTATTGTGCTCTTGAAACCATTGTGTTTGTTAACAGAAAGAAAAGTGAGGAATTTTCTGTGGAGTGGTAATAACAATCTAAATACCATTAGATACAATGTGGCATTTGGGGAGTGGAATGGAGAGTAGAAAAGATTTGGTAATGTGCCTGTAGAGAATGGAATACAAATGAGTGAAAATATATCTGAGTAAGTGAGAATCAGCCTGAAATTTAAAAGAATGAATATGTAAGGGATTTTCTAAGTCCAGTTTTATGACATTCTCCAGCTATATTGGGAATCTATCAGCATAATGAAGCTTGGAGTTTTATGTATGAACATTATTTATAGTCATAAACTTATTAACCATTATGATCATAAGAACTATTTTGAAGAAATGCATCATTATAGTCAAAAAATAATTTCTCTCCAAATTAATGTTATTTCCACAATTTTCTATTATCTATTAAGTCTATATGGGGATATTTGAAAACATCTGAGACAGTTTTTCAGAAAGGGAGGATAGTAATAATATGGTGAAAAGTGAAAGGATTTTTTTCAATAATGTTTTTTCCCTTTGAATTTTCCCATTGTGTATTAGTGCATAGTGTGCTCGAATCTCTCTTTCAAAGGAAGATTTTATGTATATGCTCTTTACTTGTTGCACCACAATTTGTCAAGTGCATAATTTAGCTCTTAGTTCTGGACAATCATCCTTCTCATCGAAAATGGAAAACAAGCAAGTCTGGCAGATATTGAGACTACAGTAAGAGCTTTGGTCCTGGTTCGGATTCTTAACCAGTTTCCCTCAGGAAGTATTCCTCAGCTGTAAAATGAGGGTTGAAAAATCCTAGTCTAAATGGCTACAGATTTACTATGTGAATCCACTTAGACGTTGAATTGTGAAAGGAAGTCGGTGACCACTCTATTCTACGCAGAATATATTAGAGTAGCCCTCGTGGACAAAGAGTCTGGCTACTTACCACAAGATTGAGGGTTCAAACCCACCAGGTTCTCCATGGGATAAAGATGTGTTGGGATACTTCCGTAAAGATTTAAAAATTTGAAAATCCTCAGAAGCAGTTCTCTCTGTTCTGCATCGTTGCCATGACTCAAAAGTTACTCTATAACAATGGGTTTGTATTTCGCTTTGTTTTTAATCATGGAATATCATATTCTAGGGTAGAACTCGTTTTTCCTATTATCTAATGGATCACAAGGGGAAAAGCCAAACAAAACATCAAAGAAAGAGCTTGCTCTCTTTTTCTCCCTTCATGCCCCCTGTCTCTCTGAGGCTCCTGCCAGGCGCTCAGGAGGAGAGATTCAACATGCCTGAATAAGGGCTCCAGAAGACAGTCCCCAAAATTGTGTTTTAAATCCCAAAGGAGTGTTCTAAACAAGTACGGGACTCTGAAAACTGTCAGTGAACTTTCAGAAGGAAAAGTAGAAAGTAAATTCAAGTGAGGACTAAATTTTAGTATCTATAGACTATACGTTGCAAAGGCCCCCAAATTAGCATTCATTTAATGAAGTCTAGAATTATTGTGTTATTGGTTCATCCTTGGATAAGACACTCTATTCTAGTTATATCCCTTCTAACTAAAGGGTTCGATTTTATTAGGTGGTTTTCTTTGATTTTTTTCAAAAATAATTCTGTGATTGTGAAATAGCAGTATCATTTGTATTTAACCATTTTAAAATGTTCAAAAGAGAGATTTTTATCTCAACTTGCACTAAAAAATGAAATATTTAACAGGAACAATTTTGCTTTGATGATAAGATAGTGAATTAGACTTGTAAGATATTGTCAAATTCGATTTCCAGTATAAAAATCTGGAATTTAAATTGGTATATGATGATTTATTTCTCTTAGTTGCAAGAGGGAATATTGAAAAGCAAAATGTTTTCGTAAGTGAATGTTTTAGAAGTTTTCCAGAGATACTGGATATGCTTGATTTTGTGTTCATTGTTTTTCTGTCTGAATAAGCAGTTTGTGTGGCTCTGTTCTTCAACAAATGATGTGTTTGACATTTAAAAGGCTGAAGAATTCCAAGTTTTATAATCATTCAGAATAATGGATGCTTTGTTCTATCTAAAATTTGCTTCCTTGATGTTCAGAATATCAAATACTTTCTCTGTGTTTACTATTAGAAAGGTCATTCAAGTTTAGGGATTGTGCACCTTTAAATCTAAACACTGCTTTGTTTCTTTTCCTTTTTAGCATACTAGCTAGGTCAATTCAGAGCTGTAGAGAAGAGAGGACTATCACTTAGAATACAGGAATATATGCTTAGATTTAATCTTCAAGAAGGAAAAGTATAAATAAAATTCAAGTGAAGACTAAATCTTAGTATATAGAGACTATACATTGCAAAGGCCCAAAAGTTAGTGTTGGTTTAACTAATTTTTATAAAAATAATTTTATTTTTCATTTTACAAGGTTTCGATTTTGTATTTGTATCCCTTCTCTAACCTTTTCTTCCCTTAGAAAGACCATGATTGTAATGTACATTTCGAAAATAGTTGATACAACTGCTAATTAGATTTGGTTAATTAATAGTTTGCACATTGTGTGTCCATGCTGGCACTGGACAATTATTCCATAATGGAGCTCAATCATTTCCGTACTATGTCTTCCGGAGGAACACAACAAAGTAAGTCAACAGTAACAGAGAAGCGTTGGTGAACGAGATGAAACATCACACGCTGAATGTAAACTAGACCACTTTACATGCTGTTTCCTGAGCTTTCTGGAAACACAGCTGAAATGGGGACCATTGGATTGCCAATCAAAGGGATACTTTTCATTTACACTTAAGTATCAGAAATTGTATTTAAATAACCAATGTTGAAGTTCCAATTCCTAATTTCCTGGTTTATATTTCGCACTCCCTGTCTCTCTTTTCCCCCCACTTCTCTTGAGTGCAGCATTGCTTATGCCATGGAGAGATTAGGTTTGTGACCCAGGAGAGCATTCCATTATCTTCCTTAAAACCTCTATTAACTGCAATGTTTGGTGGTTTTGGGAAACCAAGTACTTATTTTTGGCATAGGACATATCTGGGTGTATAAAATACTATACCCAGAAATACTATACTGTACATTTTAGGAAATAATATATGAATTTATTATGCATAAAAAGCAATTTACTTATTTATCCTAAACTTAGCTAAAATAATCCCGAATACACAAAGCTTACCCAAATATTTCACAAAGTCAACTACATTTTACTACTTTTAAAAAATTATTCATGCTGGGCAGTTTTGGCATTGTTATTACTTGAATTCAAAGTAAAGGTGATCTCGTTCAAGGATGATGAGATCTGGGGAAATGAAATAGATAAACACAAGTTTACCTCTTCCCTCTCTGCTTTCGCCATCACCTGCAATGTTACAAAAGGACAAAGGAGTCTTATGTTTTATTCATTCACTGCAAATGTTTTAATTTGCATTTTAATGTTTTCTAAGGTGAGGGATAACAGAATGGTGGCAGAGTGAACATTGTAACTTTATTGTTCCTAGGGCACTCTTAAAACTCCCAAAGATATATCTGTCATAAAGCACTGCATTTGCTTTACACGTCAGGTTATTGGAACATGAGCCCTTTAACACTGGGGGGCGGGGGGGGGTTGTATTTCATTCAACTACAGCCAAGACAACTCATTCTGGTGCTTCAAATATATGGAAGAGGGTATAGGAGTACCCACTTCAGGAGTAAATGCCCAGATGCAAATGATTCACTAAGAATACAAATCATTACTTTGCTAAACATCAGTTTGTGAAGATTTAGACACAGAAAACCCAGATAGTCAAGGCAGTGTTGGGACAATTACATTCAACCATTCATAAGATGAAGAACCCGAAGGCTAAGGGGGATAGTCTCAGAGAAAAGGTAAAAGAAAAAGGATAGCCTAACCAAGACTCTTCTTCTCCTCGCCCCACACCTTCCAGAGAATCTGGAAACATAGCTGATTTTTACCTTTTTTTTTTTTCTACCGCCCCCACCACCCTCCGATTTTTAACTTTTATACAAACAGTTGCAAGCCATGTGCATTCCTTCCTAGCTCTGTGTGTGTGTGTGTGTGTGTGTGTGTG